>NC_089874.1:162912500-163222500 GCF_040182565.1 Anser cygnoides
TCAGTGCCACCAGACCCTGAAGGACCCATCTCACCACCAGACCAGGACCCCTGAAGAACCCATCTCACCACCACCAGGCCCTGGAACCCATCTCTGAAGGACCCATCTCACCACCATCAGCCCTGAAGGAACCATCCACCACCGGGCTCTGAAGGACCCATCTCACCACCCATCAGCACCACCAGGCCCACCAATCTCACCAGGTGTCAGCCACCAGACCCTGAAGGACCCATTTCACCACCACCAGACCCTGAAGGACCCATCTCACCACCACCAGGCCCTGAAGGACCCATCTCACCACCACCGGGCTCTGAAGGACCCATCTCACCACCCATCAGCACCACCAGGTCCTTAGGGACCAATCTCACCAGGTGTCAGTGCCACCAGACCCTGAAGGGCCCATCTCACCACCACCAGACCCTGGACCCATCTCACCACCACAAGGCTCTGAAGGACCCATCTCACCACCATCAGCGCCACCAGGCTCTGAAGGACCCATCTCACCACCACCAGGCCCTGAAGGACCCATCTCACCACCACCAGGCTCTGAAAGACCCATCTCACCACCACCAGGCTCTGAAAGACCCATCTCACCACCACCAGGCCCTGAAGGAACCATCTCACCACCCCTCAGCACTGCCTAGTCCCAAAGGACCTGTCTCAGCACCCACCACGTCCCCTTGGCCCTGCTGGATTCATCACGGTACCCATCACCTACACTCAGCCCCAGAGGACCCATCTGGACCCCAGACACCTCTGCACCCGTCATCTCCTCCTGGTCCTGAGGGGAAGAGGTGTGAGGAGCAGCTGAGGTGCCTTGGTTTGTTCAGCCCAGAGCAGAGCAGGCTGAGGGGAGGCCTCATGGCGGCCTGCAGCTCCCTCACGAGGGGAGCGGAGGGGCAGGCGCTGAGCTCTGCTCTCTGGGGACAGCGACAGGACCCGAGGGAACGGCATGGAGCTGGGACAGGGGAGGGTCAGGCTGGGGGTTAGGGAAAGGTTCTGCACCCAGAGGTGGTGGGGCACTGGGACAGGCTCCCCAGGGACGTGGTCAGGGCACCGAGCCTGCAGGAGGTCAAGGAGCGTTTGGACATGGTCTGGTTTTTGGGTGGTCCTGTGTGGAGCCAGGAGTTGGACTCGATGTGGGTCCTTCTGGGTCCCTTCCAACTCGGAATATTCTGTGATTCTGTGATCTTGGCACCCATCACCTTCTCCTGGTCCCTCCGGACCCATCTTGGCACCCATCAGCTCCTCCTGGTCCTTCCCACCCCATCTTGGTGCCCACGATCTCCTCCTGGTCCTTCCGGATCCATCTCAGCGCCCGTCAGCCGCTCCTGGCCCTGCCTGGCACATCCTGGCGTCCAAAATCCCCTGGTCCATCTGGCCCCATCTCGGCACCTGACGTCTCTGCTGGCCCTGCCTTGGAACCCATCTCCTGGTCCTTATGGACCCATCTTGGCACCCATCAGTTCCTCCTGGTCCTTCTGGAACCATCTTGGCACCCACGATCTCTTCCTGGTCCTTCTAGACCCGACTTGGCACCCATCAGCTCCTCCTGGTCCTTATGGACCCATCTTGGACCCCACCACCTCTGGTCCTTCTGGACCCATCTCAGCACCCATCAGCTCCTCCTGGTCCCACCAAACCCCGCCCCGGTGCCCACCACCTCCTCCCAGTTCCCCCCCCCCGGCCACCACCGCCTGTCCCCGAGGACCCCCCCAACGCGTCCCCCCAGGGCCACCACGGCGTCGCCAGCGAGCAAGTGCCTTCTGCTCCACCCGGCGACCACCTTGGGGGGGGGGGATGACACGCGTTTTGGGGGGGGGGGCCAGGCCAGTCAGAGTGTATAGAGCTATAAAGAGAGATATTACATAGAAACGTTTGCTAACGAGATAGTTTTAATTGCAGATGCTATTTTATCGCCGCCGCTCGCCCCTCCTCCTCGCCCCGGGGGCCACCGCGTTGTCCCCAGCTGGGGGCAGCGGGGGCGGTGGCGGGGACCCCCTCCCCCGGCTCGGACAGAAGTTGTACAGAGATTTTTGTAAGCGGCCGCGGTCCCCCGGGTTCGGGCACCCGGATTTTGTTCTCATTGTTGTAAACTCTTTAATTTTATTTCATTTTATTTTATTTTATTTTATTTTGTTTTGTTTTGTTTTATTTTATTTTATTTTATTTTATTTTATTTGTTGAGGTTTTTTCCCCACTGGATTTTATATATTGATTTTCTCTTTCTTTTTTTTTTTTTCCCGCTTTTTTTTCCCCCTGTTTTTCCCCCTTTTTTTTTCCCCTTTTTTTTTCCCCTTTTTTTCCCCTGGATTTTATATATTGATTTTCTCTTTCTTTTTTTTTTTTCCCCCTTTTTTTCCCCCCCTTTTTTTACCCCCTTTTTCCCCCCCCCCCTTTTTTTTTTTCCTTTTCAGCGCTGCGTTTTTAATTTATTACGGTGAAAACACTAAAAAAATAAAAAAATAAAAAAATGAGAGGAACAAAACCCAAACCACTCCCAGCCCCGAGGGGGGCTGCGGGCGCGGAGGGGAGTGGTGGGGACGAGCGGGGTCCCCCCCCGCCCCGCGCCGCTCGTTACCCGAGGAACTCTGTAATTACGCCGCATGGACATGTAGAGGCGACTCCATGTTGTGTGAATAAAGCTACGTATGGACACGGCCTCTCCTCTGCCCCGTTCACTCTGGAGCGGATCAACGGCCCGGCCTGGGAACGGGGTGCCCCAGAGCAGGGCCGCCTGGTGACCCTATAGGGGCTATAGGGCTGCCATATAGGGGTGGGTGCCCGCGAGGATGTATAGGGCCCCGTACAGCCCTATGGAGGGGGGGTGGAAGATGAGCCCGTGCCATACGGCCTCTGTAGGGTGTGCAAAGGTGTGTGCGGTGTCATCGCCTCCAACCCCGCAGGATCTATAGGGTGTGTATAGGAGTGTAGGGGGTGGGGAACAGGGAGGGTGTGGGTGTATATAGGGGTGTGTACAGGGGTCACGGGGGGGGGGGGGGGGGCTATACTGGTGTATAAAGGGGAGCGCAGAGAGGTGTGGGCATATATAGGGGCACAGGGGTTTATGTGGGGTATTTAGGGGGGGCACTGGGTGTGTGCATGGGTGGCTATAGGGGTCACCAGGGGTGTATGGGTGAATGTAAGGGTCACTTTGGGGAGGGAATATAGGTGTCCATAGGGTGCATGGGTGTGTATGGGTGTCTATAGGGTGTGTGAATGGGTGTCTATAGGGCACACAGGGCTGTGTCAGTGTATATAGGAAGCAGAGGACAGGTATGGGTGTACATAGGAGTGTGTATGGTGTATACAGGGGTCGCAGGGTGTGTGTATGGGTGACTGTAGGGGTGCCCAGGGGGTGTATGGCTGCTTGTAGGGGGCATAGTGGGGGATGTACACATATCTATAGGGGTGCCCAAGGACTGCACAGGTGTCTATAGGGACACATAGGGGATGTATATGTATCTACAGGGGTGCCTAGGGGGTGTATGGGTACCTATAGGGGCACATAGGGGGTGTGTGCGTAACCATAGGGGTGCCCAGGGGGTGTATGGGTGCCTATAGGGGCATGTAGGGGATGTACACATATCTATAGGTGTGCCCAGCAAGTGTATGGGTGTTTATAGGGGCATTTAGGGGATATACAGGTATCTATAGGGGTGCCCAGGGGGTGTACAGGTGTCTGTAGGGGGCACACAGGGGATATATGGATATCTATAGGGCTGCCAAGGGAATGCACAGGTGTCTATAGGGGGAACACAGGACATGCATACGTATCTATAAGTGTGCCCAGCAGGTGTATGGGTGTCTACAGGGGCACATAGGGGATATATGTGTACCTATAGGGGTGCCCAGGGGGTGTATGGCTGCCTATAGGGGCATATAGGGTGTGTGTGGGTATCCATAGGCGTGCCCAGGGACTGCACAGGTGTCTATAAGGGGCACACAGGGGATGTATATGTATCTACAGGGGTGCCCAGGGGGTGTATGGGTGCATATAGGGGGCACACAGGACATGTACATGTGTCTATAGGCATGCCCAGCAGGTGTATGGGTGTCTATAGGGGCACATAGGGGATATACGCATATCTATAGGGGTGCCTAGGGGGTGTATGGGTGTCTATAGGGGGCAAAAAGGACATGTACACTTATCTATAGGTGTGTCCAGCAGGTGTATGGGTGCCTATAGAGGGCACACAGGGCATGCACACGTATCTATAGGCATGCCTAGCAGGTGTATGGGTGTCTATAGGAGCACGCAGGTGATATACGCTTATCTATAGTGGTGTCCCGTGGATGTATGGCTGCCTATAGGGGCACATACAGGGTGTGTATGGGAAGCTACAGGGGTGTGCAGGGACTTCCTGGCTGCCCATAGGGTGCCCGGAGCCCCGCACTGTCCCTATAGGGCCCCTATGGGCTCCCTATAGGCTCCCTACAGGCTCCCTACGGGCTCCGTTTCCCCCCCGGTCCCTTTTCCGGTGCCGGACCCGGAAGCTCGGGGCACTTCCGTTTCCGGTGTCCGCCGCGGTGCCCGTCCGGCCGGCGCCATGCGCCCGGGGCTGCTGCGGGCCGCGGCCTGCGGGTACCGGCAGGGGCAGCGCCCCGAGCCCGGCACCAGGGAGTACTTCTACTACATCGACCACCGCGGGCAGGTGGGGAGCGGGGGGGCTGGGGGGGTCAGGGGGAAATTGGGGGGCTGGGGGGAAAGGGGGGCGTTGGGGGGAGTGAGGGGAATGGGGGGGGTTGGGGGGGAAATGGGGGGAATGGGGGGAAATGGGGTGGAATGGGAGGGCAGGGGGAATTGGGGGGAATTTGGGGGGTTGGGGGAATTGGGGGGCCAGGGGAATGTGGGGGGGCTGGGGGGAAAGGGGGGGTGTTGGGGGGAGTGAGGGAAACGGGGATAATAGGGGGGAAAGGGGGGGGTAGAGGGAAATTGGGGGGAATTGGGGGGGGTTGGGGGAATGGGGGCGCTGGGGGAATAGGGGGGGCTGGGGGGAAAGGGGGGTGTTGGGGGGAAGTGAGGGGAATGGGGGGGGTTGGGGGGAATGGGGGCTAGTGGGGAAAATGGGGGGCTAAGGGGAAATTGGGGGAATGAGGGGGGATGGGGGAGCTGAGACAAATTGGGGGAAATTGGGGGGGAAAGGGGGGCGTTGGGGGGAATGAGGGGAATGGGAAGGGGGTGGGGATAATGGGAGGAATGGAGGGGGCAGAGGGAAATTGGGGGGGCTGAGGAGAAAGGGGGGGGGGCGTTGGAGGGGACTGAGGGAGACGGGGGAAATGGGAGGGGTGGGGAGACTGGGGGAAATGGGGAGACTGGGGGAAATGGGGGGACCGGGGGAAGATTGGGGGAATGGGGGGGAGTGGGGGGCTGGGGGGAATTGGGGGGGTGTTGGGGGGAACCGAGGGAAATGGGAGGACTGGGGGAAACTGGGGAGAATTCGGGGGAACCAGGGGTAGTGGGGGGGAACCGAAGGGCCTGGGGGAAATGGGGGGGCCTGGGGGGGGACCCTGGGGAACCCGACGGCCCCGGGGGGGCTGAGTGGGCCCCCGGGCGCCCACCGGAGCCGTGGCGGTGCCGCAGCTCTTCCTGGACGACGCCAAGGTGAAGAACTTCATCACCTGCTTCAAAGGTGGGCACGGGGGGCGGGACGGCGTCGGTGAACCGCTAATTAACGAGCCCTGACGCTAACGTCGTCGGTTAATCGGTAATTAACGCACCCTGACGGTAACGCCGTTGGTTAACTGCTAACTAACGCACCTCTGACACTAACGCCGTCAGTTAACCGCTAATTAACGCCCCCTGATGCTAACACCGTCGGTTAATTGCTAATTAACGCCCCCTGATGCTAGCGCCATTGGTTAGTCCCTAAGCAACGCGCCCCTGATACTAATGCTATTGGTTAATGGCTAATTAACACCCCCTGACGCTAATGCCGTTGGTTAATCGCTAATTAACGCCCACTGATGCTAACGCCATTGGTTAACCGCTAACTAACGCACCCTGACAGTAACACCGTTGGTTAATTGCTAATTAACGCACCCTAACGCTAGCGCCGTTGGTTAATTGGTAATTAACGCACTCTGATGCTAGCGCCATTGGTTAATGGCTAATTAACACCCCCTGATGCTAACGCCGTTGGTTAACTGCTAACTAACGCCCCCTGACGCTAACGCTGTCGGTTAATCGGTACTTAACGCGCTCTGACGCTAACGACCGCCCGCAGACGAGCGCTTCCTCACCTTCTTCTTCGAGCGCCTGCGGCCCAACCGCAGCGGGCGCTACGAGGCCGCCTTCCCCTACGTCTCGCCCTGCGGCCGCGAGCGCAACTTCGTGCGCTGCGAGGACCGGCCCGTGGTCTTCACCCGCCTGCTGCCCGCCGACGACGCCGACGCCGCCGACGCCGAGCCCCCGCTGCTCTCCTACTGCGGCGGCGGCCGGCGCCTGGCCGTGCCCTTCGAGCCGCCGCGCCTGGCCCTGCTGCCCGACAACGGGCGCCTCTACCACCCGGCGCCCGCCCGCGCCGGCGGCGTGGGGCTGGTGGGCTCGGCGCTGGCCGCCGAGTGGAGCCAGGCCTTCGAGTACGGCGAGGGGGCCGGGCGGCCGCCCACCCACTTCACCTGGCGGGGCCGGCGCTACGAGCTCAGCCACGAGCTGCTGCCGCTGCTCCGCCACGGGGCCCCGGGGGAGCGGGGGGGTTGCGGGGATGCCCAAGGGCTCGGGGGTGTGGGCAGGGGGTGAGCGGGGTGGGCACGGGGTGCCCAAAGTCCCCCGGGACGTGGGGCGGGGGTGATTGGGATCCCGGTGTACCCATCGTCCTTGAGTCTATGGGGTGGGGGTGATGGGGATCCCGGTGTCCCCATCGCCCCCAAGCCCATGGGGTGGGGGTGAAGGGGATGAGTCTGTGCGGTGGGGGTGATTGGGATCCCGGTGTACCCATCGTCCTTCAGTCTATGGGGTGGGGGTGATGGGGACGAGTCCGTGGGGCGGGGGTGATGGGGATCCCGGTGTCCCCATCGTCCCCGAGCCCATGGGGTGGGGGTGATGGGCCCCCCCCCCCCCCCCGATGTTCCCCCGTGTCCCCCCCGGTGTGTGAACAAGGAGCTGAATCCGCGCTGAGGCTGCATCTGTGTCGTCACTCGGGGCTGGGGCACCGGGATGGAGCTGTGTCCCCCCCCCTCCCCCCGTGTCCTCCCCCTGTCCCAAGGGGGTTCCACGTGTGTCCCCGTCCTGTCCCCAGGGGGGGTGGCACTGCCACCGGGTCCCCGGGTGCCCAGCCACCGGTGTCCCCAAGCCATGACCGGGGACACCGGGACACCGTCAGTGTGGGGGACAAGGACACGCGGTGCTGGGCTGGGGGGGGGACAGGGGACATGGGGACACGGGGACAGCGTGTGACACACGGCAGCACCCCGGTGGGGTCCCCACCCGGTGGCACCGTGATGTGGTGCCCCCCCCGTCCCACGGCACCGGGACACCCGGTGCCCCCGGTGGCTGCGGTGTCCCCGGTGTCCCCAGCCCGTGGTGGCGGGGAAGGGACGGGGGGGGTGCAAATGAGGACGGGTTGGGGGGGGGGAGGTGGCAGGTTTGGGGTGCCCCCCCTGCAGGTTTGGGGGTGTCCCATGTAGGTTTGCGTTTTCCCCCAAAATATTTGGGGTGTCACCTCGCAGGTTTGGGGTGTCCTGCCTACGTTTGGGGTGTCCCCCACTATATTTGGGGTGCCCCCGCTCCAGGTTCAGGGTGTCTGTAGCAGGTTTGGGGTGTCCCCCCCAAAACTGGGGTGTCCGTAGCAGGATTGGGGTGTGTCCCCCCCCGCCCCAGGTTTTGGGTGTCCCATTGGTCCCAGCCAACATGGGTTCATGAGGGGTAGGTCCTGCCTAACAAATTTGATTTCCTTTTATGATAAGAGCACCCATCTAGTCAATCAAGGGAAACCAACTGATGGGATCTGTTTGGACTTCAGCAAGGCTTTTGACACGGTTTCCCGTAGGATCCTACTGGACAAAATGTCCAGCATACAGCTAAACAAAAACATCATCCGATGGGTGAGCAATTGGCTGACGGGCAGGGCTCAAAGGGTTGTGGTAAATGGGGCTGCGTCAGGCTGGCGGGCGGTCACCAGTGGTGTCCCTCAAGGCTCCATTTTAGGGCCGGTACTTTTCAATATTTTTATAAACGATCTGGATGTAGGAATAGAAGGTGTTTTGAGCAAGTTTGCTGATGACACCAAACTTGGAGGAGTTGTGGACTCGAATGAGGGTGGAAAGGCCTTGCAGAGAGCTCTGGACAGATTGGAGAGCTGGGCGATCACCAACCGCATGAAGTTTAACAAGAGCAGGTGCCGGGTCCTGCACCTGAGACGGGGCAACCCTGGCTATGTGTACAGACTGGGTGATGAGACGCTGGAGAGCAGCCCCACAGAGAGAAAGCTGGGGGTTGTGGTTGACAGCAAGCTGAATATGAGCCAGCAGTGTGCCCTGGCGGCCAGGAGGGCCAACCGTATCCTGGGGTGCATCAAGCACGGCATTGCTAGTACGTCAAGGGAGGTGATTGTCCCGCTCTACTCTGCGCTGGTGCAGCCTCACCTCGAGTACTGTGTGCAGTTCTGGGCACCACAGTACAAAAAGGACATGAAACTGTTGGAGAGTGTCCAGAGGGGGGCAACTAAGATGGTGAAGGGCCTAGAGGGGAAGATGTATGAGGAGCGGCTGAGGTCACTTGGCCTGTTCAGCCTGGAAAAGAGGAGGCTGAGGGGAGAGCTCATCGCAGTCTACAGCTTCCTCACGAGGGGGAGTGGAGGGGCAGGTGCCGATCTATTCTCTTTAGTGACCGGCGATAGGACCCGTGGGAACGGTGTCAAGCTGAGGCAGGGGAGGTTCAGGCTGGATATCAGGAAGAGGTTTTTCACCGAGTGGTTGCGCACTGGAACAGGCTCCCCAGGGACGTAGTCACAGCACCAAGACTGTCGGAGTTTAAGAAGGGTTTGGACTCCACGTTTGGGGTTTCCCCAGCAGATTTGGGGTGTCCCTCCCCCCAAATTCAGGCTGCCCCCCCCCCACATGCCCTGGGTGTCCCCCCGCCGCCGTGTCCCCCAGTGCCCCCCTAATACCTCCAGCCCCCACCCGCCGCCAGGGGGCGCTCGCCCCCCCGCCCCCCCCCGGTGGCGCTCTGCCCCCCCCAGCCCCAACTCGCTGCTCCCCCGCCCGTGATGTCACGGGGCGGGGCCGGAAGTGGCGGCGGGGAGGGTGACGGCCGGTACCGACGGGGGGGGGGGGCACGGGGCGGGGGGGGGCGAACCGGGAAGGGGAGGGGAGGGGGGAGGGGAAAGGGGGGACCCATTGGGGGGAGGGGGGCCCGATCCGGGGGGTGGGGGGCGGTACCATGGTGGGGGGGGGCTGGGGGTCGGGTCAGGACCCCCCTGATGGCGCTGCCCCCCCCCAGGGCCCGGGGACAGCCCCCAGAGGCCGCCATGGCCCGCAGGAGGAAACGGCGGCGGCGCGAGGGCGGTGACGGAGAGGGCACGGGGGACGGAGGTGGCAGCAGCGACAGAGGTCACACCGGTGACGGAGGCGGCGGCGGCGAGGGCAGCGACGGAGGTCACAGCAGCAACAGAGTTGGCACCAGCGACGGAGTTGGCACCGGTGACAGAGGAGACAGCAGTGACAGAGGAGACAGCAGTCACAGCAGGGATAGCGGTGACATCAGTGACAGAAGTGGCACCAGTGACAGAGCTGGCACCGGTGACAGAAGTGACAGCAGTGACAGAGGAGACAGCAGTCACACCAGCGATAGAGGTGCCACCAGTGACAGAAGGGGCACCAGTAACAGCGGTGATGGCAGTGACCCAGGCTATACCAGCCGCAGAGGTGGCAGCAACAACAGAGGTCACAGCAGCGATGGAGGTGGCAGAGGCGATGGCAGTGAAAGAAGTGACAGCAGTGACGGCAGTGCCGGCAGTGACGCGGGTGCCTTCCCCTTCAGCCGCCTGCCGCAGGACTGCCAGCTCCACGTCTTCTCCTTCCTCTCACCGGAGGAGAAGTGCGGGGCCGCGCTGGTGTGCGGCGCCTGGAGCCGCCTCATGCGCTCGCCCCGCCTCTGGCGCGTGGCCGACTTCACCGGCGCCCCGGCGGCGCTGGCCGAGGCCGAGGACGACGCCGGCGCCGCCTTCGCCCGCTGGCAGGGCTGGGTGCGGCGCTACGCCTTCCACCTGGCCGCCCGCCGCGCCAGCCCGCGCCTGCTGCGCGCCAGCTTCGACCTGGGCGACCGCGAGGCCGGCTGGGCCGAGTTCCTGCGGGGCTTCCTGGAGAGCGTGCGCTGCGGCGAGCTGCGCGAGCTGGAGCTCGACTGGACCCTCAGCCCCCTGCAGCCCCCCGGCCCGCGCCCGCCCGGCGCCGCCAAGCTGGAGCAGCTGAGCCGCTTCCAGGCGCTGCTGGAGCTGCTGAGCCGCAAAGCGCCGGGGCTGGCCCGCGCCAAGCTGCCCTTCGACTGGTCGCGGCGCTCGGTGGCCGCCCTCGCCCGCTTCCAGCACCTGCAGACGCTGGAGCTGCGCTACTTCTGGGGCTTCCGCGGCGTGCGGCCCGAGGCGCTGCGCGAGCTGGCGGCCACCCTGCCCCGCCTCAAGACGCTGGTGCTGCACCTGCTGGTGCCGGTGCAGGACCTGGGCACCTCGTACGCGCTGGAGTCGCGCTCGCTGGAGGTGCTGGACGTCTGGCGCTGCCGCGGGCTGGTCTTCGGCCGCCTGGAGCTGCCGGCGCTGCGGGCGCTGCGGGTCAGGAAGAGGACGCGGGGCCTGATCCTGCAGCGGCGCGCCAGGCTGGCGCTGCAGAGCCGCTGGCGCTGCCTCTACGCGCTGCTGCGCGCCGGCGCGCCCGGCCTGCGCCTGCTCAACAACCGCGCGCTGCTGCCGCACTGGCGCGAGCGGCCCTACGACGAGCTGGAGGCCATGCTGCGGCGCGCCTGCTACTGCCCCCGGCACACCGACACCTGGCTGCTCTAGCGCCAGATCCCGGTGGCCAGCGTTGCCCCCGTGGCGGCCAGCAGCAAACTAAGGTGGCCACCAGCACCTCATGGTGGCCATCACCACCCCATGGTGGCCACCACCACCCAAAGGTGACCAGGACTACCTAGTGGCCATCATCACGTCATGGCGGTGGCCATCACCGCACCATCATGGCCATCACCCCCCTATGGTGGCCATCACCACCTCTGGTGGCCATCACCCCCTCCCACAGTGGTTGTCACCACCCATGGTGGCCACCACCCCCCCTGGTGGCCCCACGGTGGCCCTGCGCTGCCACCCACCATCCCCGGGGGTGTCGCGGTGTTTCGGGGCACCGCAGAGCCCATTGAGCAGCGGGCGCTCCTCCCGGCCATGCGTGCGAGGTCGGGGGCAGCAGGAGCGCTGTCAAGGCCTGCGGGGACACGGCCCGAAACCGGTGACACGGTGACAGCGTGGGGACGGCGCGGGTGGGGACGGGGAGGCTGCAGGAGCCCGGCCTCCAGCACCAGACGGACAACAGCCATTAAAGACACCGATTTATACAGCGCTCCCGTGCTTCCGCCGCCCGCCCGCGCTACAGCGCGAAGTAGTCGAGGGCGCCGTGGCGGCTCAGGCTCGTGGTCCACACGGCCTCGTCCCGGCCGGCGCCGCGCAGAATCTGCTGCAGCTCCTCCTGCAGCGCCTCCGAGCGCTCCTCGTCCTCCGGGACGTCGTCGCCGTTGTCCTCGTCGCCGCAGAGATCCACGGGGCGCGGGTAGACAACGAGGCGCAGGGCGGCGAGCGGCGCCGTGCCCGCCGCCAGCGCCTTCACCCCCCGCCAGGTCAGGGGGTTGCCGAAAACGCCCAGGTAGCCCAGGCGGGCGCAGCGGCGGAGCGCTGGCAGCAGGGCATCGAGGTGGGCGTCCGTCAGGCGGCACTCCATGGCGTCCAGGTGGCGCAGGGCGCCCGAGGCCGTCGCCAAAAGCTGGAGGAAGGGCGGCAGGAGGTCCTCGGAGAGGTTGTTGCCGCTCAGGTCGAGCTTCTTCAGCGCGGGCGCATGGGGGCTCTGGATGAGGTAGGCGAGGTCCCCGGGGAGGAGGTGGCAGAAGGGCAGCTCCAGGCTCTCCAGCGGGCACTGCAGGATGCTGCGGGGGGAAGCACGGAGGCCGTGAGGGCTCCGGAGGCGGCGAGCAGAGGCCGGGCGTCGCGGGGGCCAGGAACCGCCGGTACTGGCCGGTGGTACTGGCCATGGTCTCGAATTTTGGGTAGACCTGGTCTAAAATTTCCTGGTCTAAAATTTCGGGTAGACCTGTGCGCACGGTCTAAAATTTTGGGTAGACCCGTGGGGTGCCAGGAGTTGGACTCGGTGATCCTTACGGGTCCCTCCCAGCTCGGGATGTTCTAGGATCCTACGATTCTGCTCCCCCCGCGGGGCGCGTACTCACCCCAGGAGCTGCCGCAGCCGCCCCGAGAGGCGGCAGGAGCCCAGGTTCAGCTCCCGCAGGCGCTGCAGGCGGCCGAGCCCCTCCGCCAGGCGCCGCAGCCCGTCCTCCGCCCCCGGCCGCCGCGCGTCCACGTTGCTGTAGGGCAGCCTCAAGCTCACCAGGTCGGGGAAGCGCTCGAGGCGCGGCACCACCTCGGCCAAGCCCGGCAGCCCCAGGTTGTTGAAGCGCAGGTCGACGCGGCGCAGCCCGGCCGGCTCCAGCGCCTCCAGCAAGGCCAGCGTGGCGCCCAGGGACAGCTCCTCGGCGTGGAAGTCGCGGCAGCGCAGGCGCAGCGCCCCGCCGGCGCGCAGGGCGGCGCGCAGGATGGGTCCCGAGGTGCTGTTGACGAAGAGGTCAACGCGCACCTCCACCGAGGGCGGCGGCGGCGGCGGCGATGAGCCCGGCGAGCCCTCGAGCCGCTCGGCGTCGCGCTGGTCGTCGCGGCGCTGCGACGCCTCCAGGCAGGCCTTGGCCAGCAGCACCGTCCCCGACCAGAGGCTGAGGCTGTCGGGGCCCTGCTCAGCACCATCCTGCAGGCCCGTCATGTCCAGCACCCGCAGGCACGGCCTGGCGCTGCGGGGACGAGGCAGCGGGGCAGGGTTCGGGGCGGAACCTAGCCCCCCCCAAAAAGAGGGACCCCCAAAGGGACCCCCCCCCCAAAAAAAGGGACGACCTCCCCCAAAAAAGGGGCACCCCCCAACCCAGACACTCCCCCCAAAAGGCCCCCCCCCCCAAAACTCAGACCCCTACAACCGGCCCTATAACAAGATCCCCAACCCCCCCCCCCAAAATAAAAGAAAAAGGGGCACCCCCAAACCCAGACTCCCATAATGAGACCCCCAACCTATCCCCCCCCAAAAGGGACCCCCAAAAAAATAGGGACACCCTCCCCCAAAAAGGGACACCCCCCAACCCAGACGCCCTCTCAAAAGGCCCCTCCCCAAACCCAGACCCCCACAACCAGCCCCATAATGAGCCCCCAACCCCCCCCCCAAAAAAGAGACCCCCCCAAAAGGGGCATCCCCGAACCCAGGCACCCCATAACAAAACCCCAGCACCATGGGGGCAGGGGAACCGGGGACCAAAAATCCCACAGTGCCACCAGCCCCCACCAAACACCGGCGTCCCGGGTGGGATACGGGGACGGCAAACCACGGGTGACCCCTTGGGGGGCTACCACGTGCACGAAGCAACCCGAATCCCGATCGCAATCCCAGTCCTGATCGCAATCCCAGTCCCGACCCCGATCCCGACCCCAAACGCAATCCTAACCCCGATCCCAAACCCGATCCCGACCCCAATCCCAAACCCAACCCCGATCCCAAACCCAATCCCAACCCTAACCTCAATCCCGATCCCAACCCTGATCCCGACCCTAACCCTGATCCCAAACCCAACCCTGACCCCAACCTCGATCCCGATCCCAAACCCAACCCCAATCCCAAACCCGATCCAGACCCCAACCTCGATCCCGACCCTAATCCCGATCCCAAACCCAACCTCGATCCCAATCCCAAACCCAATCCCGATCCCGACCCTAACCCCGATCCCAAACCCAACCCCGATCCCAAACCTGATCCCGACCCCAACCTCGATCCCGATCCCAATCCCGATCCCAAACCCAACCCCAATCCCAACCCTGATCCCAAGCCCAACCCCAATCCCAAATCCGATCCCGACCCCAACCCTAACCCCGATCCCAAACCCAACCCCGACCCCAACCTCGATCCCAATCCCAACCCCGACCCCAACCTCGATCCCAATCCCAACCCCGACCCCAACCCTGACCCCAACCCTGATCCCAAACCCAACCCCAATCCCAACCTCGATCCTGATCCCAAACCCAACCCCAAACCCCAACCCCGATCCCAAACCCAACCCCAATCCCAACCTTGATTCCGATCCCAAACCCAACCCTGATCCCAAACCCAATCCCAACCCCAACCCCGATCCCAAACCCAACCCCAATCCCAACCTCGATCCCGATCCCACGCCCGACCCCACGCCCACCTGGCGTCGCGGCGGAGGCCGGCGGTGACGGCGAGGAGCAGCGCCTGCACGCACAGCTTGCCGGGCGGCCGGCGGGCGCGGCGCGGGCGGCGCGGGAGGCGCAGGACGGGGTAGGGCCAGGAGCGCACCAGGTCCCGCAGCAGCGGCGCCCGCTGCTCCGCCAGGGCGGCCTCGAGCAGCGCCGGGTACAGCTCGGCCGGCAGCAGCGGCAGCGCGCGGCGGGCGCCGGCGGCGTGGCCGGCCAGGCGGCGGGCGCAGAGGTGGACGAGGGAGGAGACCGGGGGCATGGCTGCGGGGTTGGGGGGGGCGGCAGCGGGACCCCCAACGGGTTCAAGGCTCGTGGGGGTGCTGGGGGAGGGGGGGGCGGCACCCGCCCCCCCGAAGCGAGGTGCCTGTGGGGTGGGGTCAAGCGTGGGGTCGCCGTAGTGCTGCCCCCGTGGGGGGAACCCCAAAATGGGCACCCGGAGGTGGGACCCCAGATCTGACCCCCCCCCAAAAGGCAGCGTCCCTCAGCCAGACCCCCGGTGGGGGGCACCCCATGGCGCCCCCTGGCCCAGACCCCATAGCAGGACCCCCCCCCACAGGGAGACCCCCATAGCAGGACCCCCACAATGAAACCCCCAACCTTTACCCGCCCCAAACAGGCACCCAATGGCACCCTGAACCCCCCCACTGCACCCCCTGACCCAGACCCCAAAGTGGGACCCCCCCCCCAATGGGACCCCCAACCTCTACCTGCCCCAAATCAGCGCCAATGGCACCTGGTACCCCCCCCCCCAAAGGTCACCCCATGGCACCCCCCTAACCCTGACACCCCCCCCATTTGTCCCCATAGGATCCCCAACCCTGCCCCCCCCAAAGGGGCACCCCCTAACCCAGACCCCCATAATGAGACCCCCCAACCTAGCCCCCCCCCAAAAATGGACCACCCAAAGGGACCCCCCCCCAAAAAAAGGGACACCCCCCAACCAAGACACCCTCAAAAAAGGGCCCCCCCAACCCTGACCAGACCCCCCCAAAAGGGGCACCCCCAAACCCAGACCCCCACAAATGGCCCCATAATGAGACCCCCCTCCCCCAAAAAGACCCCCCCAAAGGGGCACCCCCGATCCCGTGCACCCCATAACGAAACACCAGCCCCCCCCCCCCCCAAAAATGACCCCCCCCAAAAAATGACCCCCCCAAGGGGCGCCCCCAAACCCCGATCCCTGACCCCCCCCCAAGCGCACCCTCTCCCCTGGCGCCCTCCTCACCCGCCTCTCTCCTGCCCCGCGGCACTTCCGCGCGTGCGCGCTGACGCCCCGCCTCGCACCAATCACCAGCAGGCGGAGTGACAGGATCACGCCCCATTGCTCGGAAAGACCGAGCCTATTGGCTAGCTCTGCTGCCCGTCATCTTCCCAGCCTTTCTATTGGGTGAGAGCACCGAGACGGGACGTCCAGCTATGAGGCGGCCTCAAGGAGGGGCGGGGCCACGCCTCGTTGCTAGGAGAAACCGCGGAGGCGCGGCTGCCCATTGGCTGGCGCGGCTGCCCGTCACCTTTCCGGCCCTGCTATTGGGCGAGAGCGGCGAAAGCGGGAAGCTCGAGATGGGCGGGAAGCGCTGAGGGGACGGGGCCGGTCCTGAGGGGACGGGGACGGAGCTGGGGGCCCGGGGCCGGTCCTGAGGGCCCGGGACCCCCCCGATCCCCCCCCATGGAGCGGCTCCAGGAGGTGAAGGCGCTGCTGAAGCGCTGGGAGGCGGCGTTCGCGCAGCAGCACGGCCGCAGGCCCGGCACGGTGCGGCCCGAAGGGAGGGGGGGGGGGGGAGAGGCTCCGTGAGGGGGTGCCGAGCCCCCAAACTGCGGCTTTTTAGCCCCAAAAACAGCCCCGTGACGCGGCGCTTCCCCCCGCAGGGCGACGTGGAGGCGGCGCCGGAGGACGTGAGGCGTGAGTGGGGGGGGGGGGGGGGTTAATTAGCGGCCGCTAATTGTGGGGAGGGGGGCCCGGGCCTGGCTGGGGGGGGAATTGGGGCGTCTGGAGGGAAATTGGGGGGAAATTGGGGGGTCTCGGGGGAAAATTGAGGGGTTTTGAGGAAACTGGGGGGGGCCTGGGGGAGACTGGGGGGGTTTGGGGGGTTTTGGGGGGAATTGCAGGGGGAGTTTGGGGGGGAATTGGGGGTGGTTTGGGAGGAACTGGGGGGGCCTGGAGGGGATTTGGAGGGGTTTGGGGGGAATTGGGGGGAGGGTCGGAGGGATCTGGGGGGTTTTGGGGTTGTTGGGGGGATTTAGAGGGGTTTTGGGGGGAATTGAGGGTTTTGGGGGGGGTTGGGAAAATTGGGGGAGGTTTTGGGGGAATTGGGGGAGGTTGGGGGGGGAACTGGGGGGGTTCGGGGCTGCAGGGCGCCTCCCGCAGCCCCCGCCGCTTCCTTAGGGCTGTACCGGGAGTACCGGGGGCTGAAGCACCGCGGGGAGCTCGCCCCGTGCCCGCCGGCTGAGGGGAGCCCGGCCATGGAGCAGGTACGGGGCTGGGCCCTGTCCCCCTTGGGTGGTCCCCATTGCGTCCCTCACCACCCCAGTGGAGCACCCTCGGTCCCAAAATCATCGATTATTAGGGTCGGAAGAGCCCTCCAAGCTCACCCGGCCCAACCATCCCCCTGTTAACAACGCCACCCCCAACCCACGTCCCCAAGCACCGCGCCCAACCTCTCCCCGCACACCCCCCGGGACGGCGACGCCACCACCCCCCCGAACACCCCATCCCAACGCCTCTTTGTGACAAAAAAACCTCTCCTGGCGGCTTCTTCTCTCCCTTCAGGACTCCGGCTGCTGGGGCGCGCACCTCAACCGCCAGCCCAAGGCCCCCACGTCGAGCGCCGCCAACCAGCCCGTGCCGGCGGCGTCGGCGCAGCACTTCGGGAGGAAGCTAAAAGCCAACCTGGGCGCCGCCATAAAGGTCAGGCTGGGGGGCAGCTCCCCGGTGTGGGCGCTTCCGGAGGGGCACGGCACCCGTTTCCTAGGGTTTTTTAAGCCCTGCGGGGTCGGAGAACCAAAAACCCCTCGTTGCTTCCCCCCAGGAGAGGCCGCCGGTGCCCAGGAGGACGCTGCCTCCCCGTCCCAAACCCGTCCCGCGGCAGGAGCACGGTGCCACCTCCCCGGCGCCGTCCCCGCCAGGTGACGCGGACGGCGGCGAGCCCCCCGAGCTCCTCCTCCCCGCCGCCGTGCGCGCCCTGGCCCCGCTCGTCCTGGCCGAGGGGCCGAGGCCTCGCCCGCAGGGCAACAAGTTCCAGCGGCTGCGGCAGACAGTGGCGAGGAGGCTGAGCTCCCTCGACGCCGCCTGGCTGCGGCGCTGCCAGGGCGAGCCCGGCCCTGAGGAGCAGCCCGATCGGGGTGCTGAGCCTCGGGGTGCTGAGCTTTGCGGGGTGGAAGGGGAAAACGTCGCCCCCGCGGGGATCCGCACCCCGCCGCAGGAGCCCGAGGTGTCGGAAGGAGCTCGGGGTGAGCTGGCGGGGACCGAGGGGGGCAAACGGCCGGCCGGGAGCGGCGGTGACACCGCAGCGGGGCCGCGGGGCGCCGACGGTGGCCGCGTGCCCGAGGAGCTCCCCGGGGGCGCAAAGAAGGCCGGGGGGAAGAGGCGGCGCAGGGACAGCGGGGCAGGAGGCAGCGAGCAGCCAGCGCGAAAGCAGCCGAGGAAAAAAGCAGCGCCGACGCCCCCCGAAAACCTCCTGGGAGACATCGAGGAGGAGGAGGAGAAGAAGCTGGGAGCCCCCTGCAGAGCCGCTCCTGCCAGGTGGGTGCTGGAGGGTGCCGAGTCCCCTTCCCTCGGCGCGTTTCGGGGCGACTCGCTCCGGCGCGGCGCGCGGTCCCTGGAGACGTGCCCGGAGCCGGGGCCGGGGTGGTGCCGCCTCGCGCCTGAGCACGCGGGGGGAAAAGGAGCCGAGAGATTTTTTTTCTTCTCGCTGCGCTGATAACGAGCAGCACCCGCCCTCGTCTCTCCTTGATTTAAATCATTTTTACTTTTTTTATTTTCCTTATGGAAAAAAATGAATTCTCTGTGGGTTTCCTCAGCCTGAGGCGCTCGCCTGCCTACCGGCTGCAGTGTTTACGGGGCGAGGGGCTTGCGGGGTCACCTCCCTGCGCCCCTTAAAACCCACAGCGCGGCTCTGAGCAGCCCTGGGGGCGGGGGCAGCCTGCCCCAGGAGGCTGCGGACCCCCGGGGACCTCTCCTGCGGCAGCAAGCGCTCCGTCCGAGCCTTTTAACCCTTTCCCCCGAGCGCTGCTACGTTTTTTGGGGCCGGATTTACCAGGCGGTGCTTACGGGGCCGCGTTTTTCCCCTGCGCCGTGCTCCCCACCCTCCGCCTTTCGGCTCCTCCCCGTCCCCTTCTCCCCCGGGGTCGGGGCCGGCTGCGTTTCGGCGCCCGTCCCGGTCCCAGCCCCGGTTTCGTCCCGCAGGGCTCCCCGGCGGCCCCCCGGCAACTTCGTGCGCCTCAACCTCAAGAACCGCTCCCACGTGCGGGGCCGCGTGCTGCGGGGGAGCCGCCTCCGCAAGCAGGTGACGCGCCGGCGGTGGGAAAACGGGTCAAATAACGCGGAATTACCGCTCTGCCGGCACCAAAAACGCCTTTTCTTTATTATTTCACCCCTCGCCCCTTCGATTCCCGCGTGGGGGCCGCCCGTAGGGGTCACCCCGCGGCGCTGACGCCGCCGCCGTCGTCGCAGGTGTGGAAGGAGAAGTGGCAGAAGAAGGCGGCGCAGGGCGGCGGCGGCGGGTCGGCCCTCGGCAGGAGCTCGGATGTCTGCTTCCGCTGCGGCGCCGCGGGGCACTGGGCGGCCGAGTGCCGGGGCGCAGGTGAGGGTCCCCCGGGGGGGGTCCTCCGGGGGAACGTCCTGCTGGGGGGGGGCGAGGTGGCCGCCGTGCGCGGAGCCCGAGGGAAAAGGATTCGGAAAGGATTTCGCGCTCTGCCCGCAGCGACCGCTGCCCCGCCGCCGCCACCGCAGGAGGCCGGCCGTGCCCGGGAGGAGGAGGAGGAGGAGGAGGAGGAAGATCCCTTGCCCACGCTGGCAGAAGTTGCCCGCAGGACCAACAGCGTCTGCCTGGAGCTCTCCGGTGAGGCCGCGGGGGGGGCTTTGCTCACGGCGCTGACGCGCCCCGAATACACGCGCGGGGCTCGCCGCCACCCCTCGCTTCGTGTCCCCGGCAGAGAGCGGCGGCGGCGGCCCCGAGGGCGCTGCGGGGGAGGCCGCGGCCCGCCTGGAGGCGCAGCGGGCGCCCTACGAGCCCCCCGAGCCCCCCGTGCCCGTGGAGCCCCTCTACAGCCTGGGGCCGGGCGGGAAGGTGCGAGGTGAGGCCGCCATTTCCTCTCCTGTGGGAGCGGAGCCCGACCCGCATCCCCCGCGCCCTCCCCTGGGGTGTGTGTGTGTGTTTGGGGGGGTGGGGGGCGTAAAACCCCGCTGCGGGCTCCGTCCCACCGCGTTTCCCCCCGCACAGAGACCCCCGCGGAGGTGCTGGAGGCGCTCGAGGAGCTGGGCTTCAGCTCCTTCCGCCCCGGCCAGGAGGCGGCCGTGATGAGGATCCTCTCAGGTGGGTCTGCTGCTCCCTCGCCCCCCTCCCGGCTCCCCCCCCACGCGCCGCGGGGCCGCGGCGTCGCCCCCCAGGTGCTCCCCCCCCCCTCTCCTCCCCCCAGGCCTCTCCACGCTGGTCGTGCTGCCCACGGGGCTGGGCAAGTCGCTGTGCTACCAGCTCCCCGCCTACCTCTACCGCAAGCGCTCGCCGTGCGTCGCCGTGGTCGTCTCGCCGCTGGTGGCGCTGATGGATGACCAGGTGCCCCGCCGGCCGCCCCCCCCCGGCCTCGCGGCGTCCCCGGCGTCGCTCCGCGGCGCGTGCCTGACCTCGCCTCGCCTCGCCCGCAGGTGTCGGGGCTGCCGCGGGGGCTGCGGGCGGTCTGCGTCCACTCCAACATGAGCAGGGCGCAGCGGGAGGCGGCGGTGGAGCAGGTGAGGGGGACGGGGACGGGGGGGGGGGACGCGGAGCGGGGCCGGAGGGGGGTGCGAGCGGAGGACGGAGCGCCCCACGCGCCGCTGCCCCCGCCGCGCAGGTGAGGCGGGGCGCGGTGCACGCGCTGCTGCTGTCCCCCGAAGCGCTGGTGGGCGGCGGGGGCTCGGGCTCCTGCTGCCTGCCCCCCGCCGCCGAGCTGCCCCCCGTCGCCTTCGCCTGCATCGACGAAGCTCACTGCGTCTCCCAGTGGTCCCACAACTTCCGCCCCAGCTACCTGCGGCTCTGCAAGGTGCGCGGGGCCCCGCAGCCCGGCCGGGAGGGAGGCAGCTGCCCTTCCTCACCTCCTCCTCTTCCTCACCTCCTCCTCTTCCCTCCCCTCCCCGCAGGTGCTCCGCGACCGCCTGGGCGTGCGCTGCTTCCTGGGGCTGACGGCCACCGCCACCCCGGCCACGGCGCGCGACGTGGCCGCGCACCTCGGCGTTGCCGAGGAGGAGGAAGGGATCGCGGGGCGCTGCGCCGCCGTGCCCCCAAACCTGCGCCTCTCCGTCTCCATGGACAGGGACCGGGACCAGGTAGGGGCGAGGACGGGGTGGGCGACGTCCCGAGGGGTGGGAGCCCTCAAATCCCCCCCGAGGCGCGCCCGTGGCAGCCGCCCCGTGCTCGCAGCCCGATCCCCGAGCAGCTGCCGGGTGTCCCGCGGGCGCTCGGCACCCCCAGCCCGCGCTCAGGACCCCCCCTCCGCGCCCGCAGGCCCTCATCTCCCTGCTGCGCGGCGAGCGCTTCGGCCACCTCGACTCCATCATCGTCTACTGCACGCGGCGCGAGGAGACGGCTCGCGTCGCCGCCCTCATCCGCACCTGCCTGCAAGGGGTGCTGCTGGCCGAGCCCCCGGCGGCCCCCCAGGACGACGGCGACGCGGGGAGGAAGAAAGAGCGAGGTAGGGAGCGGGCCCAACCCCCCCCGAGGTCCTTTCCATGCTGGGCCGTGGCGCGGGGCGCTCTGCAGCCCCCAAACCCCCGGGGGCTTTCCTTCGTTAAGGTAATTAGAGCCACGCAATTCTTTCTCCCCTCCTTTATTTTTGTTTTGGTTTTTTTTGCAGCAAGTGGATCGCGGATCAAGTGGATTGCGGACGCCTACCACGCGGGCCTGTCGGCCGCCGAGCGCCGGCGCGTGCAGCGCGGCTTCATGTCGGGCCGGCTGCGCGTGGTGGTGGCCACGGTGGCCTTCGGCATGGGGCTGGACAAGGCGGACGTGCGCGGCGTGGTGCACTACAACATGCCCAAGAACTTCGAGAGCTACGTGCAGGAGATCGGGCGGGCCGGGCGGGACGGCCAGCCGGCGCGCTGCCACCTCTTCCTGGACCCGGAGGTGAGGCCCTAAAAGCTCGGGGTCTTCCCCCAAAATTTCGAGAGCCCTGCGCGGAGCCCTGGAGCCCTTCGGGGCGCCCCCTGCCCAGCCCTAAATGACGCAGGGAGCCCTAAAAAAAAAAAAGGGATGGAAGGGGACCCACGAGGGGGGTGGCCGAGCCCCGGTGTCCCCCACGGGTGCTGCCCCGCGGGCTCACGGCGGCCGCCCCCTCCCCTCGGCAGGGCGAGGACCTCCACGAGCTGAGGCGGCACATCTACGGCGACACCGTCGACTTCTTCACCGTCAAGAAGCTCGTGCAGAAGGTTTTCTCTCCCTGCAAGTGCCGGGAGCTGCACCAGAAGCGCCGGGACCTCGGCGGGGTGAGGAAGGGGCCGGAGGGGGGCACCTGGCTGCGTCCTGCCCCGTTGGGGTCCCCACACCCCCAATTCACCTCGGCTCCCTTGGCTGTGGGGGGTGGGGGGAAGCACCCGGCATTTTGGCCCCTCAGCGAGCCCCAACGGCTTGGGGAAGCCCCGCGGGAGCTGGGTGAGGAACGGGGCAGGGCTGCCGGGGACGCCCCCGAGGGGCAGGCAGGACGGTGCTGAGCCGCCGCCGGCCCCGCAGGACACGGAGGCCGATGACGCCGCCACGGCCGAGCCGGCGGAGGAGCTGGAGGGCGGCGCGGCGCAAGGCGGCCGGCAGCCCCGGCGGGCGTGCTACATGCACGAGCGCGCCGTGCCCGTCCAGCGAACCGTGGAGGAGCTGGACGTGCGCGAGGAAGGTGAGCTGGGGGGGGGGGCCTCACGGTGCTGCACCCGGCAAAACCCACCCGCCGCCACCCCGCCGCCCCTCCTCTGCCCTCCCCCGCAGGCATCGAGACCCTGCTGTGCTACCTGGAGCTGCACCCGCGGCGCTGGCTGGAGCTGCTGCCCCCCACCTACTCCTCCTGCCACGTGCGGTGCTACGGCGGCCCCCAGCAGCTCCGGGCTGCAGCGCGGAGGTCAGCGGGGCCCTCGGGGTGAAGCCAAGGACAAAAAGGGGCTGCTGGAAGGGAAAACATCCCCCCTTCACCTCTCTCCCGCCCGCAGCTGCCCGCCCCTCGCCGTCTTCCTGGCCCGCGAGCGCCTGGCGGGGCGGCCGCACGCCCGCGACAGCTCGGCGGAGTTCGACGTGGTCTCGCTGAGCGACTCCATGGGCTGGGAGGTGCCGCTGGTGAAGCGCGCCCTGCGCCAGCTCCAGTGGGACCCGCAGCTGCGCCCAGGTACCGCGGGCGGGCGAGGGAGCCGGGGGGTGGGCACGCGGTGCGCCCCCCCCAAAGGCCCCGCGCTCAGCGGCGCGTTGGTGCCCGCAGGCGGCCGCGCCGGGGCGGGGAGCGGCGTCCTGGTGGAGTTCGCGGAGCTCTCCTTCCACCTGCGCGCCTACGGCGACCTCTCCGAGCGGGAGCTGGACTCCGTCTGCGACTTCCTGCACCGCAGGGTGGTGGCGCGGGAGAGGGCGGCGCTGGGCCAGCTGCGCGCCTGCTTCAGGGCCTTCAAGAGGTGGGGACGGTGCCCCCAGACCCCCTCACGATGCCCCCAGACCCCCGCTTCGGGCCCATCCCGTCCCCACGGCGCAGGCTGAGGGTGTTTTGGGGGCGCAGCGTGGCCTTCCAGAGCTGCGGGCCGCACCCCGAGCAGGCGGAGGAGGAGAGGAGCTCCCGCCTCAGGGCTCTGCTCCGGGACTACTTCGAGAAGGAGGCCCCCGGGGAGCCGGCCCCGCGCAGCTGCGAGGAGGAGGAGGAAGAAGACGAGGAAGAGGATCTCCATGGAGCGCAAGTGAGCAATTTTACATCGCGCCGCCTCCGCGGCGGTGACTGCGGGGCCTCCTCCCGGCCGGCCTCGATGCCGGGAGGAGGTGGAGGCCACGCGCTGTGCCCCTCCTCCTTCCCCCCACCCGCAGGACGGGGAGGACCAGGTGCGCGCCGACGTCCGCCGCTTCCTCGCCATCCGCCAGGACGAGAAGTTCTCGGGCAGAGCCGTCGCCCGGATCTTCCACGGCATCGGTAAGGGGCCGCGGGGCGGCGCTCCGAGCCCTGCCGCCCCTTCCGGCTCCGTCCCCCGGCGGCTGAGCCCCGAGGGAGGGTGGCGGAGGCACCCCGGGGTCCCGTTTTCGGGGGGCCCTTGGGGGCTGACGCGTGGCCCCTCGCCTCGCAGGCAGCCCCTGCTACCCGGCCCAGGTCTACGGGCGCGACCGCCGCTTCTGGAGGAAGCACCTCCGCTTCGACTTCCACCGCCTCATGCGCGTGGCCACCGAGGAGATCCTGGCGCTGCGCTGAGGCCGCCGGGACGTCACCGTGGTCCCCAGGGGACCCCTGGGCCCTGGGGGAGGCGCGGAAGAGCCCCGCGGCGGTGTGCGGGGCTCGCTGCGCCGCCCTTCGTCCCCCTTGGCCCCGTTACCCCGCGTTTCAGCGGCTCCGGCCCTGCCTTGGGGGCGTGGGACGTGCCCATCGCCCCCGGGGCCGCGGCTGGATTTTATCTTGGAATTAATAAATCAAGAAAATGTAAAAACAAAGCCCCTCGCATGGCTCCTGCTTTTCCAGCCCCCCCCTAGGGAGTTTTGGGGAGCCCCTGGTCCCGGTGCCGGGGCTCCGGCACCCGCCCGGCCCCAAGGTGCTGCCTGGGGGCCAGGGGGAGCCTCCCGGGCTCTCCCCCCCCGCCCCGAGCGGGACCGCGGCACTGTTCCCCTCCGCTGCCGCCCCGTCCCGCCGCATGTACCGCAATTACCCCGTGCGCCTCTGATCACGCGCTGTGCAGCCGCCAGGATGCGACAGGCCCGCGACGCCCCAGCGGCGACGGCGCTCCTGCAGCGGGGCGCCCTGCCCCGTTCCTCCCCGCGAGCATCGCCGCGTCGGCAAAAAGCCTCTTAAACGTCGAGCAGCGCTCGGGGCGCTGCTCCCAGCGGGACGCAGCCTCGCTCCCTCCACGTCCTGCGGCGCGCGCGGGGAGTCCCGGGCTCACGGCGCGATCTCGCTGCCATCCTGCTGGGACTACAGCCGCTGCTCCCCCTTGGCTCGCAGCGAGGACGGGACCGTGCCCGCGGAGCAGGCGTGGCGGGGCCTCTCCCTCTTCCTTCCACACCTCTTGGGGTAAGCGAGGCACCTGCGGGACGAAATTGGGGCCACCTGGAGCTGTCACCGGGGCACGGGGACCCCGAACGGGTTCGCCGGGGCGTGATGACACCCCCAACCCCAACCCCAAACACGCGGTTATGCCCTAACCGCAGCGCCGCGTCCCCTTCCTCCGCAGCGCGCCCGCGCCATGGCCCTGCCCTGGGGAATGCTGCTGCTGCTCGGCGGGGTCCTGGCGCAGGATGCGGCCGCGCAGGGCTGCCTCCCGCTGCCGGACGGTGAGTGCCCTCCTCCGCCCCGGGACAGCGACGGGAACGCCACTGTGCCGCGGTGCCAGCACGACGAACCGCGGTTGTGATGCCCCAGGTGACGGCCGAGCCCCCGTTTTTTTCCTCCCCCCGGCAGCTCCCAACGCGGCGCTGGGGCGCCCGGCCGCCCAGTCGTCCATCTTCCCCAACCACAGCATCCCCGCCAACGCGGTGGACGGCAACCGGGACGGCAACTGGCGGCACGGCTCCTGCAGCCACACGCGGCGCGAGCACGAGCCCTGGTGGGCCGTGGACCTGGGCGGGCGGCACGCGGTGGCGGCGGTGCTGGTGAAGAACCGGCAGGACTGCTGCTGGCAGCGCCTGCGCGGCGCCCAGGTCCACGTCGGCGACGCGCCGGCCGAGCGCGGCCGGGACAACCCCATGTGAGTCGGGCGGGCGATGCCACCGGGGCCGCTCAGCACCGTCGTCCCCGCTCAGCACCGCCTCTCCTCCTGTCCCCCCGGCAGCTGCGGCGTCATCGCCGACGCCGGCCCCGGCTCGCTCAGCACCGTGTGCTGCCGGGGGCTGCGGGGCCGCTACGTCTCCGTCCTCATCCCTGGGCGCGAGGACACGCTGGTGCTGTGCGAGGTGGAGGTGCTGCTGCAGGGCTGCGCCGCGCTGCCCGGAGGTGAGGGGCGGCCCCCGGGGCTGGGAGGGCGGCACGGGGAGGGTCCCGGTGCCGGCAGCCGCCGTTGACGCTCCCGTGGCCGTTGCAGCCCCCAACGTGGCGCGGGGCCGCGCCGTCGTCCACGCTGAACGTCATCAGCCTGGCCGCCAACGCCGTGGACGGGAACCGCGACGGCGAGTGGGAGCGTGGCTCCTGCACCCACACCGAGAAGGAGCTGGAGCCCTGGTGGAGTGTGGACCTGGGCCGGCGGCACGCCGTCCTCGCTGTCACCCTCACCAACCGGCGGGACTGCTGCTGGGACAGCCTCGTGGGCGCCCAGGTCCACGTCGGGGACTCGCCGGCCGACCACGGCAGGAACAACCCCATGTGAGTGGGGTCCACGGCGGGGTCCCAGCTGTACCCGCAGCGGTGCCGTGGCCCCTCAGCAACCTCCCGCTCCTCCCCTGGCAGCTGCGGGGCTGTCCTGGACGCCGGCCCCGGCTCCACCAGCACCATCTGCTGCAACGGGCTGCCGGGCCGCTACGTCTCCATCGTCATCCCCGGCCGCATCGACTTCCTCGTCCTGTGCGAAGTGGAGGTGACGGCGCAGAGCTGCCTCCCTCCGCCCGGCGGTAAGGGGGAGGCCGCCTCCGGTTCCACCGCGGTGCCGTGGCCCTGGTTCGGTGCTGGCAAATACAGGGGACGAGCGGGGGGCCACGGGGGCGGGGGACAGGGATGTTGCATGTGCCCGCTGGTGTGGTGTGCGCGCTGTGTGTGCTGTGCCGCACTGCAGCACGTGGCCGTATGGCGGGGGGGGGATGCAGGGCAAGGAGGGGTTCCCGGCACTGGCTCCACGCTGGCGGTGAGAGCCCGGAGCTGGCGTCACCGTCCCGTGGCGTCCCCAGCCCAAAACCTGGCACTGTGGCGCCCGGCGACGCAGTCCTCCACGGCCAGGCCGGCCGGCAGTGCCATGAACGCCGTGGACGGGAACCGGGACGGCCGCTGGCGGCACGGCTCCTGCACCCAGACCAAGAGGGAGCGGGAGCCGTGGTGGACGGTGGACCTGGGCCAGAGCCGCGCCGTGGCAGCCGTGGTGGTGAAGAACCGCCTGGACTGCTGCTGGCACCGCCTGAAGGGCGCCCGCGTCCACGTCGGGGACTCCCTCGCCGGTCACGGCACCGACAACCCCGTGTGAGTGCCGCCGTGACCAGCCCGCGCCGCGCCACCACTCCCTCGCTGTCCTCACCGCCTCCCTGTCCCGCAGCTGCGGCGCCATCACGGACACCGGCCCCGGCTCCACCAGCACCGTGTGCTGCCGCGGGATGCCGGGACGCTACGTCACCATCGCCGTGCCTCGGCGCCACGAGCAGCTGAGCCTGTGCGAGGTGGAGGTGGTGGAGCAGGGCTGCGCCGCGACGCCTGGCGGTGAGCGACGGGGCCCCCGAGGTCTTTCTCTGTCCCCCCCCGGCATGGTGATGGGGGCGTCACCACCTCCCCTCGCACCCGCAGCCCCCAATGCGGCGCTGGGCCGTCCGGCCACCCAGTCCTCGGTGCTGGATGCCACCAGCGGCGCCGCCAACGCGGTGGACGGGAACCGGGACGGGAACTGGGAGGAGGGCTCCTGCGCCCACACGCTGGAGGAGCCCGAGCCCTGGTGGCGGGTGGACCTGGGCGGGCGCCGCGCCGTCGAGGCCGTGGTGGTGCAGAACCGGCACGACTGCTGCTGGGAGCACCTCAAGGGCGCCGAGGTCCACGTGGGTGACTCGCTGCTGGACGGCGGCCGGCACAACGCCGTGTGAGCCCCCCGTGCCCTTCCCCAGAGCCCTCCTGTCCGTCGTGGGTACCACGGCTCACCTTCTTGTCCCCCCCGGCAGCTGTGGCGTCATCACGGATGCCAGCCCCGGCTCGCTCAGCACCGTGTGCTGCCGGGGGCTGCGGGGCCGCTACGTCTCCATCCTCATCCCCGAGCGCGAGGACGCGCTGGTGCTGTGCGAGGTGGAGGTGCTGCTGCAGGGCTGCGCCCCGCTGCCTGGAGGTGAGGGACCCCTCCCAAAATAACACACAGAGACCCCCACCCACAGCCCTGACCTCATGCCCATCCCGTGCCCACCCTCCCCGCGGTGCTGGCAGCCCCCAACGTGGCGCGGGAGCAGCGGGCGATGCAGTCGTCCACCTCCAGCGGGGCCGGCGCGGCGGCCAACGCGGTGGACGGGAACCGGGACGGCAACTGGCGGCACGGCTCCTGCAGCCACACGCGGCGCGAGCACGAGCCCTGGTGGGCTGTGGACCTGGGCGGGCGGCACGCGGTGGCGGCGGTGCTGGTGAAGAACCGGCAGGACTGCTGCTGGCAGCGCCTGCGCGGCGCCCAGGTCCACGTCGGCGACGCGCCGGCCGAGCGCGGCCGGGACAACCCCATGTGAGTCGGGCGGGTGATGCCACCGGGGCCGCTCAGCACCACCGTCCCCGCTCAGCACCGCCTCTCCTCCTGTCCCCCCGGCAGCTGCGGCGTCATCGCCGACACCGGCCCTGGCTCACTCAGCACCGTGTGCTGCCGGGGGCTGCGGGGCCGCTACGTCTCTGTCCTCATCCCCCGGCGTGAGGAGCAGCTGGCGCTCTGCGAGGTCGAGGTCTACGGCACCTTCCTGGAGCCCTGAGCGGCCCCGGGGGGAGGCACGGCTGCTGCCCCCTTCCTGGGCCACCCCCAGGGGTCCCCGCGCTGTCCCCATCCTCTCCACGTGGTGCCCGGGGTTCCTCTTCCTGCAGTGGGGCCAGTGGGGCCGTGTGCCCTGTGCCCACTGGAATGGCCAGACCCTACAGCGTGCCCCATGGGCACCCCATGGGACCTCTGCTGCTCTCGGTGCGTGGTGTTGAACGCAGGGTGTCACCCGTGGGTGTCCCCGTCCCAGACAGGGATGTCCTCACCCAGCCTGGTGCTGGGGACCCTAATAAATGCCTGAGTGTGACTGCAGCACCCAAAGTGCACTGGGGTGGGATGGGGATGGGATGGGGGTGGGATGGGGGTGGGATGGGGATGGGATGGGGATGGGGATGGGGTGGGGATGGGGATGGGGATGACAGAATGGCTCTCCTTGGAAGGGACCTTTAGGGTCATCTAACCCCAACCCCCTGCCATAGGTAGAGTTGCCACCCACCGCATCAGGTTGGCCTGGTGATGTAGTGGGCTCGGGGCAGGTACTGGGAAGGGTAATGGAGTGGGTAATGGGTAAGGCAGCAGGGTAGGTAATTAGGAAGGTAATGGGGCGGGTAATGGGGTGCATAATGGGGTGGGTAACGGGAAGGTAATGGGGCAGGTAATGGGATAACTAATGGGGCAGGTAATGGGATAATTAATGGGGCAAGCAACAGGGCATGTAATGGGCATGTTAATGGGGCAGGAAACAGGAGTATTAATGGGACGGGTAAATGGGGTATTAATAAGGCAAGTAATGGGGGTGTTAAGGGGGCTGTTAATAGGGGTGTCAAGGGGGCAGGTAAAGGGTCCCCATGGTCACCCAAGGTCCCCCAGGTCCCCAGGGTGCTCGGGGACCCACCCCATGATGACATCCCCCTGCTGTGGCGTGGGGACGTGGGGTGGCTCTGGAGAGCCAGCTCCAGCCCTACTGTCCCCATGGTGGGGACAAGGCCTTCACAGGGCCAGCTGGTGACATCTGGTGGGGAGCCCACAGCCAGGCCCTGCCCCACAGCGGGGGACGTGGGGCACCACAGGAATGTGGGATGTGATGGGGACGTGGGATAACATGAGGATGCGGGATGCGATGGGGATGTGGGACACCCCACGGACATGGGGCACCTTGGGGACATAGGACATGACGGGGTGTGGGATGTAATGCGGATGTGGGATGTGATGGGGACACAGGACACCATGAGGACATGGGGCACCATGGGACATAACGGGGATATGGGATGTGATGAGGATGTGGGATGTCATGGGGATGGTTGGTACCATGGGAATGTGGGATGTGATGGGGACACCACGAGGACATAGGGCACCATGGGGACATGGGAAGTGATGGGGACATGGGATGTGATGGGGATGTTGGGCACCACGGGGATGTGGGACGTGATCACAGAATCACAGAATCGTCTAGGTTGGAAGAGACCTCCAAGATCACCCAGCCCAACCTCTGACCTAACACTAACCAGTCCCCCACTAAACCATATCACTAAGCTCTGCATCTAAACGTCTTTTAAAGACCTCCAGGGATGGCGACTCAGCCACCTCCCTGGGCAGCCCACCCCAATGCCTAACAACCCTTTCGGTAAAGAAGTTCTTCCTAACATCCAACCTAAACCTCCCCTGGCGCAACTTTCGCCCATTCCCCCTCGTCCTGTCACCAGGCACGTAGGAGAACAGACCAACCCCCCCTCGCTGCAGCCTCCTTTAAGGTAACTGTAGAGAGCGATGAGGTCTCCCCTGAGCCTCCTCTTCTCCAGGCTGAACAAGCCCAGCTCCCTCAGCCGCTCCTCGCAAGACTTGTTCTCCAGACCCCTCACCAGCCTCGTTGCCCTTCTCTGGACTCTCTCGAGCACCTCCATGTCCTTCCTGTAGTGAGGGGCCCAAAACTGAACACGGTACTCGAGGTGTGGCCTCACCAGAGCCGAGTACAGGGGAACAATCACCTCCTTAGACCTGCTGGCCACACTGCTTCTTACGCAAGCCAGGATGCTGTTGGCCTTCTTGGCCACCCGAGCACACTGCTGGCTCATATTCAGCTGACTATCAACCAGTACTCCCAGGTCCTTCTCTGCCAGGCAGCTTTCCAACCACTCATCTCCCAGCCTGTAGCTCTGCTTGGGGTTGTTGTGCCCCAGATGCAGCACCTGGCACTTGGCCTTGTTGAACTTCATGCAGTTGACCTCAGCCCATCGGTCCTGCCTATCCAGATCCTCCTGCAGAGCCTTCCTGCCCTCGAGCAGATCGACACACGCACCTAACTTGGTGTCATCTGCAAACTTACTGAGGGTGCACTGGACGCCCTCATCCAGGTCATCGATAAAGATATTAAAGAGGACTGGCCCAGTACTGAGCCCTGGGGGACTCCACTAGTGACCGGCCTCCAACCAGATTTGACTCCATTCACAACTCTCTGGGCCTGGCTATCCAGCCAGTTTTTAACCCAGCAAAGCGTACGCCAGTCCAAGCCCCGAGCAGCCAGTTTCTCGAGGAGAATGTTGTGGGGAACGGTGTCAAAAGCCTTACTGAAGTCAAGGCAGACCACATCCACAGCCTTCCCCTCATCCACTAAGCGTGTCACTTTGATGTGGGACGTGATGGGGACACACGGCACCATGGGGACATGAGGCACCATGGGGATGTGGTATGTAACGGGGACGTGGGATGTGATGGGTCGTGGGACACCATGGGGCTGTGATGGGGATGTGTGACACCCTGGGGAGATGGGGCACCATGGGGACGTGGGGCACCACACGGATATGGGGCACCCCGTAGACAAGGGACACCATGGGGACATGGAACACCATGAGGACATGGGGCGTGTCATGGACGTGGGACACCATGGGGACGTGGACACCACGGGGACGTAGACACCATGGGGACATGGGGCACCATACAGCTATGGGGCACCGCATAGACGAGGGACACCACGGGGACATGGAACACCATGGGGACATGGGACACCCCATGGACATGGGACACCATGGGGACATGGGACACCCTGGGAACGTGATGGAGACTTGGGGCACCTCATGGACGTGGAGCACCGTGGGGACATGATGGTGACCTGGGACACCCCGGGGACCTGGGACACCCCACGGTCACCCCGGTGGGCCCCCCCGCCCCATCACCATCAGGAGGGGACACCCATGGGTGCCCCCCCACAGCCACAGACGCGGCGGCGCGGCTGTCGCTGACCGTTTATCATGAGATATACAATATCCGCCCCCCGGCCCCCCGTGAGCCCCCCCCGCCAAGCCTGGGGGCGCCCATGCAGGGCCCTGCAGGGGGTTGGACGGGATTTGGGGGGGGGGGCAGGGGGGGAGCTTGTTAGGAGAACTCCTTGACGAACTTGGTGTAGAAGGCGCTGAGCTTCTGCAGCAGGACCTGCAGCTTGTCTGCGGGTGGCAGGATGGTCATCCTGGGGGGGGGACACACCAGGTTGGGCGTTGGGACCCCCCCGGCACCCCCACATTGTGCCCCCCACCCCCCAGCCCCGGGATCCCCACAGCCCCCAGCTGGTGCTGGGGCTTTTGGGGGGCTCCAGCCCCACTAGGGACGGGAGCGGGGATGGGAATGGGGGTGGGGAGCTGGGGGAGGTGTGGGGGTCCTGGGGAGGGGCAGAGTCCTGAGCCTGGCCTGGACCCATCCATCTTGTCCCTGTCCCTGTCCCTGTCCCTGTCCCTGTCCCTGTCCCTGTCCCTGTCCCTGTCCCTCTTCCCCGCCTTGGTCCTCTGTCCCCATCCATCCCAACCCTGCCCCATCCCAAACCATGTCCCCACCCTCTACCATACTCCAGCCATGACCACGCCCCATCTGCCCTGTCCCTGTCCCCAACCCTTATCATGTCCCCAGTCGTGACCCTGACCTTGACCATCCCACCCCTCTCCCCATCCACCCCATCCCTGGCCCCATTCATGGCCCTGTCCCCGTCCCCACACACCCCTGTCCCTGTCCCTAACCCCATCCCCACTCACGACCCTGTTCCCTGCCATCCCAACCCTGGTCCCCATCCCGTCCCTGTCCCCCATGCCTGTCCCTGTCCCCACACCTGAAGTGGAAGGTGCCCTCCTTCTGCCCGAACCCGGAGCCGGGCACCACGCAGATCCCGGTCTCCTCCAACAGCCGCATGCAGAAGAACATGTCGGGGGCCTGGCCCTGCGCCTGCGGGCGGCACCGCTCAGCCCCACGGCGACCCCAGCCCCATGGTGACCCCAGCCCCACGGCGACCCCAGCCCCAGGGTAACCCCAGCCCCATGGTGACCCCAGCCCCATGGTGACCCTAGCCCCATGGTGACCCCAGCCCCACGGCACGTACCTGTGCCGCCTGCAGGGCGCGGGGCGGCAGCTCGATGCGGGGGAAGGCGTACATGGCGCCCTGCACCGGGTTGCAGCGGATGCCGGGCGTGCGGTTGAAAATCTCCTGGGTGAGCTTCGCCTTCTGCGCCAGAGCGCTCAGCACGGCCTGCTTCTCCTGGGGGGGGGGGGGGGGGGGGAAATAGGGGCGTGGTGGGGCTGTGCCCACCCCACGAACCCCATTTCCCAACCCATGTACCCCATCCCCATCTCTTGTGCCCCATCCCATCCCATCCCACCCCATCCCCATCCCATCCCCATCCCCATCCCATCCCATCCCCATCCCCATCCCCATCCCATCCCCATCCCATCCCCATCCCATCCCATCCCCATCCCATCCCCATCCCCATCCCATCCCCATCCCCATCCCCATCCCCATCCCCATCCCATCCCCATCCCATCCCCATCCCATCCCCATCCCATCCCCATCCCATCCCCATCCCCATCCCATCCCATCCCCATCCCCATCCCATCCCCATCCCATCCCCATCCCCATCCCATCCCCATCCCCATCCCATCCCATCCCATCCCCATCCCCATCCCCATCCCCATCCCATCCCCATCCCATCCCATCCCCATCCCCATCCCATCCCCATCCCCATCCCAATCCCATCCCCATCCCCATCCCATCCCCATCCCCATCCCATCCCCATCCCCATCCCATCCCATCCCATCCCCATCCCCATCCCCATCCCCATCCCATCCCATCCAATCCCATCCCCATCCCATCCCCATCCCATCCCACTGACCCCACCCCGCACCCACCGCCATGAATCCCTCGTACGAGGGCTCCCCGGGCTGCGGGGGGTTGACGACGGCGTCCAGCAGGATCTGCCCGGCCACGGGGGGGCAGAGCCGCACCGACACGAGCTTGGCCAGCTGCTGCTGCACCTCGGGGTCCATGTTCACCACCTCCACGTACCCACCACGGAACCCGCACCTGCACCACACGGCCCCGCTGCCACCGGGATGGGGACGGCCACGGGGACGGGGATGGGGACAGGGAGGGGGCGGCGGCAGCTCCTCGGATGGGGACCCCAGGCAGGACCCCCCACCAGGACCCCTCCACTGACATCCCCACCCCACAGCACAGCATCCATGGGGCCACCACATCTCCACCCCACAGCACCCATGGGGGTCCCTATTCCTTCCCCATGATCAACCACATCCCCATCCCACCCCACACCACCCACGGGGCCATGGTGTCCCTATTCCTACCCCATGATCTACAACATCCCTATCCCCACCCCACAGGGGCCATGGGGCCACCACATCCCCATCCCTATCCCACCCACAGCATCCATGGGGCCATGGTGTCCATATTCCTACCCCATGATCCACCACATCCTTATCCCCACCCTATAGGGTCCGTAGAGCCACACCCCAACCCCACCCCATAGCGCCCATGGGGCCAGCACATCCCCATCCCCATCCCACTCCAGAGAATCCATGAAGCCACCACATAGGGTCCATGGGGCCACATCCCCAACCCCCCCCCCATAGGGCTCATGGGGCCACTTCCCCAACCCTACCCCACTGCATCCATGGGGTCATGGAGTCCCTATTCTTACCCCGTGGTCCACATCATCCCCACCCCACAGCATCCATGGGGCCACCACATCCCCACCCTATAGGGTCCATGGGATCACATCCCCACCCCACCACATAGGGTCCACAGGGCCACCACATCCCCATCCCCAGAGCATCCCTGGAACCACGGTGTCCCTATTCCTACCCCATGGTCCACAACGTCCACACCCCAAACCATAGGGACCATGGGGCCACCACATACCCTTCGCCACCCCATAGGATCCATAGGGCCACAGTGTCCCTATTCCTACCCCGTGATCCACCACATCCCTATCCCCACCCCATAGGATCCATGGGGCCACATCCCCACCCCACACCCCATAGCACCCATGGGGCCACCACATCCCCATCCCCACCCCATAGTATCCATAGGGCCACGGTGTCCCTATTCCCACCCCCATGCTCCACCACATCCCCACAGCACCCATGGGGCCACCACCTCCCCACCCCGTAGGGTCCCTGTGCCCCCCACCCCAGCACCCATGGGCCCCCCAGCCCTGTGTTGGGGCCACCCACTCGCCGGCGAAGCCCTTGGAGATGGAGTGGAAGGAGGCGAGCTCCACGGTGTCGGTGTAGGGCGGCCCCAGCTGGGCCAGCACCTTCTTGAAGGAGTGGAAGGCGGCGCCCTCGGCGTACACGTTATCCTGGTAGACCTGCGGGGGGGCCGCGTCAGCGCGGGCTGGGGGGCCGCGGCCGGCCGGGGGGGGGCCGTCCCTCACCTCGTCGGCCAGCAGGAAGAGACGCTCCTCGTAGGCGAACTTGATGACGGCCTCGATGCACTCGCGGCTCTGCACCTGCCCTGGGGGGGCACGGAGCGTCGGGGGGGCCGGTGACACGGGGGGATGGGGGGACGGGACCAGAGGGGTACGTGGGGGCCAGTACCAGAGGGGTATGGGGGGGACCAGTAGCAGTAGGGTACTGGGAGGACCATTACCAGTGGGGCACTGGGGGCCTGGTACCAGCAGGGTGTTGGGGAGTTCAGTCCCAGTAGGGTATTGCGGTCCCATTACCAGTACGGCTTTGGGGTCCCGTTACTGGTAGGACATTAGGGGTTCCACTACCGCTAGGGCATTAGGATCCCAGTCCCAGTAGGGCATTGGGGTCCCAGTCCCGGGAGGGTATTTGGGTCCCATTAGCAGTAGGACATTGACCCCAGGCCTTCCAGTATGACCCCGTGCTCCCAGTACAACCCAGTGCTCCCAGTATGATCCTGGGGCTCCCAGTCCAACCCCAGTGCTCCCAGTATGACCTCAGGTTTCCAGTATGACCCTAGGGCCCCCACTATGACCCCAGTGCTCCCAGTCCAACCCCTAGGGCCCCCAGTATGACCCCAGTGCTCCCAGTATAACACCAGGCCTCCCAGTATAAACACTAGGGCTCCCAGTCCGACCCCAGTGCCCCCAGTCCAACCCCAGTGCTCCAAGTACAATCCTGGGCTCCCAGTATGACCCTAGGGTCCCCAGTATGACCCCGGGCTCCCAGTATGACCCCAGGGCTCCCATTATAACGGTATAACTCCAGGCCTCCCGGTATAACACCAGGGCTGCCAGTCCGACCTGGGGCTCCCAGTATGACCCTGGGGGCTCCCAGTATGACCTTGGGATCCCAGCCGAACCCCAGTACGACCCCAGTGCTCCCACCCCAGGCGGTGCCCACAGTGCCCGCGGTGCCCGTGGTGCCTGCAGTGCCCGTGGTGCCTGCAGTGCCCACAGTGCCCGCAGTGCCCGCAGTGCCCGCAGTGCCCGCAGTGCCCACGGTGCCCGTGGTGCCCGCAGTGCCCGCAGTGCCCGCAGTGCCTGCAGTGCCCGCGGTGCCCGCGGTGCCCGCAGTGCCCGCAGTGCCCACGGTGCCCGCAGTGCCCACGGTGCCCACGGTGCCTGCGGTGCCATACCGGTGGGGTTGCCGGGGTTGATGACGCAGAGGGCGCGGGGGCAGCAGCGGCGGCGGCCCTCGTCCAGCACGCGGCGCAGCTCGGCGGGGTCCAGCGCCCAGGTGCGCTCCTCGGCCAGCAGGTAGCCCAGCTGCACCGCGCCCAGCTCCGCCAGCGCCGCCGAGTACAGCGGGTACTGCGGCACCGGCACCAGCACCCCCGTGCGCGTACTGCCCTCGCCGGCCACCAGCAGCTTCAGGATGCTCTGTGTTGGGGGGGGGGGGAGGCGGGGGTGGTGGGAGGTGGGTGAGGGGTGATGGGGGGCACAGGGGTAGGGGGGGCATTGGGGTGGGGGGGCATTGTGGTGGGGTGGCACGGGGATGGAGTGACACGGGGATGGGGTAATGTGGGGACATGGTGATGTAGGGACGGGGTGGCACGGGGATTGGGTGGCATGGGGATGGGGTAATATGGGGATGGGGTGACACGGGGACAAGGTGACATGGGGATGGGGTGACACGGGGACATGGTGATGAGGGGACAGGGTGGCATGGGGATGGGGTGACGTGGGGATGGGGGGACATGGGGATGGGTGGACATGGGGTTGGGGTGACAAGGGGATGGGGTAATATGGGGATGGGGTGACGTGGTGATGGGGTGGCACAGGGACAGGGTGGCACGGGGTTGGGGTGGCACGGGGATGGGGTGACACAGGGATGGGGTGACACAGGGATATGGTGATACGGGGACAGGGTGGCACGGGGATGGGGTAATATGGGGATGGGGTGACATGGGGTTGGGGTGACATGGGGTTGGGGTGACATGGGGACGGGACAGGGAGGGGATGGGGTGGCACAGGGACAGGGTGGCATGGGGAGGGGATGACACAAGGATGGGTTGACATGGGGACATGGTGATGTGAGGATGGGGTGACAAGGGGATGGGGTGACACGGGGACGGGACGGGGAGGGGACGGGGTGACATGGGGACAGGGTGACATGGGGTGGGGTGACATGGAGACAGGGTGACATGGGGAGGGGGTGACACAGAGACAGGGGGGAATGGGGACAGAAAGGGGACGGGGACAGGGAGGGAACAGGGTGACAAAGGGAGGGGGTGACATGGGGACAGCGTGACATGGGGTTGGGGCGACATGGCAATGGGGTGACACGGGAACAGGGGCAGTGAGGGGACAGGGTGACATGGGGACAGGGTGACATTGGGATGGGGTGATGTGAGGACATGGTGATGTGGGGATGGGGTGGCACGGGGATGGGGTGACATGGGGATGGGATGACAGGGCGACGGGGGCAGTGAGGGGTCAGGGTGACGTGGGGAGGGGGTGGCACAGGGAGGGGGTGACACCAGGATGGGGTGACACAGAAATGGGGTGACATGGGGATGGGGGCAGTGAGGGGACGGGGACAGAAAGAGGACAGGGACAGTGAGGGGACAGGGTGACACAGGGATGGGGACAATGAGGGGATGGGGACAGTGAGGGGACAGCAATGGGACGGGGTGACATGGGGATAGGGTGACATGGGGATGGGGACAGTGAGGTGATGGGGACAGAAAGGGGACAGGGACAGTGAGGGGACAACGAGGGGATGGGGACAGGGACAGGGAGGGGATGGGGATGAGGACAGTGGGGACAGTGAGGGGACAGGGTGGTGACAGGGATGGGGGGGGTAAGGGGACAGGGACAGCATGGGGACAGGGACGACGGGGCAGTGAGGTGGCCTGGGGACATCGTGGGCACGGTGACAGCGTGGGGACAGGGGCACTGCGGGGACAGGGGCATTTCGGGGAGGGGGACGTTATGGGGCTGGGGACACTGTGGGGACAAGGACACTGTGGGGACAAGGACACTGTGGGGCTGGGGACATTGTGGGGACAGGCACAGTGTGGGGAAGGGGACATTAAGAGGACATTAAGGGGACATTAAGGGGACATTAAGGGGACAGGCACGGTGTGGGGACGGGCACGGTGTGGGGACAAGGACATTTGTAGGGCCAGGACGCTGCGGGCACAGGACGCCGGGGACGGGACACCGTCGGTGCCAGCGGCGCGGTGCCAGCGGTGCCAGCGGGCGGCCTGCGGACACCGGAGCCGGGTCCCGGCCCCCCCCCGCGCACGGCACCGCCCCCAGGGGACAGTGCCAGGGGTGGCACAAAGGGACCTTTGTGGCCGTGCCACCACCGGGCGTGGGAACGGGGACGGGGACGGGAATGGGGACGTGGATGGGGACAGGGACAGGACAGGGACAGGACGGGGACGGGGACAGGGATGGGGACAGGACGGGGACAGGACAGGGACAGGGACGGGGACGGGGACGGGGACAGGTCCCCACCACGATGGCGTCGCTGGCGCCGGTGGCCAGGAAGATGTCCTGGGGACGCGCGGGGACGCCGTCGCGGCGCTCCAGGAACCGCGCCACGTCCTGGCGGATGGCCTCAATGCCGGGGCTGGCGCTGTAGGCACCTGGCGGCCACCGGGGCTGGCTGTCCCCAACGCGTCCCCAACGCGTCCCCAAGGTCCCCACTGTCCCCCTGTCCCCATTGTCCCCACGTCCCCACTGTCCCCGTTGTCCCCATGCCCTGCATTGTCCCCATGGTCCTTGTGGCTCCCCCGTCTCCTTGTCTCCGTTGTCCCCATTGTCCCCTTGTCCCCCTGTCCCCACTGTCCCCAGCGTTCCCCTGTCCCCATTGTCCCCCCCATGTCCCTGTGGTCCCCACTGTCCCCACCATCCCCACGGTCCCCCTGTCCCCGTTGTCCCCATGGTCCTTGTGGCTCCCACTGCCTCCCTGTCCCCACTGTCCCCACCACACTCATGGTCACCCTGTCCCCATTGTCCCCACCATCCCCACAGTCCCCATTGTCCCCCTCATCCCCATGGTCCCCCCGTCCCCATTGTCCCCACATCCCCCTGTCCCCCCTGTCCACACCATCCTCATGGTCCCCATTGTCCCCATCATCTCCATTGTCCCCCCTGTCCCCATGGTCCCCATTGACCCCCTGTCCCCATTGTCCCCATCGTCCCCCCTGTCCCCACCACCCCCACGGCCTCATTGTCCCCACCATCCGCATTGACCCCACCGCCCCCACCGCCCGCACCGTCCCCCCGGTCCCCCCGCCCCCACAACCCCCCGAGTCCCCCTGTCCCCCTGTCCCCCCCCCAGCGTCCCCTCACCGGCGCTCTGCCCCGCGCAGGCGTCCAGCAGCCGCCGCGCCCTCGCCTTGGCGTCCTCGGGGAAGGCGTCGTGGCGCAGGAGCTCGGGGCACACGCACAGCGCCGCCACCTGCGGGGACGGGGTCGGACACCGGGGATGCCGGGGACACCGGGGACACCGGGGACACCGTGTGTGTCCCCCCCGGACCCCCGGCCCCATACCTGGCGCAGGAAGGTGATGGGTTTCTGCCCCATGGCGTGGGCGTCGCCGATGTTGGCCTTGATCACCTCGGTGAAGGGCTTGGGGACGCCCTGCGGGGACACGGGGATGGGGTCGGGGGGGCTGCCCCATGGGTGGGGCACCAGGGGGTGGGGGGGGCAGAGGGGACACGGGGGGTGTTGTGGGGGTGAGGGGGTGATGGGGATAATGGGGGTATGGGGACGGGGGGATATGGGGGGACATGGGGACGTTGGGGACTTTGGGACATTGGGACGTTGGGGAGATGGGGATACGGGGGTGTGGGGAGAGGGGGAGGGGGGACGTTGGGGACATGGGGACATGGGATATGGGGATATGGGGATATGGGGACAGGGGGATATGGGGACATGGGGACAGGGGGACATGGGGATATGGGGATATGGGGACATGGGGACATGGGGATATGGGGATATGGGGATATGGGGATATGGGGACATGGGGATATGGGGGTATGGGGATATGGGGACATGGGGATATGGGGATATGGGGATATGGGGATATGGGGACATGGGGACATGGGGACATGGGGATATGGGGACATGGGGATATGGGGACATGGGGATATGGGGATATGGGGACATGGGGATATGGGGACATGGGGACATGGGGACATGGGGATATGGGGATACGGGGACATGGGGACATGGGGATGGGGGGAATATGGGGACAGGGGGTGATATGGGGACATTGGGGACAGGGCAAATATGGGGACATGGGGATGGGGGGCATGGGGACGTGGGGATGGGGGGCATGGGGACACGGGACGAGGGGAGTGGGGACATTGGGGACAGGGCAAATGGGAACAATGGGGATGGGAACAATGGGAACAATGGGAACAATGGGGGTGTGGGGATATGGGGACATAGGGACGTGGGGATATGGGGATATGGGGACATGGGGACATGGGGATATGGGGATATGGGGATATGGGGATATGGGGATATGGGGATATGGGGATATGGGGATATGGGGACATGGGGACATGGGGATATGGGGACATGGGGATATGGGGACATGGGGACATGGGGATATGGGGATATGGGGATATGGGGACATGGGGACATGGGGATATGGGGACATGGGGACATGGGGACATGGGGATATGGGGATATGGGGATATGGGGACACTGGGCCTTGGGGACATGGGCCATGGGGACACTGGGATAACTGGGGACACTGGGGCCAGCCAGTAACGGGGTCACTGGGGACGTCCCCAGCGTCACCACCCCCCCGGCGCGGACTTTGGCCCCGGGGCGGACTCTGCCCACGCGGGGTGGGGACGTCGCCTGCGCGTGACGGCGTCTTGGGGACACGGGGGGGGGGGTCCCCGAGCACCCCGGGGGGCCAAAGGATTCAATGCCCCCCCCCTCAGGGATGTGTCCTTGGTGGCCCCGGGTGACAGAGGGGACAAGGCCATCGGGGGGGGGGGAGGCACTGGGAGCCACTGGTGGCAGTGGGAAAGTGCCCAGATGGGGACACGGGGACACGGGGGGGGGGGGGGGGGGGGGGGGGGGGGCAGGGGAGGGTGACAAGGGACAGGAGGGGACAGGGGGAAGGGGGGGGAGGTCCCCAAATCCCTGAGTATGGGGGGGGCAGGTGGGGGGGTCCCCGGTTTGGGGGTCTTGGGGGTCCCTGGGAATGGGGGTCCCCAGGTTTGGGGGGGTCCTGAGGTTGGGGGCAGTCCCTGATTTGGGGTCACCGGGTCTGGGGGTCCCTGGGCATGGGGGTGTCCTGGGGGGGGGTCCTTAAATCTGGGGGGGGGGGGGCAGTTGGGTGGAGGACACCCTGAGTGCAAGGGGTGCCTGGTTTGGGGGACCCCAAATTTGGGGAAGGGGCGCTGGGTCCGGGGGGGGGTCCCTGGTTTGGGGGGACCCCATATCCGGGGTGGGGGGGGGGGGGGTCCTTGGGTCCAACAGGTCCCGGCCGGGGGGGGGTCCGGGGGTCTTGGGGGTCCCCGGTGTGGGCTGGAGACCCCAAATTTGGGGGCTCCCCATGGCTGGGGGGGGTCTCCATGGCTGGGGGGTCCCCGGGGCTGGGGGTCCTGGCTTGGGGGGGGGGATCCCCAAATCTGGGGGGGGGGGTCCCCAGGTTTGGGGTTGAGGGGGGGGCGTCCCGTACCTGCCGCAGCTCCTGCTCCAGCTGCAGGGCGCGGGTGACGATGGGGCCGCGCACGGCGTACTCCACGCGCCGCACCGCGGGGTTCATGCTGCTGCCGCTCAGCACCGGGGCCCGGCCGCCCCCCGACGCCGCCGCCGCCGCCGCCGCCGCCATGGCCGGGAGCCTGCGGGGTCGCCGCGCGCTCAGAGCCCGCATGGGGCCCGGTGCCGGCCCCCCCCCGGGGAACGGAGCCGGGAACCGGGAACCAGCGGGCGAAGGCGGCACCGCCCCGGGCAGTGGCACAGGGCGGGACGTGGGGCGTGGGGCGTGGGGCGTGGGGCGTGGGGTGTGGGGTGTGGGGTGTGGGGCACGGGACGTGGGGCACGGGGCAAAGGGCATCGGGCACAGGACGGGGGGCATGGGGCAAGGGGCACGGGGCACGGGACGTTGGGCACTGGGCACGGGACGGGGGGCACGGGGCACGGGGCACGGGGCACGGGACGGGTGTGGGGCACAAGGTGCGGGGCACAGGGACGTGGGGTGTGTGACATGGGGACATGGGGACATGGGGATATGGGGACAGGGGGACATGGGGATATGGGGACATGGGGACACGGGGATATGGGGATATGGGGATATGGGGACGTGGGGATATGGGGACAGGGGGACAGGGGGATATGGGGACAGGGGGATATGGGGATATGGGGACATGGGGATATGGGGATATGGGGATATGGGGACATGGGGATATGGGGACAGGGGGATATGGGGATATGGGGATATGGGGATATGGGGATATGGGGACATGGGGACATGGGGATATGGGGATATGGGGACATGGGGATATGGGGACATGGGGATATGGGGATATGGGGACAGGGGGACATGGGGATATGGGGACGTGGGGACATGGGGATATGGGGACATGGGGATATGGGGATATGGGGACATGGGGATATGGGGACATGGGGACATGGGGATATGGGGACATGGGGATATGGGGATATGGGGATATGGGGACGTGGGGACATGGGGACAGGGGGATATGGGGATATGGGGATATGGGGATATGGGGATATGGGGACATGGGGATATGGGGATATGGGGACAGGGGGACATGGGGATATGGGGACGTGGGGACATGGGGATATGGGGACATGGGGATATGGGGATATGGGGACATGGGGATATGGGGACGTGGGGATATGGGGACGTGGGGATATGGGGATATGGGGACATGGGGATATGGGGACATGGGGATATGGGGATATGGGGATATGGGGACATGGGGACATGGGGATATGGGGATATGGGGATATGGGGATATGGGGACATGGGGACATGGGGACATGGGGATATGGGGATATGGGGATATGGGGATATGGGGACATGGGGATATGGGGACAGGGGGACATGGGGATATGGGGACAGGGATATGGGGACAGGGGGACATGGGGATATGGGGACATGGGGACATGGGGATATGGGGACATGGGGACATGGGGACAGGGGGATATGGGGATATGGGGACAGGGATATGGGGACATGGGGATATGGGGACATGGGGATATGGGGACAGGACATGGGGATATGGGGATATGGGGACACAAGGACATGGGGACACGGGGAGGGCTGTGGGGACAGGGGAAGGCAGGGACACAAGGTTATGGGGACACGGGCATAGGGCCACAGGGTGGTGGCACGGGGACAAGGAGATGGGGACACAGGGACACGGGCATGGGGACACGGGGGGGGGGGGACACGGGTACACGGGGCAGGGGGCGATGGGGGCGGCGTGGGGACGTGGGGACGTGGGGACGTGGGGACGTGGGGACGTGGGGACGTGGGGACGTGGGGACGGGGCCAGGAGGCACCGCAGGTGGCACCCGGCACCACCAGGACCCACAGCGGCCGGGGGGGGTTGGGGGGGGGCAGATTTGGGGCAGGGCCCCACAGCAGGGGGACAGCCCTGGAGGGGAGGGACCCGGGGGGGAACCAGCTCTGCCCCTCGGCGCCCCCCCATCTCCCCCTGTACCCCCCCCCCGTGCCCCATAGCCCCCACCCCTGCCCCATAACTCCCCCACTGCCCCATACCCCCTGTGCCCCAGAGCCCCCCCAATTGCCCCATAGCCTCCCCCCACCCCATAGCCCCCTGCCCTATAGCCTCCTGCCCCATACTCCCCCCTGCCCCAGAGCCCCCCCAATTGCCCCACAGCCCCCCTGCCCCATAGCCTCCCTGCCCCATAACCCCCCCACTGCCCCCTAGCCCACCCCCCTCATAGCCCCCCATTGCCCCATAGCCCCAATTGCCCCATAGCCCCCCCAATTGCCCACAGCCCCCCTGCCCCATAGCCCCAATAGCCCCACAGCCCCCCTGATTGCTCCACGCCCCCCCCGCCCCATAGCCCCCCCACTGCCCCATAGACCCAATTGCCCTATAGCCCCCCCAATTGCCCATAGCCCCACTGCCCCACAGCTCCCCCCACTGCCCCAGAGCCCACCCGCCTCATAGCCCCCCACTGCCCCATGGCCCCCCCTGCCCCATACACCCCCCACTGCCCCCTAGCCCCAATTGCCCCATAGCCCCAATTGCCCCATATCCCCCCAACTGCCCCATAGCCCCCACTGCCCCATAGCCCCCCAGTTGCCCCATAGCCCCCCCAATTGCCCCATAGCCCCAGTTGCCCCATAGCCCCCCCAATTGCCCCATAGCCCCCAATTGCCCCATAGCCCCCCAATTGCCCCCTAGCCCCCCAGTTGCCCCATAGCCCCAGTTGCCCCATAGCCCCCCAATTGCCCCATAGCCCCCCTGCCCCATAGCCCCCCCAGTTGCCCCATAGCCCCCCCAATTGCCCCATAGCCCCCCTGCCCCATAGCCCCCCAATTGCCCCATAGCCCCAATTGCCCCTAGCCCCCCCAGTTGCCCCATAACCCCCCCGCCCCATAGCCCCCCCCGCCCCATAGCCCCCCCACTGACCCGCGCTGCTTCATGGCCCCTCTGCCCCACAGCGCCCCCTGCTGGCCCGAACGGCCGCCGGCCTTAGCCCCGCCCCGCGGCGCCCCCGCAGCCAATCGGCGCCCGGCCCCTTTGTCGTTGGCCCCGCCCACCCTCCGCCCATTGGCTGCAGCTGCGTCCCCAGAGGGGCGGGGCTGTGCCCTCCATCCCCCCCCCCCCCGCGGTGGGGCGCCCCTAACTGCCAGCGGGGGGCGGCGGTTGGGTGCCCCATAGCGCCCCATCCGGGTGCCCCCATAGCGCCCCCATAGCGCCCTTAGTGTGCCCCATAGCGCCCCATAGTGCCCCACAGTGTGCCCCATAGCGCCCTTAGTGTGCCCCATAGTGCCCCATAGCGCCCGTACAGTGCCCCATAGTGCCCATAGCGCCCCATAGTGCCCATAGCGCCCATAGTGTGCCCCATAGTGCCCCATAGGGCCCCATAGCGCCCATATTGTGCCCCATAGCGCCCCATAGTGTCCTATAGTGCCCCATAGCGCCCCATAGTGCCCATAGCGCCCCATAGTGCCCATAGTATGCCCCATAGTGACCCATAGCAGCCCCATAGCGCCCATATTGTGCCCCATAGTGCCCCATAGTGCCCCATAGCGCCCCACAGTGTGCCCCATAGCGCCCCATAGTGCCCATAGGGCCCCATAGCGCCCATAGTGTATAGTGTGCCCCATAGCGCCCCATAGTGCCCCATAGTGCCCCACAGTGCCCATAGTGCCCCATAGCACCCCATAGTGTGCCCCATAGCACCCCATAGTGTGACCCATAGCACCCCATATTGTGCCCCATAGCGCCCCATAGTGCCCCATAGTGCCCCACAGTGCCCCATAGTGTGCCCTATAGTGACCCATAGGGCCCCATAGTGCCCATATTGTGCCCCATAGCGCCCCATAGTGCCCCATATTGTGCCCATAGTGTGCCCCATAGCACCGCATTGTGTGCCCCATAGTGCCCCATAGTGCCCATCACGTGCCCCATAGTGCCCCATAGCGCCCATAGTGTGCCCCATAATGCCTATATGGTGCCCATAGTGTGCCCCACAGCGCCCCATAGTGCCCATCATGTGCCCCACAGCGCCCATTGTGTGCCCCATAGCTCCCGTGCTGTGCCCCACAATGCCCATCGTGTGCCCCATAGCGCCCGTAGTGTGCCCCTTAGTGCCCCACAGTGCCTATATTGTGCCCCATAGCACCCATCATGTGCCCCATAGTGCCCCATAGTGCCCATCGTGTGCCCCACAGCGCTGTGCCCCATAGCAACCCACCGCTGTGCCTTACAGTACCTGCTCTGCGTCCCATAGTGACCCACCGCGCTGCCCCATAGCAAGGCGTGCTGTGCCCCATAGCGCCCATGCTGTGCCCCATAGGGACCCCCCCCATGCTGTGCCCCACAGAACCCATGCTGTGCCCCATAGCCCCCCATGCTGTGCCCCATGGGGATGCCCCATGCTGTCCCCCATGGGGACGCCCCATGCTGTGCCCCATAGCGTCCCATGCTGTGCCCCATAGCGCCCCCGCTTTGCCCCATAGCCTCACACCCAGTCCCCAAAGCAACCACGTGCCCCACAGCCCCCACTGCGCTGTGCCCCATAGCTCCCCCCCCATGCTGCGCCCCTTGCTAGCCCCACACTGAGCCCCATAACCCCCCATGCCGCGCCCCACAGCCCCCCCACTGTTGCACCCCACAGCCGCTCCCCAAACATTTACAGGTCCCAGTCCCCAAGCCACGGGTGCCCGCACCCAACCCTTGCATGTGGGGCGCCCCATAACCGCCCCCCCTTCCCCATGGGGCGTCCCACCCCGTGGCCCCCTCAGCGCCCCACACCCCCCTCCCTCCCGGGCTGCCGTGGGTCCCAGCCCCACATACTCGTTCCCGGGCTCCCGTGGGTCCCAGCCCCACGTGCTCCCCCGTCCCCCACCCCATTCCCGCGGGGGCCCCCGGCTGCGGGCCCCTTATCAGCCCCACACGTTGTGGGGCGGCGCTGGCCGTGGGGCCGCCCCACTCTCCTTCCTCCCCCCCCCCCCCCCCGCCCCCTTTTTTTTTTTTTTTCCCCTTCCACCCCCCCCCGGGCTCACCCCGCGTCCGCGCGCTGTGGGGCAGCCGTGGGGCAGCGAGGCCGCCGCGTCGCCACCGCGGCCGCCGCCACCGCCTGACCTTTGCGGGTCCCTAAATATAACGCGGCAGCTGCCGGGGGCCGCGACCCCCCACCCGCCGTGGGGCAGGGCAAGGCGGGGGGGGCAGGGAGGGGACGACTTATGGGGCGCCAGAACCCCATAGAGTGGGGGAACCCCGCTGCGCCCCCCAACTTGTGGGGCAGGTGGCAGCGCCGCCCCGGGGGGCTGCCCGCAGGAGTGGGGCTGGGCGGTGTCGGGGGGGCTCTCCCAGCCCCATAGCTATGGGGTGAGGGGGGGGGTTAGGGGGGGGCGGCCGCCTTGCTATTTTTACAGCGCCTCGGAGGTGACATCGCGTCCCCGGGGGGGCCCCGGCAGCGCTTGGGGGACGGGGACGCCGACGCCGCGCGCGGTCGCGAGGGGCGGCGAAAGACGGCGCGGAGACGGCGGTTTTGGTGCAAAAAAGCTTCGATTTGGGTAGCGGGAAATTTTGTAGGGTGGAGGGGGGGGCACCCGACGGCGCGGGGACGCCCGAGCGGCCGTGCGGCCGCTCGGGCGTCCCCGCGCCGTCGGGTGCCCCCCCCAAGTGGGTTCTTCTGCCCCATAAGTGCCCCCCCAAGTGGGTTCTTCTGCCCCATAAGTGCCCCCCCAAGTGGGTTCTTCTGCCCCATAAGTGCCCCCCCACCTCACATCACCTTGCAGCAGCGCTGCTTGGGGGCCGGCGGCTCCTCGGGGGGGGCCGTGAGGCGTAGCAAAGGGGGGGTCGGGGCTCGGGGGGCAGCCGTGGGGCGGCTCCGTGGGGCGCTGCTGCTGGTGCTGGTGGTGCTGCTGGTGCTTGGTGGCCGCTCGCTGCCGCTTCAGCTCCGCCAGGGTTTGCGCGGGGACGGGGTCGGCGGCGTCCGGAGGCGACGGGGACGATGCCGGGGAGGGGTCCTGGAAGGTGGGGGGGGGGGTCTCAAGGCTTGGTGGCACCGAGGGACGCCACACACCCCCCCCCAGGGATGGCACGGCACCGCGCGGTGACACCCAGGGACGACACCTCAAGGGCGGCCCCAGGACGCGGTGCTGACACCCGGTGACACCCGAGGACCTCCCCACCCCGACACCAAGGAGCCCCCAGGACCCTGCGCCCCCCGGGACCTCCCCCCCCCCCAAAGACACCCCAGGGCACGGCGCCACCGCTCGGTGACCCCGAGGAGCCCCCCAGGTGTGACACCACCGCCTTCCCCCCACCCCACCCAAATCCGGTCCCACCACCGTCACCTGGAGGCAGCGCCGCGGCTCGGCCTCCGCCGCCCCGTCCTCGTCCTCCTCCTCCTGGCCTCGGCCCCGCTGCCACACCAGGGCCTCGCGCGCCTGCGCCCGCCGGTACCGCTGGCTGCGCTCCGTCACGCTGGCGCGCCGCGCCGCCTTGCTGGGGGAGGTGAGGGGGGGGGGCACGGGCTCAGCTGGGGGGGGGCACATCGCCCCCCGACCCCAAAGGTTGACCCCCAAAAGCCTCTCACCCGCGGCTGCCGGCGCTGGACGTCCTCCGCTGCAGCGAGGAGCGGTGCTTGCGGTGCGAGCGCAGGACGGCCTCGCGCTTCTGCTTCAGCTCCAGCAGCTTGGCGCGCACCTCCTCGTCCCCGCACACGTCTGCGGCCACCCGGGGGCGGGCGGGGGGACGGGGACACGGGGACATGGAGAAGGGGAAGGGTCCCCGTGGTCCGCCTTGGCCCCTGCGGGCCTCGTGGTCCCCTCGGTCTCCATAGGCCCCGCGGTCCTGGTGGCCCTCCCATGGCCCTGGTGGCCCCACCCATGGTCCCGGTGCCCCCCATGGTCCCGGTGGTCCCCAGTGTCCCCAGGGTCCCCATAGTCCCTACAGTCCCCACAGTCCCCATGCTCCTTGTGGCCTCCATGGTCCTCCCCAACGATCCCCTCGGTCTCCATAGACCTCATGGTGCCTATGGCCCCAAAATCTTTGCTGTCCCCAAGGTCCTCAACGTCCCCACAGTCCCCGTAGACCCCATGGCCCCCACTGTCCCCCCCATCGTCCCCTCGGTCTCCACAGACCCTATGGTCCCCATGGCCCCCATGCTCTTTGCTCTCCCCAAGGTCCCCACAGACCCCATGGACCCTATGAACCCCATGGTCCTTACGGTCCCTGCAGACCCCCAAGGTCCCCATAGACCCCACGGTCCCTATAACCCACGTAGTCCCTGCTGTCCGCAATGGCCCCCAGTATCCCCACGACCCCCATGGTCTCCATAGGCCCCACGGTCCCCACAGACCCCAACAGTCCTCATTGTCCCCATAAACCCCCACGGTCCCTATGAGCCCCATGATCCTCATCGTCCTCATAGACCCCATGGTCCCCATAGACCCCATGGGCCCTATGAACCCCATGGTCCTCATGGTCCCCCAGGTCCCCGTAGGCCCCATGGTCCCTATGACCCCCATGGTTCCCATTGTTCCCACAGACCCCCATGGTCCCCACAGACCCCCATGGTCCTTATGGTCCCCATAGACCCCCACGGTCCCCATAGACCCCAAGGTCCTTATGGTCCCCAAAGACCCTATGGTCCCTATGACCCACGTGGTCCCTGCTGTCCCCAACGGCCCCCATGGTCCTTGTGGCTCCCCATGGTCCCTGTTGTCCCCAGTGGCCCCCAATATCCCCATAACCCCCACGGTCCCCACAGACCCCCACGGTCCTCATTGTCCCCATAAACCCCTGCGGTCCCTATGAGCCCCGCAGTCCTCATTGTCCCCACAGACCCCCCATGGTCCCCATAGACCCCAGTGGACCCTATGAACCCCATGGTCCTTATGGTCCCCGTAGACCCCCAAGGTCCCCGTAGACCCCCATGGTCCCTGCTGTCCCCAGCGGACCCCGTTGTCCCCATGCCCCCCCTGGTCCCTCTGTTCCCTACAGGCCCCGTGGCCCCCACGGTCCCCAAGGTCCCCTTGGTCTCCATAGCCCCCATGGTCCCCGTGGTCCCCGTGGTCCCCATTGTCCCCATGCCTCCCCGTGGCCCCCGCGGCCCCCGCGGCCCTCGCCGCGCTCACCCAGCGGCGTCTCGTCCATCGCCGACTTCCCGCCGAGGTCGGCGCCGTGCGCCACCAGCAGCTCCACCAGCGGGATCTGCGCGGTGACGGCGTCACCGGCACCGTCCCCCACCGTCACCCGCGTGTCCCCCCCCGAGTCCCCGGCGCCCCGGCCCCACCTGTCCCCAGCAGGCGGCGGCGTGCAGCGGCTGCCACCCGTCCTCGTCCCTGGCGCTGGTGCTGGCCTCGTGCCGCAGCAGCAGCTCGGCCGCCTCCACGTAGCCGTTGGCCGCCGCGATGTGCAGCTGCGGGGAGGGAGGGGGGACAACACACAGCGGGGGCGGGGGCTCGGAGGACCCCGGTGGGTCTCCCCGTCCCCGTCCCCGTCCCCCCCCCCCAAGTCCCTACCAGTGTGGCGCCGCGCGCCCCCGGCGCGTCCAGGTCGGCGCCCGCCTGCAGCAGCGCCCGCACGTCCGCCAGCATCGCCCGCTCCGTGGCACCGCGCGCCTCCTCGATGCGCGCCTGCGTGATGCCTGTGGGACGGACGGACGGACACGTGGCGGGCGGACGGACGGGTGGAAGGACGGGGGGACAGCCGGCGGTCGCAGCGCTCACCCTGCTCGGCCATGGCCGTCTCCAGGCAGTCCAGCGTGGCCTCGTCCTCGCACAGGTCGTAGGGCATGTCGCCGTCGGACGTCACCGCCAGCAGGTTGGCGCCGCTGCGGCAGGGACGGGAGCAGGGTGGCGTAAGGCGTGGGGGCGCGGGGCTGTGGGACGTGGGGACGTGGGGACAGAGGGACATGGGGCTGGGAGATGTGGGGACGTGGGGACGTGGCGAAACGGGGGTGCCACGGGGATGGTACAGAGACAGGAGGCGTGGTGACGTGGGTACAGGGGGACATGGGGACACCACAGGGACGTGGGGACACCACAGGGACGTGGGGACACCACAGGGACGTGGGGACGTGGGGATGCAGGGACACGAGGACATGGGGACATGAAGTGCGGGGACGTGGGGAAAGGGGGATGCCACAAGGACATGGGGACACGGGGACTCAGGGGCATGGGGACGTGAGAGGTGGGGACGTGGGGACACAGGGACATGGGGATGCAGGGAGGCAGGGACGTGGGGACACCACAAAGACGTGGGGACATGGGGACTTGGGGACACGGGAACGTGGGGACATGGAGATGCCACAAGGACATGGGGACGTGAGACGTGGGGACGTGGGGACAGAGGGGCATGGGGACACCACAAGGACATGGGAAAGTGAGACACGGGGGTGTGAGACATGGGGACATGAGGACACGGGGACACTGTGAGGACACGGGGACGTGGGAATGTGAGACGTGGGGGCGCATGGGCATAAGGACACAGGGACATGGGACATGGGGACACGGGGACGCAAAACGGGACACGGGAATGCTGTGAGGACACGAGGACATGAGGACAAAAAGATGCAGGGGCACGGGGACATGAGGACACGGGGACATGGGCACACGAGGACATGGGGATGTAGGGACATGGGGACACAGGGACACGAGGCACGGGGACATGGGGACACTGCAAGGACACAGCGACACGGGGAGATGAGACACGGGGACGCGTGGACACAAGGACATGGGGACACGGGGACATGGGGACACGGGGACATGGGGACACGGGGACACAAGGACACGGGGATGTAGGGACACGGGGGGCCACGCCGCCCGCCCCGCGCTCACCGCGCCACCAGCAGCTCCACCAGGTGCCGGTGGCCGCAGGTGGCGGCGGCGTGCAGCGGCGTCCAGAGCTCGGCGTCGCGGGCGTTGACGCCGGCGCCGGCCTCCAACAGCAGCGTCACCACCTCCCCCAGGTCGTCGATGCAGCACTGCGGCGGGCGGCGCGTCACCGCCACCGGGACCGGCACCGGGCACCGGCACCGGGACCGGGACCAGCACCGGGCCCAGCACCGGGACGGGGACCACGGGGAGGCCGGGGGCTGACCTGGTGCAGCGCGGTGAGGCCGTCCTCGTTGCACAGGTCGGGGCTGGCGCCGGCGCTCAGCAGCTGCCGCACTGCGAGGGGGTGGGGGGGGTGGGGGGGGGTCCCCAAAATTCCTCACCGGGGTCCCGGCCCCCCCAGCCCAACCACCCCCGGGGACGTCCCCGGCACGCGTGGGGACGCCACGACGGCCACGGCCCCGCCGCGGGCGTGGGGAGGGTGGCGGGGGGATGGTGACACCGGGGGGTGGTGGTGACACCGGGGGGTCACAGTGACACTGGTGGGGTGGTGGTGACACAAGGGGGTGGTGGTGACACCGGGGGGTCGTGGTGACACCAGGGGGGTTGTGGTGACACCGGGGGGTGGCGGTGACACCAGGGGCTCGTGGTGACACCAGGGGCTCGTGGTGACACCGGGGGGTGTGGTGACACCAGGGGGTCCATGGTGACACTGTGGGGTCATGGTGACACTGTGGGGGTCATGGTGACACCAGGGGCTCATGGTGACACTGGGGGGTTACGGTGACACCGGGGGGCTTGTGGTGACACCAGGGGGTGGTGCTGACATCGGGAGGGTTGTGGTGACACCGGGGGTCACGGTGACACCGGGGACGTTCCTCGTGCCCACCTTCCTCCAGGTCGCTGCGCGCGGCCGCCTCCAGCAGCCGGACGTTGGCGGGGAACCTCACGCGCTTCTCCGCGCCGCCCTCACCCTCGCCGTCGTCGCCGTCGCTCTTCCTCCTCCTCCTCCTCCTCGCCCCGCTGCCGCCGCCGTCGCCGCCGCCCCGCGCCTCCTTCTCCAGCTGCGCCCAGGCCTTGAGCTGCTGCGCGCGGCGCTTCTGGGCGTGCTTCAGGCGCTCGGCCGCGCTCATCCTGCTCACCGCCGGCATCTCCGCCAGCAGCTCCGCGTGCTCGGCCATCGCCGCGGCGGCGGCGGAGGCGGCGGCGGCGGGGGAGGCTCGGGGCTTGGCCGCGGGGCCCCCGGGGGCATGCCGGTGCCGTGGGGGTCACCCCCGCGCGCCGAGCATCGCCCGCGGCACGCGGTGGCCTTCGCTCTTCCTCCTCCTCCTCCTCTTCCTCCTCCGGGGTCCCGGTGCCGAGGCCGAAGGCTGCCGGGAGCGAGGGCGCGGTGAGGGCGCCGCGCCGCTCCCCGCCGGACCTTGCTTCGGGCACGGCCCGGCCCAGCCCGCGGCAACGCCCGGACGCCGGCACGGCGCCGCCGGCACGCGGCAACCCCCCCCCCACTCCCCCCCCCACGGGGGGGTCGCAGCGGCACCGAATCCTGCTTTTTTTCACCCAAAGCTGAGCACGTGGCTCCAGTCAGCCTCGGGGCCGGCGGGACGGGGCGGGACGGACGGACGGACGCACGGCCGCGGGGACGCGCACCGGCGGGGGTGCCGGTGCCGGAGGCCACGGGCGGTGAGGCCGGTGGAGGCGGTGAGGCCACTCCACCCCGAAACGCCGGCCCCGAGCCCGGGGCTGTGCCGGTGACGCCGGGAGCACCGGGCGGGGGGTGGCCGGGCGGCCGCGTGTCCGTGCGTCCGTCCGTCACCGGCCTGGGGGTCACGGCCCCGGTGACCTTGGGGCTAACGGCGGGGAGCAGGCGCCTGGCGGCCTCGTTATGCTCGGGCCTCGTTACGCTCCTGCCTCATTACCCGCTGGCCTCGTTACCTGCCGGCCTCGTTATGCTCCAGCCTCATTACTTGCTCGCCTCGTTACCTGCCCACCTCGTTATATTACAGCCTCGTTACCTGCCGGCTTCGTCACCTGCTGGCCTCTCCGCCCGCCTGCCCTGTCACCCACCAGCCTCGTTACCTGCCGGCCTCCTTACGCTCCGGCCTCGTTACCTTCTGGCCTCGTTACCCACCGGCCTCCCTACCTGCAGGCCTCGTTACTCTCCAGCCTCGTTCCCCACCAGCCTCGTTATGCTCCAGCCTCATTACCCACCGGCCTCGTTACCTCCTGGCCTCTACCTGCCTGCCTCATTACACTCCAGCCTCGTTACCCACTGGCCTCTCTACCCCCGGGCCTCGTTACTCTCCAGCCTCCTTCCCCTCCAGCCTCCTTCCCCACCGGCCTCCTTCCCCACCGGCCTCGTTACCAGCCAGCCTCCTTACCTGCCGGCCTCTCTACCCGCCGGCCTCGTTATGCTCCGGCCTCGTTACCTGCCGGCCTCATTACTCAGCGGCCTCGTTACCCACCGGCCTCTACCTGCTGGCCTCTCTACCTCCCCACCTCGTTACCCACCGGCCTCCTTCCCCACCGGCCTCGTTACCCGCTGGCCTCGTTACACTCCGGCCTCCCCCCTCTCCCCTCCCCCTCTCCCCAGCCTCCCCCCCAGCCTCCCCCCCCCACCCCCCCCCCCTCCCGATTTCCCCCCAAAACCCCCCTGATGACGTCACTCCCCTCCCCCTCCACCCCCCAGCGCCCCCCCCCCCCGGGAGGCCGCCCCCCCCCCTCCCCCTCCCCCCACGGCCCCGCCCCCTCCCGGAGGCCCCGCCCCCCGCCCCCGCCCCGCCCCCCCCCCGGTACCGCCGCCGCCGCCGCCGCTTCCGCGCCGCTGCCGGGGCGGGGCCGCCGCTGCCATGGCAACCGCCCACACTTCCGGTGGGGGCGGGGCCTCGGGCGGAAATGAGGGGCGGCGCCATCTTGGGTGTGGCCCGGAGAGGGGAGGGGCGGGAGGGAGGCGCCGCCCCCAAGATGGCGGCGGGGCTGGGAGGGGCGGGGCCTAAAGGGGGCGTGGCCAGGGGCGGTGCTCTGATTGGGCGGGGCTCCGAGGGGGGCGTGGCCTGCGGGGGGCGTGGTCTGGAGCCCCGGCGCGGGGTCACCCGCGGTCGTTGTCCCCAGCCCACCCCGCCGGGGGGCGCCCCAGGGGGAGGGGGCCCCGATCCCGGCCCCAGCCCCATTTTGGGGGGGCTCAGGAGCCCCGGGGGGCCCCGTAGAGGGGGGGACCCCCATGGCCCCCCCAGGCCCCCCAGCTGGGGCTGCCCCCGCTGCCCCCCCCCCCCATTATTGGGGTGCCACGGGGGGGGGGGGGATGGGGGGGAGAGACCAGAGGGGGGGCACGGGGGGCACAGAGGGGATCGAGGGGGGGGGTTGGGGGGATCAATGTGTGGGACCCCAATGTGGGACCCCTGGGGCCCCCCATATGGGACCCCAACGTTCAGTCCCTCACCTATGGGACCCCCTGCCCCCCCCCCCCCAAAATGGGAACCCCTGCCCCTCCCCATATGGGACCCCTGGGGGCACCATATGGGACCCCAGCGTGCTGCCCCCCCCATACGGGACCCCTGGACCCCCACCCATGGGACCCCCACGTGCAGCTCCCCCCAAAATGGGAACCCCAAACCCCCCCATATGGGACCCCTGGACCCCACCCATGGGACCCCCACGTGCTGCCCCCCACCTATGGGACCCCAGCCCCCCCCAACGGGAACCCCACAGCCCCAGGTACGGGACCCCCGGAGCCCCAACGGGACCCCCAAAATCCCCTAAATGGGGCCCCAACGGGCTGCCCCCCCATTGGGACCCCTGGGGGAACCTCATGAGGCCCCCCGTGCAGCCCCCACCTATGGGACCCCCGGACCCCCCCCATGGGACCCCGCTGAGCCCCCTCCCCCACTGTGGACCCGCGGGCCCCCCCCATGGGACCCCCAGAGCCCCCCCCCCCGGGACCCCCCCATGGGACCCCCCCATATGGAACCCCCAGCCCCCAGTATGGGACCCCCAGCCCCCAGTATGGGACCCCCGACCCCCACTGGGACCCCCGGAACGCCCCCAACCGGGACCCTCCCCCCCCCCCAGTCCCTCCCAGTCCCTCCCAGTCCCTCCCAGTGCCCCCAGGCCGCGACTCGGAGGCGCCGTCCTTTGTCAGGGGCTGAGCACCCCGGGGGGGGGGGCACAGCGGGACGGCGACAGCGACAGCGACAGGGGGGAGGGGTGGGGGAGGGGGAGGGGGGTGGGGGTGGGGGGCAGCCCCGGGGCACGGGGCCGGAGCGGGCAAACGGCACGGGTGGGGGAGGGCTCCCAGTGCTCCCAGTGCCTCCATCCCAGTGCCCCCAGTGCCCCCATCTCGGTGCTCCCAGTGCCTCCAGTGCTCCCAGTGCCCCCCAAGTGCTCCCAGTGGCCCCGTCCCAGTGCTCCCAGTGTCCCCAGTGCTCCCAGTACCCCATGCTAGTGCTCCCAGCGGCCCCAGTGCCCCATCCCAGCGCTACCAGTGCCCCCCAGCGGCCCCAATGCTCCCATCCTAGTGCCTCCATCCCAGTACTCCCAGTGCCCCCAGTGCCCCCAGCCCAGTGCTACCAGTGCCCCCCCCCAGTGTCAGTGACCCCAGTGTCTTCATCCCAGTGCCCCCAGTGCCCCCCAGTGCCCCCAGCCCAGTGCTACCAGTGCCCCCCCCCAGAGTCCCCAATGCTTCCACTGCTCCCAACCCAGTGCCTCCATCCCAGTACTCCCAGTGTCCCTAGCCCAGTGCCCCCAGTGTCTCCATCCCAGTGCCCCCAATGCTCCCACTGACCCCATCCCAGTACTCCCAGTGCCCCCATCCCAGTGCCCCCAGTGCCCCCAGCCCAGTGACCCCAGTGTCCTCATCCCAGTGCTCCCAGTGCTCCCAGTGCCCCCTCCCCCTCCTTTTGTTGTTTGCCGCCCGGCTCCAGCTCCCCAGGAGGGAGGGAGAGGGGGATGGGGGGGGGGCCTGGCTACAGCCCCCAGCACGGGGTCACGGCGGGGGCTGGGCAGGAGGGGGGGTCTCAGAGCCCCCCCCCAGCTCCATGACCGCATGGGCACGACCCCCCAGGACCCCTAAAACCCCCCATGAGCTCCGAGCCCCCCCGGTCCCATCCTGACCCCACAAAGGGACCCCCCGGCTCTCCTGAGGGGGGGTCGGGAGAGCGGGGCCGAGGGGCACGACCCCCCCCTCGCCCCCAGCCCCGCCGCTGCTTGGGGTCGGCCCCTCGCCCACCGCCACCCGCAGGGCCCTCGGGGCCCCTCCCCGTCCATCCGTCCGTCCCTCTGTCCGTCCGTCCACCCCGCAGACACGTTCAGGGTTTGGGATCGCCCGGCCAAAGGTCAGGGCCTTGCACTTGGCCTCTTTATCCCAGCTCTGACCCCAAAAGGCCGGGGTTAGCCTGGACCCCTGGGGAACCCCCGGTCCGACCCCTTCACGCCGAGCACCGCGCACGGGACGGCCCCCGGGGGGGTTGGGATGTCCCTGCAGGAGACCCCAAAACCTCCCTGGGCAGCCTGGGCCAGGGTTTGTCACCCCCCAGTACAGAAGTGCCCCCATATTGGGACCTGGGGGCAGCAGGGGCTCACATGGGAACAGCTCCCGGCATGAACATATTGGGGTGCTGCCCCCATCCCGTCCCATCCCCATCCCATCCCCATCCCATCCCCATCCCCATCCCATCCCCATCCCATCCCATCCCCATCCCATCCCCATCCCCATCCCATCCCCATCCCATCCCCATCCCATCCCCATCCCATCCCCATCCCCATCCCATCCCCATCCCATCCCCATCCCCATCCCATCCCCATCCCCATCCCCATCCCCATCCCATCCCATCCCCATCCCCATCCCATCCCCATCCCCATCCCCATCCCCATCCCATCCCATCCCCATCCCCATCCCATCCCATCCCCATCCCATCCCCATCCCATCCCCATCCCCATCCCATCCCCATCCCCATCCCCATCCCATCCCCATCCCATCCCCATCCCATCCCCATCCCATCCCCATCCCCATCCCATCCCCATCCCATCCCCATCCCATCCCCATCCCATCCCATCCCCATCCCATCCCCATCCCCATCCCATCCCCATCCCCATCCCATCCCATCCCATCCCCATCCCATCCCCATCCCATCCCCATCCCATCCCCATCCCCATCCCATCCCCATCCCCATCCCATCCCCATCCCCATCCCATCCCATCCCATCCCATCCCCATCCCATCCCCATCCCCATCCCATCCCCATCCCCATCCCCATCCCCATCCCATCCCCATCCCATCCCCATCCCATCCCCATCCCATCCCCATCCCCATCCCATCCCCATCCCATCCCCATCCCATCCCCATCCCATCCCATCCCCATCCCATCCCCATCCCCATCCCATCCCCATCCCCATCCCATCCCATCCCATCCCCATCCCATCCCCATCCCCATCCCATCCCCATCCCATCCCCATCCCATCCCCATCCCCATCCCATCCCCATCCCCATCCCATCCCCATCCCCATCCCATCCCCATCCCATCCCATCCCATCCCCATCCCATCCCCATCCCATCCCATCCCCATCCCATCCCATCCCCATCCCATCCCCATCCCCATCCCATCCCCATCCCATCCCCATCCCATCCCATCCCCATCCCATCCCCATCCCCATCCCCATCCCATCCCCATCCCATCCCCATCCCCATCCCATCCCCATCCCATCCCCATCCCATCCCATCCCCATCCCATCCCATCCCATCCCCATCCCCATCCCATCCCCATCCCATCCCCATCCCATCCCCATCCCATCCCATCCCATCCCCATCCCCATCCCATCCCCATCCCCATCCCATCCCCATCCCATCCCCATCCCCATCCCATCCCCATCCCCATCCCATCCCCATCCCATCCCCATCCCATCCCCATCCCATCCCCATCCCATCGCATCCCATCCCCATCCCATCCCATCCCCATCCCCATCCCATCCCCATCCCATCCCATCCCATCCCCATCCCATCCCCATCCCATCCCCATCCCCATCCCATCCCCATCCCATCCCCATCCCCATCCCATCCCCATCCCATCCCCATCCCCATCCCATCCCATCCCATCCCCATCCCATCCCCATCCCATCCCCATCCCATCCCCATCCCATCCCCATCCCATCCCCATCCCCATCCCATCCCCATCCCATCCCCATCCCCATCCCATCCCCATCCCATCCCATCCATCCCCATCCCCATCCCATCCCCATCCCATCCCATCCCATCCCCATCCCATCCCCATCCCATCCCATCCCCATCCCATCCCCATCCCATCCCCATCCCCATCCCATCCCCATCCCATCCCATCCCCATCCCCATCCCATCCCCATCCCCATCCCCATCCCATCCCCATCCCATCCCCATCCCATCCCCATCCCATCCCATCCCCATCCCATCCCATCCCATCCCCATCCCCATCCCATCCCCATCCCATCCCCATCCCATCCCCATCCCATCCCATCCCATCCCCATCCCCATCCCATCCCCATCCCCATCCCATCCCCATCCCATCCCCATCCCCATCCCATCCCCATCCCATCCCCATCCCATCCCCATCCCATCCCCATCCCATCGCATCCCATCCCCATCCCATCCCATCCCCATCCCCATCCCATCCCCATCCCATCCCATCCCATCCCCATCCCATCCCCATCCCATCCCCATCCCCATCCCATCCCCATCCCATCCCCATCCCCATCCCATCCCATCCCCATCCCATCCCCATCCCATCCCCATCCCATCCCCATCCCATCCCCATCCCATCCCATCCCCATCCCCATCCCATCCCCATCCCATCCCCATCCCCATCCCATCCCATCCCATCCCATCCCATCCCCATCCCCATCCCCATCCCATCCCCATCCCCATCCCCATCCCCATCCCCATCCCATCCCCATCCCCATCCCATCCCATCCCATCCCATCCCCATCCCCATCCCCATCCCATCCCCATCCCATCCCCATCCCCATCCCATCCCCATCCCATCCCCATCCCCATCCCCATCCCCATCCCATCCCATCCCCATCCCCATCCCATCCCCATCCCATCCCCATCCCATCCCATCCCCATCCCCATCCCATCCCCATCCCATCCCCATCCCCATCCCATCCCCATCCCATCCCCATCCCCATCCCCATCCCCATCCCATCCCCATCCCCATCCCCATCCCATCCCATCCCCATCCCCATCCCATCCCCATCCCATCCCCATCCCATCCCCATCCCATCCCCATCCCATCCCCATCCCCATCCCATCCCCATCCCCATCCCCATCCCCATCCCCATCCCATCCCATCCCCATCCCCATCCCATCCCCATCCCATCCCCATCCCATCCCCATCCCATCCCCATCCCCATCCCCATCCCCATCCCATCCCCATCCCATCCCCATCCCATCCCCATCCCCATCCCCATCCCCATCCCATCCCCATCCCATCCCCATCCCATCCCCATCCCGTCCCCATCCCCATCCCCATCCCCATCCCCATCCAATCCCCATCCCATCCCATCCCCATCCCCATCCCCATCCCCATCCCCATCCCATCCCCATCCCATCCCATCCCCATCCCCATCCCCATCCCCATCCCATCCCCATCCCCATCCCATCCCCATCCCCATCCCCATCCCCATCCCCATCCCCATCCCCATCCCCATCCCCATCCCATCCCCATCCCATCCCCATCCCCATCCCCATCCCCATCCCCATCCCCATCCCATCCCCATCCCCATCCCATCCCCATCCCCATCCCATCCCCATCCCCATCCCCATCCCCATCCCCATCGCCATCCCCATCCCATCCCCATCCCCATCCCCATCCCCATCCCCATCCCCATCCCATCCCCATCCCCATCCCCATCCCCATCCCCATCCCCATCCCCATCCCATCCCCATCCCATCCCCATCCCATCCCCATCCCATCCCCATCCCATCCCCATCCCATCCCATCCCACCCCATCCCATCCCCATCCCCATCCCCATCCCATCCCCATCCCCATCCCCATCCCCATCCCCATCCCCATCCCCATCCCCATCCCCATCCCATCCCATCCCCATCCCATCCCCATCCCCATCCCCATCCCATCCCCATCCCCATCCCCATCCCATCCCCATCCCATCCCCATCCCATCCCCATCCCCATCCCCATCCCATCCCCCTCCCCTCCCCTGCCCTCCCTCCCCCCGCCCCTCCCCTCCCCACAAAACCCCCTCTCCCCCTCCCCCCGGCCATGCCTCTCCCGGTGCCGTCCCGTTCCCCCCGGGCCCGCCCGCAGCGGTACCGGCGGCACCCGAAGCCGCCCTACTCCTACCTGGCGCTCATCGCCCTCGTCATCCGCGCCGCCCCCGGCCGCCGCCTCAAGCTGGCCCAGGTACGGCACCGGCACCGGAACCGGCACCGGGACACCGGGACCGGCACCGGGACACCGGGACCTGCACCGGGATGGGCACCGGGACCGTGATCGGGACCCCGGGACTCCGGGGTGGGCACCGGGTTGGGGGTCGGGACACCGGGACTGGAACCGGGACCGGCTCCGGGACACCGGGACCGGCACCGGGATGAGCACCGGGACCGGCACATGGCACCGGGATGGGGGTCGGGACACCGGGATCGGGACCGGGACATTGGGATGGACACCAGGACCGGGACCGGGATGGGGGCCGGGACCGGGACATGGCACCGGGATGGGTGGCCGGGATAGGGGCCGGGATGGGGCACCGGGACTGGGATCGGCACCAGGACACCGGGATGGGGGCCGGGACACTGGGGCCGGGGCCGGGACATGGGGATGGGTACCGGGATGGGGGCCGGGACACCGGGACCTGCACCGGGATGGGGGCCGGGATGGGGCACCGGGACCGGGACACGGCACCGGGGTGGGGGCCGGGACACCGGGATGCGCACTGGGACCGGCACCGGGACACCGGGATGCGCACTGGGACCGGCACCGGGACACCGGGATGCGCACTGGGACCAGTACCGGGACACCGGGATGAGCCCTGGGACCGGCACCGGGACACCGGGACCGGCAGCGGGATGGGGACACGGCCGGGGGGTGCCGCCATGAGACCCCGGGGGGACTTGGGGGATTTGGGGCACTGGGGGGGGCACTGGGAGGGACTGGGGGAACTGGGAGGAACTGGGGACACTGGGAGGGACTGGGGGATTCGGGGAACGGGGGAAATGGGGGCACTGGGAGGAACTGGGGGGCACTGGGAGGAACTGGGGGCACTGGGAGGGACTGGGGACACTGGGAGGGACTGGGGGAACTGGGAACACCAGGAGGGACTGGGGGAACCGCGTGGGCACTGGGAGCACTGGGGGGACCGGGATCACCAGGGGGAACTGGGAGCACTGGGATCATTGGGGGGGGGCACCGAGGAAACTGGGGGTACTGGGAGAAGTGGGAGCACTGGGAGCGGGGAGGGGGCGGCGGGACCTGGGGCAACGGGAGGGAACTGGGAGCGCTGGGGGCAACTGGGAGCGGGGAGGGGGACACGTGGGCATGGGGGGGGGGACTGGGAGCACTGGGGGAGGGGACACGTGGGCATTGGGGGGAACTGGGAGCACTGGGATGGGGGCATGTGGGCACTGGGAGCACTGGAATGGGAGCACTGGGAGCACTGGGGAGGACACGTGGAGCCCTGGGGGCACTTGGGGGGGGGGGGCGGGTCCTGCCCCCCTCCCCCCCGCCCCATCCCCACCGGGGGGAGGGGCTGGAGGGGGGGGGCAGCGCTGGCGCCGCCTGCCGGGGCGGGGCGCGGGGGGGAGGGGTCGGGGCATGGGGGGTGGAGGGGGGGGCAGGTGGTGACCCCCCCGTGCCCCCCCAGATCATCCAGGAGGTGGGCAGCCTCTTCCCTTCTTCTCGGGGCGCTACCAGGGCTGGAAGGACTCCATCCGCCACAACCTCTCCTCCAACGCCTGCTTCGCCAAGGTGGGGGCGGGGGGGCACGGGGGGGGCACGGGGGGCGGGGGGGGGCACGGGGGGGGCACGGGGGGGCATGGGGGGGCACGGGGTACGGGGGGGGGACAAGGGGGAGGCCCGGGGGCGGTTGTGGGGTTGGGGTCCTGCCTACGGGCACCTGGGGTCTGATGGGGGGGGGGGCGTTGGGGGGGGGGCATAATGGGGGGGCACGGGGGGGCTTGGGGCAAGGGGGGGCACCGGGGGGGTTGTGGGGTTGGGGTCCTGCTTACGGGCACCTGAGGTCCAGTGGGGGGGGGGGTTGTGGGGGGGTAATTTGGGGGGGGTAGAACGGGGGGCTATGGGGGGGCTGGGGGGCACATCTGGGGGGGGCTGGGGGTCCCATCTTGGGGGGCTGCACCTTGGGGTCCCATATGGGGGGGTCCAGGGGTCCTACATGGGGGGGTCGGGGGTTCCCATTTGGGGGGGGGGGCAGGGCTCCCATATGGGGGGGGGCAGCACGTTGGGGTCCCAAATAGTGCCTCCAGGGGTCCCGTATGGGGGAGTTTGGGGGTTCCCATTTTGGGGGGGGGCCCAGGGGTCCAATTTTGGGGGGAGTGGGGTTCCCATTTGGGGGGGGAGCCAGGGATCCCATATGGGGGGGCAGCAGGTTGGGGTCCCAAATAGTGCCCCTAGGGGTCCCGTATGGGGGAGTTTGGGGGTTCCCATTTTGGGGGAGTTCCCATTTTTTGGGGGGGGGTCCCAGCTGTCCCACGCTTTGCCCCCCCCCCTTTGTGCCCCCCCAGGTGCTGAAGGACCCCTCGAAGCCGTCGGCCAAGGGCAACTACTGGACGGTGGACGTGAGCCGCATCCCCCCGAGGCGCTGCGCCTGCAGAACACGGCGGTGGCGCGGGGGGGGGGCGGGGGGGGCCGGGGGGGGCGCCCCTTCGCCCGCGACCTGGCCCCCTTCGTGCTGCGGGGGCAGCGCTACCCCCGGCCCTCCGCCCCCCCGGGGCACCCCCCCTTCTCCATCGCCTCCCTGCTGCGGGACCCCCGGGGGGGGGGGAGGGGGACGCCGAGAGCCCCCCGAACGTCGGGGCCCCCCAAACGTCGGGGCCCCCCCCACCCCCCCCCGCTGCCCTGGGCCCCCCCGGGTGCTGGGGGCAGCTGCCCACCTCCTACAGCACGGCCGTGGCCCCCAACGCCGTGGCCCCCCCGGCGGCCCCCGTCCTGGCGCTGCGCTGGGGGGTCCTGCCCGTGGCGCCCCCCCCGCGGGGGTCCCGTCCCCGCCCCCTCCCCCGGCTGAGCCCGAGGGGGCCCCTGGCCGCGCCCCCCCCAACAAGAGCGTCTTCGACGTCTGGCTCAGCCACCCCGCCGACACCGCGCCCCCCGCTGTACGGGTAGGGGGGCACCCCCGTGGGACCCCAATACGGGGACACCCCCACCATAGGGAGCCCCCCACAAGGACACCTCCCCCCAAGGACCCCAATACGGGGACACCCCCATAGAGACCCCCCCCGTGGGACCCCAATACGGGGACACCCCCACCATAGGGAGCCCCCCACGGGGACCCCCCCCATAAGGACCCCAGTATGGGGACACCCCCTTGGAAACACCCCTGCAGGGACCCCCCATGGGGACACCCCCATGGGGACACCCCTATGGGGACACCCCCATAGGGACCCCAATATGGGGACACCCCCACGGGGACCCCCCCATAAGGACCCCAGTATGGGGACACCCCCTTGGAAACACCCCTGCAGGGACCCCCCATGGGGACACCCCCATGGGGACCCCCCATAGGGACCCCAATATGGGGACCCCCATGGGGACACCCCCGTGGGGACCCCCCCATAGGGACACCAATATGGGGACACCCCCGTGGGGACCCCCCCATAGAGACCCCAATATGGGGACCCCCTATAGGGAACCCCCACAGGGACCCCCCACAAGGACACCCCCCATAAGGACCCCAATATAGGGACCCCCCACGTGCACCCCAATACGGGAACACCCCAATGGGACCCCCCCACACACAAGGACCCCACTATGGGGAAACCCCCCCCCCCATGGGGACCCCCCACGGGGATCCCAATATGGGGACACCCCCGTGGGGCCCCCCATGGCGACCCCACTATAGGGACACCCCCCCCCCCAAGGTCCCCAATATGGGCCCCCCCCTTGGGGACCTCCCATAGGGACCCCAATACAGGGACACCCCCCCCACAAGGACCCCAATATTGGGACCCCCCCCGGGGACCCCACTATGGGGACCCCCCCTCTGCCCCCCCCCGCCCCTCCCCCCATGTCCCTGTGTCCCCCCCCCCAATAAAAGCTTGGGGCCGAGCCCGGAGGCTGCTGTTGGGGGGGGGGGTCGCAGATGGGTGCCCCCAGCCCCCGGGGTCCCCCCAGTGCTCCCAGTACGGGGGGTCTCCTCCCAGTGCCACCCCCCCCCTCCAGGGCCACCACCTGTGGTGGGGGGACGGGGGGGGGCACCTTGGGACATGGGGGGGGGCACTGGGACATACTGGGATGGGGGGGGGACACGACACCTGGGGGGACACCAGGACATGGTGGGGGGGATACTGGGAGACACTGGGGGGGGGTGGGGCACACATATTGGGGGGGGGGGGGGCATGAGGTCATGGTGGCACTCGGGGACACGGGGGGGGGCACTTGGGGACCGCATTTGGGGGGGGCATCGGGGGGGGGACATGGGGACAGTGGGGGGGGGCAGGGACTTGGGGGGGGCACGGGGGGGGACCAGGGCACGGGGGGGGGCACGGGGGGACACGCGCGGACCCCCCCCCCCCCCCCGGGCGCTCCTGGCGCTGGGATCCCGCGCGGAGCCCAGGCCCCGCCCATCGCCCCGCCCCCCAGCCCCAAGGCCCCGCCCACATCCCCGAGGCCACGCCCCCGGCCCAAGGCCACGCCCACCCGTATGGCCACGCCCCCACCCGCGAGGCCACGCCCCCATCCCCGAGGCCACGCCCCCATCCGCGAGGCCACGCCCCCATCCGCGAGGCCACGCCCCCATCCCCGAGGCCACGCCCCCATCCCCGAGGCCACGCCCCCATCCCCGAGGCCACGCCCCCGCCGCTGCCGGCCCGGCGCCGAGCTCCGGGGGGGGGGCGCCGAGAGCGGGTAGGGAGGGGGAGGGGGGGTGGGGGAGGGGAAGGGGGAGGGGGGTGCGGGGGTCCCAGCAGGTTGGGGGGGGGGCGGGGATCGGGCCCCCAGCCCCCACGGCCCGGCTGCGGGAGCGGCCCCGCCCCCAAAACGGGGCCCCGCCCGCTGGGGGGGACTTGGGGGCTCTGTGGGGTGGGGGGGGTGCCCCTGGGGGTGTAAATGGGGGGCTGGGGGGCTGTAACTGGGTGCGGGGGGTTCTACGGGGTGCGGGGGGTCGTCATGGGGTGCCCTGGGGTGTAAATGGGGGGCTGGGGGGCTGTAACTGGGTGCGGGGGGGTTCTATGGGGTGCGGGGGGGTCGTCATGGGGTGCCCTGGGGGTGTAAATGGGGGGCTGGGGGCTGTAACTGGGTGCTGGGGGGTTCTATGGGGTGCGGGGGGTGCCCTGGGGTGTCCGGGGGGGGTCGTGGAGATGTGATGGGGTGCGGGGGGTCGTTATGGGGTGCGGGGGGCTGTAATTGGGTGCTGGGGGGTTCTATGGGGTGCCAGGGGGCTGTTATGGGGTGCGGGGGGGTCATTATGGAGATGTTACGGGGTGCCCTGGTGGTGTTCTTAAGGGGGTGCCATGGGGGTGTCGTGGGGTGCCGGGGGGCTGTTATGGGGTGCGGGGGTGTTATGGGGTGCCATAGGGCTGTAATTGGGGGCTGGGGGGTCATTATGGAGATGTTGTGGGGTGTTCTTTAGGGGGTGCCGGTGGTGCCATGGGGGGGTTATGGGGGGCTGTTATGGGGTGCTGGGGGACATTATGGGGTGCCAAGGGGACGTTTTCGGGTGCAGGGGGCTGTTATGGGGTGCTGGGGGGTTCTATGGGGTATCGGGGGGGTTGTTATAGGGTGCCCTGGGGGTGTTCTTTAGGGGGTGTCGGGGGTGCCATGGGGGTGTTACGGGGTTATGGGGTGCTGGGGGAGCGGTGGGGCTGTTATGGGGTGCAGGGGGGTTCTATGGGGTGCGGGGTGGTCATTATGGGGTTCGGGGGAGGGGGTCATTATTGAGATGTTATGGAGTGCCATGGGGGTGTCATGGGGTTATGGGGTGTGGTGGGGTTGTTATGGGGTGCTGGGGGTATGTTATGGGGTGCCGTGGGGTATTATGGGGTGCTGTGGGATGTTATGGGGTATTATGGGGTGCTGGGGGTACGTTATGGGGTGCTGTGGGGTGTTATGGGGTGTTATGGGGTGCCGTGGGGCACCGTGGGGTGCCATGGGTTGGTGCAGGATGCCTTGGGGTGCCACAGGGATGTTCTTTGTGGGGTGCCATGGGGGTGTTACAGGGTGCGGCGGGGTGCCGTGGGGTGCGGCAGGGTGCCCCCCACCCTACCCACCCCACCCCTTCCCCCCATTCCAGGCCCCTCCGTCCCATCCCACCCCCATGCCCCCGGCCCCGCTGCTCCCCGGCCCCGCGCTGCCCAACGCGGTGCTGAGCGCCGTCAGCCTGGCCTCCGCGCTGCGCACCCGCCAGGTGAGCCGGGCACGGCGCCACCATGCCGCGGGTGCCACGACGCGTGCCATGACACGGGTGCCACGATGCCGGTGCCACGACACCACGGGTGCCATGATGCTGGTGCCATGACACCACGGGTGGCACGACACCAGTGCCACGACGTGTGCCATGACATGGGTGCCACCACACCATGGGTGCCACAACACCGGTACCACGACACCACGGGTGCCGCGATGGTGGTGCCATGACATGTGCCATGACAACGGTGCCACGATGTGTGCCACGACACCACGGGTGCCACGACACCACGGGTCCCATGACACTACGGGTGCCATGATGCTGGTACCACGACACCACGGGTGCCATGACACTGGTGCCATGACGTGTGCCATGACATGGGTGCGGTGACACTGGTGCCATGACGCCATGGGTGCCACGACACCGGTGCTATGATGCTGGTGCCATGACGTGTGCCATGACATGGGTGCCACGACACCAGTGCCACGACACCACGGGTGCCACGACACCATGGGCGCCACAACACCACAGGTGCCATGACACCACGGGTGCCACAATACTGGTGCCATGACATGATGGGCGTCACGACACCACGGGTGCCATGATGCTGGTACCATGACACCACGGGTGCCACAACACCGGTGCCGTGACGTGTGCCATGACATGGGTGCGATGACGCTGGTGCCACAACGCCATGGGTGCCACGACATCAGTGCCATGACGTGTGCCCTGACACAGGTGCCACGACACCAGTGCCATGACACCGCGGGCGTCACGACATCATAGGTGCCACGACACCGGTGCCACGACACCATGGGCGTTACGACACCACAGGTGCCACAATACTGGTGCCACGACACAATGGGTGTCACGACACCACGGGTGCCACAACACCACGGGTCCCATGACACTACGGGTGCCATGATGCTGGTACCACGACACCATGGGTGCCATGACACCAGTGCCGTGGACGTGTGCCATGACATGGGTGCGGTGACGCTGGTGCCACAACGCCATGGGTGCCACAACACTGGTGCCATGATGCCAGTGCCATGACGTGTGCCACGACACGGGTGCCATGACACCACGGGTGCCACAATACTGGTGCCACAACACGATGGGCGTCACGACACCACAGGTGCCACGACACCGGTGCCATGACGTGTGCCATGACATGGGTGCCACGACATGATGGGTGCCACGACACCACGGGCGTCACGACACCACGGGTGTCACGCCGCCGGTGCCACCAACCCCTCTCCCCCGCAGGTGAACGGCGCTGCCGCCACCGCCTTCGCCCTGCAGGCACTGTGCGCGGCCTGCGACGCCCTCGGGGACGTCTTTGGGGACGCCGCCGGGGACCCCGACCCGCTGCCGGGCTGCTGGGTGTCGGCGGTGCTGGCGCAGCCGCTGCTGGCCTTCGGCTTCCTGTGGCACTGCGGCGACACCGGCACGGCCACGCTGCTGCTGGCGGCCGCCGTGGCGCTGGCCCCCGCCGCCGCGCGCCTCCCCGCCGAGGGCCGGGCGCTGGCCGCCCGCGGGGCCACCGCCGCCGCCTCCGGCACCGTCCTGGCGCTGGCGGCGCTGCTGGCGGACGGGCCCGGTGCGCTGGGCGCCGTCCTGATGGGTGCTGCTGGGGGCTGTGGCCGGAGCTGCGCCCGTGGGTGCTGCCGCCCGCCTGCCTGGCCCTGCAGCGCGCCCTGCGAGCGCGGCACCGCGGCGGGGGGTGGCGGGGGGACGGGGGGTGAGGGGGCGCCGGGGGGTGGCGCGGTGGCGGCCGCGGCGGCCATGGTGGTGGTGGCCGCTGGTGGGTCGGTGGCAATAAAGGAGTCAAAAGCGGTCCTCGGGGTCTTGGTTCCGGTGGCTTCATGTGGCACCGCCGGGACCGGTCAAACGTGGGGGCCTTGGGGTCGTGCCCCTGGATTCGGGGGGCACCGGGACACGCGGCACCGGGGGCAGCGGGCACGGAGCGGTGCGGCACTGAGCAGCGTGGCACGGAGGAGCTCGGCACGGCTCGGTGCAGTACGGCACGGCACGGCTCAGCACGGCACAGCTCGGCTTGGCACAGCACGGCACAGCATGGCACGGCGCAGAATGGCACAGCGTGGCACGGCACGGCACGGCTTGTGTTTGCACGGCACAGCACAGGGACAAGTGGCACGGCACGGCACGGCATGGGACAGCGTGGCATGGGGGAGCTCAGCACGGCACAGCACGGCACGGCACAGTGCAGTGCGGCACGGCACGGCACAGAATGGCATGGTGTGGCACGGCACGGCTCGGTGCAGTACGGCACGGCACGGCTCAGCATGGCACAGAATGGCACGGCATGGCACGGCATGGCACGGTGTGGCACAGCACAGCACGGCTCAGTGCAGTATGGCACGGCACGGCACAGCACGGCACGGCACGGCATGGCACGGTGCAGTACGGCACGGCACAGCATGGCACGACACGGCATGGCACGGTGTGGCACAGCACAGCACGGCTCGGTGCAGTACGGCACGGCACGGCACAGCACGGCACGGCACGGCATGGCACGGTGCAGTACGGCACAGCACGGCTCGGCACAGCACGGCACAGCATGGCACAGTGCAGTACGGCACGGCATGGCCTGGCACAGCACAGCACGGCATGGCACGGTGCAGTACGGCACGGCACGGTGTGGCACGGCACGGCTTGCTGCAGTACGGCACGGCACGGCTCGGCACAGCACAGCACCACTCAGCACCATATAGCACAGCACAGCACAGCACAGCATGGCACGGCTCAGCACCGCACAGGATGGCCCCTGCCCCTGCCCAGCCCCACGGCGCGCTGAGCTGGCCTGGGGACACTGGGGGTACTGGGGACACTGGGACACATGGGGGGCACTGGGAGTACTGGGGGCACCAGGACATACTGGGGGCACTGGGAGTACTGGGGGCACTGGGACACACTGGGGGCACTGGGAGTACTGGGGGCACTGGGAGTACTGGGGGCACTGGGACACATTGGGGACACTGGGGGTACTGGGGGCACTGGGACACACTGAGGGCACTGGGAGTACTGGGGGCACTGGGACACACTGGGACACACTGGGATTATTGGGGGCACTGGGGGGACTGGAAACACTAGGAGCACTGGGGACACTGGGAGCACTGGGAATCCTGGGAGGGACTGGGAGCACTGGGGTCACTGGGAGCACTGGGAATCCTGGGAGGCACTGGGGTCACTGGGATGGGGGCACTGGGAGCACTGGGGTATCCCAGGGTGGGGGTGCCATGGGGCACAATGGGGGCACTGGGACACCCTGGGGAGGGCACTGGGGCTTACTGGTGCTTACTGGGCCACATGGGCGTGCACTGGGCTCTAAAGCTGCCTACTGGTGCATGCTGGGCCACACTGGGACCAACTGGTGTATACTAGGCAGTGCTGGTGTGTACCAGGCCACACTGGTTTGTACCAGGCCACGCTGGGCCCCAGCGGTGTGTACTGGGCTGTTATGGCATGCACTGGGCCGTTCTGGCATGCACTGGGCCACTTTGGTGAATACTGGGCTGTACTGGGCCGCACTGGGCTGTACTGGTATGTACTGGTGTGCACTGGGCCACACTAGTGTGTACTGGTACATACTGCTGCATACTGGGATGCGCTGGTGCATGCTGGGCCACACTGGGCCATACTGGGCCACACTGGTATGTACTGGTGTGTACTGGGTCGCACTGGGCCATACTGGTGTTTACTGGTGTGTACTGTTTACTGTGTTTACTGGTGAGCCATATTGGCCCATACTGGTGTTTACTGGCCTATACTGGTGCTTACTGGCCCGCACTGGCCTCTACTGGTGCTTATTGGCCTGTACTGGTGTTTACAGGGCCGCAGTGGCCCGAACTGCCCCGTACTGGTGTTTACTGGTGCGTACTGGTCCATACTGGTGCTTACTGGGCCACCCTGGCCTGTATTGGTGTTTACTGGCCCGTACCGGTGCATAGTGGTGTTTAGCGGCCTGTACTGGTGTTTACTGGTGTTTACTGGCCCATACTGATGTTTACTGGGCCGTACTGGCCAATACTGGTGTTTACTGGCCCGTACTGGCCCATACTGGTGCTTACTGGGCTATACTGGTGTTTACTGGGCCACACTGGCCCATAGTGGTGCTTACTGGCGTGTACTGGCTCTTACTGGTGTTTACTGGCCCGTACTGGTGTTTACTGGTGTTTACCGGCCCATACTGATGTTTACTGTGTTTACTGGCCTGTACTGGCCCATACTGGTGTTTACTGGTGCGTACAGGCCCATACTGGTGTTTACTGGCCCGTCCTGTGCTTACTGGGCCATTCTGGTGCTTACTGGGCCGCACAGGCCCATACTGGTGTTTACTGGTGTTTACTGGTGCCTACTGGTGCGCACCGGCCCGTCCCGGTGCTTACTGGGCCGCCCCGGCCCCCGTCGGCCCCCCTTAGGCCCCGCCCCCTTTAGGCCCCGCCCCCTTTAGGCCCCGCCCCAATTCCCCACCCCCCGTGACGCCACAACCCCTCCCCCTCCCCCTCCCCCTCTGGGCGTGCCCCGCGCGCGCCCCCCCCCCATTGGCCCCGACCCCTCCTCGCCCCGCCTCCCCCTCCTCCCATTGGCCCCGACCCCTCCTCGCCCCGCCTCCCCCTCCTCCCATTGGCCCCGACCCCTCCTCGCCCCGCCTCCCCCCTCCCCCCATTGGCCCCGACCCCTCCTCGCCCCGCCTCCCCTCCCCCATTGGCCCCGACCCCCTCCTCGCCCCGCCTCCCCCCTTTCCCATTGGCCCCGACCCCCTCCTCGCCCCGCCTCCCCCCTTTCCCATTGGCCCCAACTCCCCCCTCCCCTCCCCAACCCCGCCCGCCCGGTGGGCGTGGCCTCGCCGCGATGGCGGCGGGCTGAGGGGCGGCGGCCATGTCGGCGGCGGCGGCGGCGGAGGAGCGCGAGGCCGGGGGGGCCCGGCCGCCTCCGCCGCCCCCCCCGCTCCCCGCGGCTCCGGGACCGGGCTCGGGGGCCCGGGCGAGGCTGGAGGAGGAGGAGGAGGAGGAGGAGGAGGGGGGGAGGCGCTGAGGAAGGAGGAGGAGGAGGCGGAGGAGGCGGGGGGGCGGCGGGGGGGCCCAGGCCTCACGGCGAGGCCGCCGCCGACGCGGACGCGCCCCCCAAGAAGCGGCTGAGGGCGGCGGGGGCCGGCGGCGGCGGCGGCGGAGGAGGAGGAGGAGGAGGCGGAGGAAGCGCGGCGGAGGGGGCGGCGGCGGGCAGCGTGAAGCTGGAGGAGCGGCTGCACTCGGTGCTGTGCTGCACCGTCTGCCTCGACCTGCCCAAGGCCTCGGTGTACCAGGTAGCGGGGGGGAGGGCCGCGGGGGCACCCCCCAACGGGCACGGGGACCCCCCCATGGGGACGGGACCCCCCTAGAGACCGGGACCCCCCCCCTAGAGACGGGGACCCCCCCTAGAGACGGGGACCCCCCCCCCCCCAGAGACGGGGACCCCCCCAGAGACGGGGACCCCCCCCCCAGAGACGGGGACCCCCCCCAGAGACGGGGACCCCCCCCAGAGACGGGGACCCCCCCCCCTAGAGACGGGGACCCCCCCCAGAGACGGGACCCCCCCACATAGGGACTGGGAGCCCCCCTATAGGGACGGGGATCCCCCCCCCAATAAGGCCCAGGCACCCCCAGTCCCAAGGGATCCAGGCACCTCCCCCCCCCCCCAAAAAAAAAAAAATAGGGGCCTGCGCACCCCCACCCCCAAAAAAAAAAGGGGTCCCGTATATCCACCAAGTGTGCCCCCTCCCAAAAAAAAGAGGGCCCAAAGTACGTCCCCCCAACCCCAAAGAGCCAGGATCCCCCCCCAAAATAGGGGCCTGGGCACCCCCACCCCCTCCCAAAAAAGTCTGGGCTCCCCCAGCCCGAAATAGGGGGGCCACATGCCCTCCGCCCCCCCCCCCAAAGTGTCCCCCAGCCCCAAAAAAAGAGGTCCCAGACCCCCCCCCCCCCCCCCCAAAAAAAAAGGGGCCCCAGAGTACCTCTCCCAGGAAGCAGGGACACCCCCCCCCCCCCAAACAGGCTCTGGACACCCCCACCCCAAAAAAAGAGGTCCTAGAGAACCCCTCCTTCAAGGGGTCCAGGCACCCCCCCAAAAAAAATAGGGGCCCGTGCACCCCCACCCCAAAAAAAGGGTCCCGTGTGCCCCCCGCCCCGAAAAATATGGCCCAGATACCCCCCCCAAAAATAGGGGCCCTTTCCCCTCACCACCCCAAAACCAGACCTCCTATATATCCCCTAAATGTGCCCCCTGCCCCCCAAAAAAGAGGTTCCAGAGACCCCCCCTCAAGGAGCCAGGATTCCCCCCCCCCCAAAAAAAATAGGGGCCTGGGCACCCCCACCCCCAAAAAAGGGGTCCTACATATCCCCCATATGTGCCCCCTCCCCCCCCCAAAAAAAGAGGTACTGGAGTGCCCCCCTGACCCCAAGGAGTCCAGGCACCCCCCCCCCCAAAAAGGTTCTGGCACCCCCAGCCCGAAATAGGGGTCCCACGTACCATCCCCCCCCCAAATGTGCCCCCCAGCCTCCCCCAAAAAGAGGTACCAGACCCCCCCCCCCCCCAAGGAGTCAGGGCACTCCCCCCCCAAAATAAGGGCCTGGGCACCCCCACCCCGAAAAGGGGTTGCACATATCCCCAAATGTGCCCCCCACCCCCAAAAAAAAGAGGGCCCAGGCACCCCCCCCCCCCCCCAAAGGAGTCTGGGCATCTCCATCCCAAAAAGGGGTCCCACATACACCCCCTCCCCCCCCCAAAAATGTGTGTGTCCCTCCCAAAAACAGAGGTCCCAGAGTACCCCCCCAGAAGGGGACCCGGTACCCCCCCCCCCCCAAAGGCCCAGAGCTGCCCCCCCCCAAAAGAAGGGTCCCAGACCCTCTCCCCCCAAATGTGCCCCCCCCGAAAAAAGAGGCCCCCAAGTACCACCCCTTCCAAAAGAAAGGTCCCTGACCCTCCCGAAAAAAGAGTCCCAGATACCCCCCCAAAAAAATGTGCCCACCCCCCAAAAAAGAGGTCCTGGAGTACCCCCCCAAGGGGGCTAGAGACACCCCCCTTCCAAAATATGGGTCCCCAACCCCCCCCTAAAAAAGGGTCCCCGCTACCCTCCCCCCCCAAGTGTCCGAGAGTGTCCCCCCCCCCAAAAAAAAAAAGGGTCCCAGAGTCCCGTCCCCCCCACCCAAAGGGCCCCAGACACCCCCCCTTCCAAAATAAGGGTCCCTGACCCCCCCCCCCCCAAAAAAGACGGTCCCAGAGTCGTGTCCCCTCCACCCCCAAAGGTCCTGCTCTTCCCCCATCCCCCCTCAAAAAAAGGGTCCAAAGTTGCCTCCCCCCCCAAAAAAAGAGCACAGACCTCCCCCCCCCCCCCCAAAAAAAAAACAGCCCCGCCCCAAAAGAAGCGTCCCACATCCCCTCCCCAAAGTCCCAGACCCCCCCCCCCCATCCAAAAAAAGGGTCCTGGAGTCCTCTCCCCGCCCCAGAAGGGGCCTGGACCCCCCCCGCATTTCAAAATAACGATCCCGGATCCCCCCCCCCCATCCCCTAAAGGGTCCCAGACCCCCCACGTATCCCCCACTCCCCCCCCAAAAAAAAGTATCCCAGACTCCCCCCAAAAAAAGGCCCCAGACCCCCTCCCCCAAAAAAGGGCCTCGGGATCGCCCCCTCCAAAAAAAGCCCACCGGACCTCCCCAAAAAAGGGTCTCAGACCCCCCTCCCCCCTAAAAAAGGGTCTTGGTGCCCACCCCCCGGGGGGAATTTGGGGCATCCCACGGCTGGGACAAAACCACCAGGTTTTACCCCCAAAAACCCCCAGGGGGGTCAGGGGGGTTCTCCCCAGCCACGCTCAGCCCTGTTTTGGGGTCAGAAAGCCAAAAATTGGCGTCTCCCAGTGCTTGGGGGGGCAGGTGGGCGCCCTGCCGAGGACGCTCGTTAGTTACCCTTCGCGTAATTAGCGCCGGTAATTAGCGCCGGGACGCCGCAGCGCCGGGGCAGCCGGAGCAGCCGGTTGTGGCGCAGTGGCAGCAGTGGCGCGGTGCCGCCGTCCCCCACCGGCGTGACCCCGCGGTGCCGGGCACGCCGCGGTTTTGGGGTCGGCGGGACGGGGCTGTGGGCGCTGGGTGCCCGCGGCGCGCCCTGGCCGCTCCTGGAGGTGCGGGTTTTGGGGGCGAAACCAGGTGGTTTAGGGCTCCTGGCGCGGGACGAGGCCGTTCGCCGGTCTCTCGTGGGGTCCCCACGCAGCGCGGTGGCGGTGACGCGCGGCCGGGGCTTTCCCCGGTGCCACCGCGCAGTGCCCCCCGTTTATGATGCCCAACCCATGGCATTTTCCGGCCCCCAACCCCCACTTTTCCCCGTGACCCCCCTGTTTCCCCCCATTTTCCCCCAAATCACCCCTGAACCCCCCGTTTTCCCCCCAAATTGCCCCATTTCCCCCCAACCCCCCCCATTTTCCCCCAAATCACCCCGTTTTCCTGCTCCAACCACCCTTTTTCCCCCTGATCCCCCATTTCCCCCCAAATTGCCCCATTTCCCCCCCAACCCCTCCATTTTCCCCCAAATCACCCCCAAACCGCCCCATTTTCCTGCTCCAACCCCCCCATTTTCCCCCAAACCCCCCATTTTCCCCCAAATCACCCCGAACCCTCCCCATTTCCCCCCAAATTGCCTCATTTTCCCCCAAATCACCCTGAACCCCCTGTTTTTCCCCCAACCCCCCCCATTTCCCCCCAAATTGCCCCATTTCCCCCAAATCCCCCATTTCCCCCAAATCACCCCGACCCCCATTTCCCCCCAAATTGCCCCATTTTCCCCAAAATCCCCCGGGGCCCCCCAAATCACCCCGAACCCCCCCATTTCCCCCCAAATTGCCCCATTTTCCCCAAAATCCCCCTGGACCTTCCCAAATCACCCCCGAATCCCCCCGTTTTCCCCCAAATCCCCCCATTTCTCCCCAAACCCCACAGTCCCCCCAAATTGCCCCATTTTCCCCCAAATCCCCCATTTCCCCCCAAACCCCCCCGTTCCCCCCAAATCTCCCCCCGTACCGTCCCTCGGACCCCCCCCGGTGCCCCCGCACCCAGCGCGGCGCTGCTTTGCCCCCGCAGTGCACCAACGGGCACCTGATGTGCGCCGGCTGCTTCATCCACCTGCTGGCGGACGCGCGGCTGAAGGAGGAGCAGGCCACCTGCCCCAACTGCCGCTGCGAGATCAGCAAGAGCCTCTGCTGCCGCAACCTGGCCGTGGAGAAGGCGGTGAGCGAGCTGCCCTCCGAGTGCGCCTTCTGCGCCCAGCAGTTCCCCCGCTCGCTGCTCGAGCGGCACCAGAAGGAGGAGTGCCAGGACAGGTACGGCACCGCCACGGGGACGGGGACGGGATGGGGACGGCACGGCGCCGGGACGGGGCCAGGACATGTGGCGTGACACGGGGACGGGACTGGGACGGGGACGGCACGGGGATGGGGATGGCATGGCATGGGGAACAGGACCAGGGTGTGTATGGCACGGCATGGGGATGGGACGGGTATGGCACGGCACCAGGACAGGGACGGGATGGGTACGGCACGGTGCCGGGACAGGTATGGCACGGCATGGGGACGGGGCCAGGACACGTGTGGCGTGACACGGGGACGGGACTGGGACGGGGACGGCACGGGGATGGCATGGCATTGGGAACGGGACCAGGATGTGTATGGCATGGCACTGGGATGGGGATGGGATGGGTATGGCACGGCACGGGGACAGGGCCAGGATATGTGTGACGTGACACGGGGATGGGACTGGGACGGGGACGGCACAGGGATAGGGATGGCATGGCATGAGGATGGGGATGGCATGGCATGGGGACGGGACCAGGGTGTGTATGGCACGGCACCGGGATGGGGACAGGACTGGGACGGGGACGGGTATGGCATGGCATGGGGACAGGTATGGCATGGCACAGGGTCAGGACCAGGACAGGTATGGCATGACACGGGGACAGGACCGGGACGGGTACAGCACGGCATGGGTACGGCACGGGGATGGGTATGGCACAGTACGGGGACGGGACCAGGACAGGTACGGCACGGCACGGGGACAGGGAGGGGACGGGTATGGCGCGGGATGCGGACGGGCACGGCACCGGGACAGGACCAGGACATGCATGGCATGGCACGGGGACGGGATGGGGACGGGACGGGTACGGCACGGGGACGGGGACAGGTAGGGGACAGCGCGTGCGGTGGAGGGCTCCTGGTGCTCGCCGCGCGTGCCGGGGGAAGGAGGAGCAGCAGTAGCAGCGTGTGGCGAAGCCTTCGCGCCGCTTCGTCCCGCGGTGCAGCCCCTCCTCATCCTCGCCACGTGCCCCCGGTGGCGGCACGCACCAAACCCGCCCCGGTGGCTCTTTCGGTGCCACTCCACGGGTTTGGGGACACGTCGGCCGCCTCTATCACTGTCCCCACCAAGGCTTGCTCCACAGCCGGCTCCGGCCACGTGGATTTGGCCCGAGGCATCGCCACGGCCAGCGGGAGCGGCGCCGTCGGGGTCTCGGTGCTCCCTGGGGGGCTCGCACACCCTCGGGGCCTCGTCTCCCCCAAAAAGCCGTCCCTCACGGCCGCCCCGTGCCCCGCAGGGTGACGCAGTGCAAGTACAAGCGCATCGGGTGCCCGTGGCAGGGCCCCTTCCACGAGCTGACGGTGCACGAGGCCGAGTGCACGCACCCGACCAAGACGGGCAACGAGCTGATGGAGATCCTGGACGAGATGGACCAAACGCGCAAGAAGGAGATGCAGCTCTACAACAGCATCTTCAGCCTGCTCAGCTTCGAGAAGATCGGCTACACAGGTAACGCGCGGCGGCGCTCCGCGGGGTGCTTGGGCCCGTGGCGCCGCGCCGGGGCCGCCGCCGCCTCTCCGCGGGCGCCGGGGCCGCTCGGGGCCTTTTTGTTGGGTTTTCCGATATTTTTTTATATTTTTTTTGGCGTTCCTCTTCCGAAGAAGAGCCCGCCATGCTTCCCCGCGGCTCCCCGCTCGTCTCCCGGGGGTTACAAACCCCTCCTCCCCCCCAGCCCCAGGAAACGTGGGGTCCCACCCGCTGCCGTGCGGGGCCAGGGGCACCGGGCCGAGAGCCGGCACCAAAACCCCGCGGTGTGCGGTGAGCCCGGCGCCCTCCCGGCTCGTGGGCGTGGTGCTGAGCCTCGGAGCGCTGCGGGGGACCCGAGGGTGCTCAGCCCAGGGAGGCAAACGGGACGAGAGGAGAGCGGGGCCGGGGGGGGGAAGGATTTTCCCCTCGCCCCGGGGGGGCTGCGGTGCTGAGGGGACGCCGCTAGGACACGGGGCGCGCTCCGGCCTCGGTGCCGGGGCTGCTGACCCCCGATCCTGTCCTACAACTCCTCTGAGAATGCCCCAAAAGCTCGGGCTCACCCCGGCCTTCGGGGGCGCCCTGGGTGCCCAGCTCGGAGCACTGCAACGCGGGGGCTGCTGCTCCGCTCCCCCCTTTTTTTTTTTTTTCCCCCACGGTGTTCCTTGTCCGTGCCTCGCTGCCCCGCTCACGCCTCTGTACGCGACCCCAATAAAGCCGATTGCACCCGATCCGAATCCTGTCTGTGTGTCCTCCGCGGCCCGGCCCCGGCGCCGCGCTCGCGGGGCCGCCACGAGCCGAGCCACCCGCGGCCCTTCTGCCTCCCCCTCCCCTTATCCCTCCTCCCGTCCTCATCCCTTGGGACCGCCGCAGCTCCGGGGTGCCCCCCAAGACCACCACGGCTCCGGGGTGCCCCCCAGGACCGCTGCGGCTCCTGGCTGCCCCTGTCCCTGCGGTGCGGTGCCGGCGCTGACGCGGTGCTGGCGCTGAGCCCATGCCGGTGCCGGCCCCGCGTTGGTGCTGAGCCCGGTGCCGGCGCTGACCCCGTGCTCTCCCCCCTTGTCCCGCAGAGGTGCAGTTCCGCCCGTACCGCACGGACGACTTCATCACGCGGCTGTACTACGAGACGCCGCGCCTGACGGTGCTCAACCAGACGTGGGTGCTGAAGGCGCGCGTCAACGACTCGGAGCGCAACCCCAACCTCTCCTGCAAGCGCACCCTCTCCTTCCAGCTCATCCTGAAGAGCAAGGTCAACTCGCCGCTGGAGTGCTCCTTCCTGCTGCTCGAGGGGCCCTACGACGACGTCAAGATCAACCCGGTCATCTACCACTTTGTCTTTACCAATGAGAACAATGAGACGGAGTACATGCCGCTCCCCATCGTGGACTCGGTGGAGTGCAACAAGCTGCTGGCGGCCAAGAACATCAACCTGCGCCTTTTTATATTCCAGATCCAGAAGTAGGCGAGGCCGCAGCGCCTACGTGGCGCCGTCGCGGCGGCGTCGCGATGCCATCGTGGCGTCATCGTGGTGTCAGCGCGGCGCCATCATGGCGTCATCTTGGATGATCGCGGCGTCATCGTGGATGATCGTGGCGTCAACGCGGGTCATCGCGGCGTCATGGCGCCATCATGGATGATCACGGCGCCATCATGGCGTCACCCTGGCGTCATCGTGGATGGCCATGGCGTCGACGCGGCATTGTGGGGTCATCACGGTGCCATCATGGCGTCACCATGGATGATCGCAGCGTCCTCTTGACGCCATCATGGCGCCATCGTGATGTCATCGCGGCGTCATCATGGGCGATCACGGCGTCATTGTGGCAGCGTGACACCGCCGCGACGCCGTCGTGGGTGATCGCGGCGTCACCGCGCTGCCGTCGTGGCGTCCCCGTGCCTCGCGCGCCCGGCGCCGCCTCGCCGCGGTGCCCCTCGTGCCCGCGCCTGCATGCCGCAGCAGCCACAGCCTTCCTCCTCCTCCTCCTCCTCCTCCTCCTCCTCCTCGCCGCGGTGCCGGCGGCGGCGCTGCGGGGGGTGCGGCGCGGCGCTCTGTACAGCGGGTCCTCTGTCTGTTTTACTAGGAGAATAAACCACGGGGGGATTTTCCAAGGAGTCGGGCTCCCAGCGTGCCCCGCGGCCTCGGGGGGGCCCCCAAAAGTCGGGGGGTCCCCCAAAATATTTCTGGGGTGGGGGGGCTCGGGGGTCCCCAAACCCCCTGAAATTTGGGGGTGCGGGAGGGTGGGGGAGGAGCCACAGGGTTGCGTCGCCCCCAGCGCTGCGTCTGGCCTCTCCTCGACGTCCCCAGTTTGTCACCAGTTCCCCTCCCAGTTTGTCACTGGTCTTCCTCCATTTTGCCACCGATCTCCCCCCTGTGCCGTCAGAGCCCCCCTCATGACGTCAGAGCCCCCCAGGTGACATCATCTGGCACAGGGGGTGTGGGACGAGCTTGGGGGGCCGCAAGGTAGGGGGATACTGGGGAGACTGGGAGGCACTGGTTAGGTGGGGACTGGTGGAGAGCGCTGGGGATACTGGGAGCAGCTGGGAGCTATGGCCTGTGGTACTGGGAGTGCTGGGGACAGGCACTGGTGGTGCTGGGAGTGCTTGGGACAGTCCCTGGGAGTACTGGGATGATGACTGGAGGGCACTGGGAGCGCTGGGACAGTGACTGGGGAGGCACTGGGAGCAGCTGGGAGCTACGGCCTATGGTACTGGGAGTGCTGGGGATGGTGATTGGGGGCACTGGGAGAGGCATTGGTGGCACTGGGAGTACTGGGGGTGGTGACTGGTGGGCACTGGGAGCACTGGGGTCAGGCACTGGTGGTACTGGGGTGCTTGGGACAGTCACTGGGAGTACTGGGATGGTGCCCGGTGCCACTGGGAGCACTGGGACAGTGACTGGGGAGGGCGCTGGTGGCACTGGGAGCACTGTGACTGGTGGCCCTGTAACTGGTGTCACTGGTGACCCTGTAACTGGTGGCACTGGTGTCACTGGGAGCTCTGGTATCACTGGTGCCCTGTAACTGGTGGCACTGGTGTCACTGTTTTCCCTGTAACTGGCGGCACTGGTGCCACTGGTCCTACCGGGCCCCGTTCCCAGGAGGCACCGCGGGGGGCGGGGCCTCCCCTCCCGGCAGCCCCCGGGGCGGGCCGCGGGGCACGCCGGGAGTTGTAGTCCGGGGGCGGGGCGGAGGCGGGGCCGTGCGCGGCGGCCAATGGGAGCGGCCGGTGCGCGGCTCCCCGCGCTGATTGGCTGGCGGCGGCGCGGGGGGCGGGCACAGCGCGCGGCGGGCGCGGGAGCGGCGGGGAATGAGCGGGGAGCGCGCGCTGCGGCGTGAGCGGGGGGACTGGGGGGTGCTGGGGGGTGCTGGGGTACTGGGGGCACTGGGGGGTAATGGGGGGTACTGGGAGCACTGGAGGGTGCTGGGAGCACTGGGGGGTGCTGGGGTAATGGGGGGTACTGGGAGCACTGGGGGGGTACTGGGGGCACTGGGGGGTGATGGGGGGTAATGGGGGGTGTGGGGTACTGGGGGGTACTGGGAGGTACTGGGGGTAATGGGGGTGCTGGGGGCACTGGGAGGCAATGGGGGGGGATGGGGTGATGGGGGTTATTGGGAGGTACTGGGGGTAATGGGGGTGGGGAGGTACTGGGGACACTGGGGGGTAATGGGGGTACTGGGGGGGATGGGGGGTACTGGGAGCATTGGGTGGTAGTGGGAGCACTGGGGGTTGCTGGGGTTACTGGGGCCGGGGGGTGCTGGGGGTGCTGGGAGCACTGGGGGATGATGGGGTAATGGGGGGGTGCTGGGGATACTGGGGTCGCTGGGGGCATGGGGGATTGGCACTGGGGGTGCTGGGAGCATGGGGAGTACTGGGGGTACTGGGAGCACTGGGAATACTGGGGAGCAATGGGGGTGCTGGGGGTGTTGGGGGTACTGGGGGCACTGGGGAGACTGGGAATACTGGGGGATACTGAGGATGATGGGGGACACGGGGGCTGCTGGGGGCACTGGGAGGCAATGGGGGGGATGGGGTGATGGGGGGTTATTGGGGGGTACTGGGAGGTACTGGGGGTAATGGGGGTGGGGGGTACTGGGGGGTAATGGGGGTACTGGGGGGGATGGGGGGTAATGGGGGGGTACTGGGAGCATTGGGTGGTAGTGGGAGCACTGGGGGTTGCTGGGGTTACTGGGGCCGGGGGGTGCTGGGGGCACTGGGGGTGCTGGGAGCACTGGGGGATGATGGGGTAATGGGGGGTGCTGGGGGGTGCTGGGGATACTGGGGTCGCTGGGGGCATGGGGGATTGGCACTGGGGGTGCTGAGAGCATGGGGAGTACTGGGGGTACTGGGAGCACTGGGAATACTGGGGAGCAATGGGGGTGCTGGGGGTGTTGGGGGTACTGGGGGCGCTGGGGAGACTGGGAATACTGGGGGATACTGAGGATGATGGGGGACACGGGGGCTGCTGGGGGCACTGGCGATACTGGGGGGCAATGGAAGCAGTGGGGTCACTGGGAGTACTGGGAGGTACAGAGAATACTAGAGGAACTGGGGGGCACTGGGGATACTGGGAGTGCTGAGGGGTGCTGGAGAAACTGGGGATACTGGGGGGCAGAGGTACTGGGGGTACTGGGAGTGCTGGGGATAGTGGGAGCACTGGGAATACTGGGGGGTAGCGGGGTACTGGGGCTACTGGGAGCACTGGGGGTGCTGGGGGGTAACGAGGGTGCTTGGGGGCACTGGAGGAACTGGGGGGCACCGGGGGATACTGGGAGTGACAGGAGCACTGGGAGCACCGGGTGCACTGGCAGCGCTGGCTTGGGGCTCACTGGGAGTGCTGAGGATACTGGGGAGTGCTGGGGATGTACTGGGAGCACTGGGAGTACTGGAAGGTAGAGAGGATACTGGAGGAACTGGGGGGCACCGGGGATACTGGGAGCGACGGGAGCACTGGGAGCGCTGGTATACTGGGAGCATGGACTTGGGGCTCAGTGTGAGCACTGGGGATACTGGGGAGTGCTGGGGATATACTGGGAGCACTGGGGGGTGCTAGGGGGTAACGAGGGTGCTTGGGGGCACTGGAGGAACTGGGGGCCACCGGGGATACTGGGAGCACTGGGAGCACTGGTGCACTGGGAGTGCTGGCTTGGGGCTCACTGGAGTGTGATACTGGGGAGTGCTGGGGATATACTGGAGCACTGGGGGGTGCTGGGAGGTACAGAGGATACTAAAGGAACCGGGGGGCACCGGGGATACTGGGAGCGATGGAGCACTGTGAGCACCGGCTGCACTGGTAGCACTGACTTGGGGCTCGCTGGGAGTGCTGGGGATACTGGGGGATGCTGGGGTATACTGGGAGCACTGGGGGATGCTGGGGGGTAACGAGGGAGCTTGGGGCACTGGAGGAACTGGGGGGCACCGGGGATACCGGGAGCGCTGGGAGCACCGGGTGCACTGGGAGCGCTGGCTTGGGGCTCCCTGCGAGTGCTGGACCGGGAGCACTGGCGTCTGCTGGACTGGGAGCACTGGTGGCACTGGTGCCAGCCCCCCCCCCCCATTCCCCAGAGCTGCAGAAGGCGAAGGAGAAGCTGCAGCGCGGCGGCGGCGGCGGCGGCGTGGAGGAGGCGGCGCTGTGCAACCAGCTGGGAGAGCTCCTGGCCAGCCATGGTGGGGCCGGGGGGTGGGGGGGTCCCGGGGGACCGAGGGGGGTCCCGGTCCCCGGATTGGGGGGCGGGGGGGGGGGGGCGTCGGTGACCCCCCCGTGCGGTGGCGGCAGGGCGCTACGCGGAGGCGCTGGAGGAGCACCGGCGCGAGCTGCGGCTGCTGGAGGCGGCGGGCGACGGGCTGGGCTGCGCCGTGGCGCACCGCAAGATCGGCGAGCGCCTGGCCGAGCTGGGCAGCTACCAGGCGGCGCTGGAGGTCGGTGCCCCGACCCCTGGGGGGGCTTTTTTTTTTATGGGGGGGGGGTCGTCCTGAAGGGTCTAGGCTGACCCCGTCCCCGCAGCACCAGCGGCGGCACCTGGAGCTGGCGCGCGCCCTGGGGGACGCGGCGGAGCAGCAGCGCGCCTGGGCCACCATCGGGCGCACGCACATGTTCGTGGCCGAGAGCCGCGGCGGCGGCGGCGGCGGTGGGGGGAGGAGGAGGAGGGGGAGGAGGTGACGGCGGCGCTGCGTGAGGCCGAGGGCGCCTTCCGCACCAGTTTGGCCATCGTGGAGGAGAAACTGGAGGGTGAGAGGCTGCTGGGGGCAAAGAGGGGCTTGGGGAGGGGGGGGAGGTCCTCGTGGGGGTTCCTGAATACATCTGGGGCAGGGTGGGTGCGGGGGGGTCCTGCTGGGGGTCGCTGAACCCATCTGGGCATGGCTGGGGGGTCCTGGTGGGGGGGGGGGGGGGTGGTGGGGGGACCCCAATCCTCTGCCACGCCATGGTGCCGGGACCGCCGTGCCGTGACGCCGGACCATGGCCGGGGGTGGGGTCCTGCGCCCATCTGGGCAGGGTCGGTGGGGCGGGCCGTGGTTGGACCAGCCCCCTGGTGTTGGCTCTGGGGCTGGGGGGTCCTCTTGGGGCCTCCCCAAACCCATCTGGGGTGGGGTGGGCACTGGTTGGGGGTCCTGCTGGCTCCTCCTGGGGGTCCCCAAACCCATTTGGTCCTGGTGGTGGTGGGGGACCCCAATCCTTTGTGGTGCCCTGAGACCATGTCTGTGTGCCTGGCAGGATTGGTGCTGTGCCAGAGCCGTGGTGTTGGCACCAGAGACTGGGGGCTCCTCCTGGGGTTCCCCGAACCCATCTGGGCACCGGCTGGGGGGGTCCCGGTGGTGGTGGGGGGGAGTCCTGGGGATGGTGGGGGGACCCCAATCCTCCACTGTGCCATGGGACCATGCCCATGTCCTGCACCCGGCAGGAGTGGTGCCACGCTGGAGCCCTGGTGTTGGCTCTGGGGGCTCCTCCTGGGGGCTCCCCGAACCCATCTGGGCACCGGCTGGGGGGTCCTGGCGGTGGCGGTGGGGGGGACCCCAAATCCTTCGCGGTGCGGCGGTGCCAAGGCCGTGTCCCGCAGGGGGGCGGTGCCGCGCCGGGAGCTGGCGGCGATGCGCACGCGGCTCTACCTCAACCTGGGGCTGGTGTACGACAGCCTGCGGGACGCGGGGCGCCGCGGGCGCTACCTGCAGCGCAGCGTCTTCGTGGCGGAGCGGGCGCGCCTGGACGAGGACCTGCAGCGCGCCTACTTCAACCTGGGCGCCATCCACCTGCGGCAGGGCCAGCACCCCCAGGCCCTGCGCTGCCTCCAGCGCGCCCGCGACTGCGCCCGCCGCATGCAGGACAAGGCGCTGGAGAGCGAGTGCTGCAGCAGCACGGCGCAGGTCGGCCTCGGGAACCCCCCCCCACCTTGTTTTTTAGCCCCCCCCGGGGTCCGTCCCGGCGTCTTGATGAGGTTGGGGGGGTCCCCGTGTCGTCCCCCCACCCCCAGGTCCAGCTGAGCCTCGGAGACTTCGCGGCCGCCAAGCGCTCGCTGCGGACGGCGTACGCGCTGGGCTCGCGGCAGCCCCACCAGCGGCACCTCGTGCGCTGCAACCTGCGCTACGGTGAGCTTGGGGGGGGGGGGGGGGAACGGGGGGGGGCGCACGCACAAGGTGGTGACCCCCCCACCCCGGTCCCGCAGCCACCAAGGTGACGCGGCTGCAGGAGGCGCTGGAGGAGGCGGCGGGCGAGCCGGCGGCGGCGATGGCGCTGTGCGAGCGGCTGGGGGACGTCTTCTCCAGGCACGGGGACTTCAGGAGGGCGCTGGAGCACTACCAGCGGCAGGTGGGGGGGTACTGGGGGCGCTGGGGGCACGGGGGGGGGACTGAGGGGGCTGGGGGGCATGGAGGGGGCTGGAGGTGTTGGGGATGGTGGGGGTAATGGGGGTACTGGAAGGCACTGGGGATAGCAGGAGCACTGGGAATACTGGGGGTGCTGGGTTACTGGGGGCATTGGGGATACTGGGGGTGCAGAGGACACTGGGGGGCATGGGGGGGCTGGAGGTGTTGGGATAATGGGAGTACTGGGGGATAGCAGGAGCACTGGATACTGGGGGGTGCTGGGGACTGGGGGCATTGGGGATACTGGGGGTGGGACAGCACTGGGTAATACCGGGGGAAGCACTGGGAATACTGGGGCACTGAGGATAATGGGAGCACTGGGGATACTGGGGGGCACTGGAGGTGCTGGAGGTGTTGGGGATAATGGGAGTGCTGGGGGTAGTGGAAGGCACTGGGGACATCAGGAGCACTGGGAATACCGGGGGGTGCTGGGAATAACGGGAGCGCTGGGGGGTACTGGGGGCACTGGGGATAATGGAGATGCTGGGGGCACTGGAGGTAGTGGGAGCACTGGGGCAATACTGGGGATAACGAGAGGCACTGGGGTTGCTGAGGATACTGGGGGGCACTGGGGATACTGGGGGCACTGAGGATAACGGGAGTGGTGATGTTGGGGATAACGGGAGATGTTGGGAGATAACGAGTGGGAGCACTGGAGGTACTGGGAGACGCTAGGGACACCAGGGGGCGCTGGAAGGCACTGGGAGCACTGGGAATACTGGGAGCACTGGGGATAAAGGGAGTGCTGGGATAAAGGAAACACTGGAGCTACTGGGGGGCGCTGGAGATCCGGGGGGCAGTGGGAGGCCCTGGGAGCACTGGAAGTACTGAGAGGCGCTAGGGACATCAGGGGGCGCTGGGAGGCTGGGAATACTGGGAGCGCTGGGGATAATGGAAGCACTGGAGCTACTGGGAGGCGCTGGGAGCACTGGAGGTACCCGGGGGGGGGGGGCTTTGTCCCCCTTGACCCCCTTGCCCCCCCAGCTGAGCTACGCCGAGGCGCTGGGCCGCCCCGCGCCCGAGCTGGCCGCCATCCACGTCTCGCTGGCCACCACCTTCGGCGACCTGCAGGAGCCCGCACGCGCCGAGCACCACTACCGGCAGGAGCTGGCGCTGCACCGCGGCGACGCGCTGGAGGTGAGCGGGGACCCCCCCAACGGGCACAATTTGGGGGAGGGGACCCCTCCCATAATAAAACAAAAGGGCACGGGGCCGGGACCCCCCCGGCTCGCCCCGGAGCCTGACGGGTGGCCGCGCGCAGGAGGGGAGGACGTGGCTGAGCATTGCGCTGGCCAAGGAGGAGGCGGGCGAGCCCCGCGCCGAGCTGGAGGCCTGCCTCGGGACGGCGCTGGAGCGGGGCGGAGGCGGCGGGCGAGCTGCGGCTGCAGGTGAGGGCACGGCGGCGAGCGCGGTGCCGACCCGGTGCCGTGGTGCTGACGCGGTGCCACGCTGCCGACCTGGTGCCGTGGTGCCATGGTGCCGACCCGGTGCTGCGGTGCCGTGGTGCCACAGTGCCAACGCGGTGCCACGGTGCCATGGTGCCTGACCTGGTGCCGACCCAGTGCCGTGGTGCCGCGGTGCCATGGTGCTGACCCAGTGCTATGGTGCCAACCAGGTGCCACGGTGCCACCTGGGTGCCACCACGGTGCCAACCCTGACCTGGTGCCACAGTGCCGTGGTGCCATAGTGCCGACCGGTGCCGGTGCCACGGTGCCATGGTGCCACGGTGACCCAGCCCAGTGCCGCAGTGCCGTGGTGTGGTGCCGACCCAGTGCTGACCCGGTGCCACAGTGCTGTGGTGCCATGGTGCTGACCCGGTGCCACAGTGCTGAGCCGGTGCCGTGGTGCCGACCTGGTGCCACAGTGCCGTGGTGCCATAGTAACGACCCGGTGCCACAGTGCTATGGTGCTGATCAGTGCCACGGTGCTGTGGTGCTGACCCGGTGCCGCAGCGCCAACCCAGTGCTGCAATGCCATGGTGCCGTGGTGCTGACCCGGTGCCACATGCCGTGGTGCCACGGTGCCAACCCGGTGCTGTGGTGCTGACCCGGTGCTGCAGTGCCATGGTACCAACGCAGTCCCAGGGTGCCGACCTGGTGCCGCAGTGCTGACCTGGTGCCATGGTGCCGACCCGGTGCCGCAATGCCGTGGTGCCACGGTGCCGACCTGGCTCCGTCCCTCCCGCCCCGCAGCGTCAGGTCCTGCGGCACCTCCACGCGCTGCAGCAGCGGGCCGGCAGCGCCGAGGCCGCCGACACCATGGCGAGGCTGCGGGGCCTGCCGGGGGAGAGGAAGAGGAGGAGGAGGAGGAGGAAGAGCAGGAGGGCAGCGAGGCCCCCGAGGAGGAGAGCGACCTGGAGCTGTCGGAGAGCGGTGAGGGGCGCGCGGGGGTTCCCTGGGGTGCCGAGAGGAGGGGGGGACGGGACCCCAAAATGTGGGTGAGGGGGGGATGGGACCCCCGGGACGCGGAGGGCAGCGGGACCCCCGTGCCCGGCTGCGCCCCCGCTCACAGCCGTGCCGCAGAGGGGGAGGACGACGAGCTCGACGGCTACACCAAGAGCGTCCCCGGCCGCCGGCGCATCTGCAAGGTGAGAGACGGGGCCCTGGCACTGCTCCGCGCCCCCCAGGGGCAGGTCAGGACCCCCAGGTGTGGGTCAGAGCCCCCCAGGTGCAGGGTCAGGCCCCCCAGGTGCAGGTCAGGACCCCCAGGTGTGGGTCACAGCCCCCCAGGTGTGGGTCAGGACCCCCAGGAGCAGGTCAGGGCCCCCCACCCAGCCCCCCAAGCCCCTCGGGGGCCGTATCCCCACCACCCCTCCCTGTGCCCGCAGTGGAACCGCCGCAACGACCGGGGTGAGACCCCGCTGCACCGCGCCTGCATCGAGGGCGACCTGCGGCGGGTGCAGCTCTACCTTAAGCAGGTAAAAGGGTTGGGGGGGGGGCGGGACACACACAACGGGACCCCCCCGGCACTGGGGACACCGGTGGGGGTGTGGGCTCGCTCCTGGGGCGCCGCGGTGCCCGGCGGAGCCGTGCCGTGCCGGCCGGAGCGAAGGGATGCTGCTGGGGGGGGGCGTGACATCCCCATGGCTGGTGGCACGCGGTGACCGTCCCCTTGTGTCCCCCCCCCCACACGCAGGGGCACCCCCTGAACCCCCGCGACTACTGCGGCTGGACCCCGCTGCACGAAGCCTGCAACCACGGGCACCTGGGTGAGCGCTGGGACCCCCTGCCCTGGGGGGGGTGGGGGGGGGAAAGGGGCCGGATCCTGCCCGACATCCGCCCCCTTTTCCTCCCCCCCACCTTGTGACACCCCCCAGAGATCGTGCGGCTGCTGCTGGACCGGGGGGCGGCCGTGGACGACGCGGGGGGGCCGGGCTGCGAGGGCATCACCCCCCTGCACGACGCGCTGGGCTGCGGCCACTTCGAGGTGGCCGAGCTGCTGGTGCAGCGCGGGGCCTCGCTGGCCGCCCGGAACGCCAAGGTGAGCGCGGGGATGGGGACACGCCGGGGGGGGGGCACGGGGGCTGGGGGGGGCACGGTGAAACCCCCCCCGGCCTCCCCGCAGGGCCTGACGCCGCTGGGGACGCTGGAGGAGTGGATCGGGCTCTACGGCAAGGAGCTGGACCAGGAGACGTGGCAGCGGTGCCGGGCCACGGAGCGCCTGCTCAAGGAGACGGCGGCGGCGGGCGGCGGTGAGCCCGGGGGCTGCTGAGGGGGTTTTGGGGGGGGGGAGGGCGATGATGGGGTTTTGGGGGTCCGGGGGCCGCGCCCCCCCCCCCCAAGCTGAGGGTCTCTGTGCGCCCCACAGCGCCCGCCGCCCCCCGGGACTCGCAGCTCTTCGACGCCGAGCTCTCGGAGCCGCTCATCGCGGGCGGCGAGGACGCGGCGGGGGCGCAGGCGGAGCCGGGGGACCCCGACACGTCCCCCCCCGGCCATGTCCCCGCTGCGGCCGGCGCGGGAAGCGGCCGCGGGGAGCGGAGGCAGCGGCGCCGGACCCGGCCGCCCCCGCCGGGGGCCAGGCTGAGTACGAAGCCGCCATCCGCGGCCTGGGCAGCGCCAGGTCCCTCCCGGTCCCCGTCCCGGTCCCCGTCCCCACGGCGTCCCCGCGGCCGGCGCTGATCCCGGCCGAGGAGTACGTGGAGGACTGGCTGGAGGACGACCTGGCGGCGGCGGCGGCGCGAGGGGCGCGGAAGCGCTCGCGCCGGGAGCCGGGGGACGGAGCCGGGGAGCCCGGTGCCGCGCGGCGCCGCCAGAACCGCCCCGTGGGGAGAGCGGCACCGGGACGCGGCCGCGAGCGCCCCGAGAGCCCCGGCAGCCCCGCGCGGGCGGCTGAAGGCTCGGCGGAGGCTGGAGGAGAGGAGGCGCAGGTGAGGGGCTGGGGATGGGGATGGGGGTGGAGGGGTCCCCCGGGGGTCCTGAGCCGCTGCTCCCCTCTCCCAGCCGCCCCCCCGGCCCTGCCCTGCCGCCCCCCATCCGAGTGCGGGTCCGGGTGCAGGACAACGTCTTCCTCATCCCCGTGCCCCAGAGGTAAGCACCTGGGACCCCGTCCCCCTGGGGACCCCCATCCCCCTGGGACCCCCATCCCCCAGGACCCCCATCTCCATCCCCCCGGGACCCCCATCTCGCCGGGACCCCCATGCCCTCAGGACCCCCATCTCCATCCCCATGGGACCCCTGTCCCCATGGGACCCCTGTCTCTGTCCCTGTCTCTGTGGGCCCTCCGCCCCCAGGAGACCCCTGTCCCTGTCCCATGGGGCCCCCCGTGCCCCTGAGACCCCCATTGCCATTCCTCTGAATCCCCTGTCCCCAAGGGTCCTCTGTCCCCATGGGACCCCCATCCCCAAGAGATCCTCATCCCACTGAGACCCCTGTCACTGTCCCCATGGGACCCCCATCCCTGTCCCCATGGGTCCCCCATCCCCATCCCCTTAAGACCCCGACCCCCATCCCTGTGGTCCCCCCACCCCTCTCCCTGTTCCCCCGAGATCCTCATTCCCTTGAGACCCCCATCCCTGTGCCCCCCCCATCCCCATGCCCCCCTGTCCCCATCTCCACGGGACCCCCATCTCCATCCCTGTCCCCACGGGACCCCTGTCCCCAAGAGATCCTCATCCCACTGAGACCCCTGTCACTGTCCCCATGGGACCCCCATCCCCGTCCCCATGGGTCTCCCATCCCCATGAGACCCCCCCATCCCCATCCCCTTAAGACCTCCATCCCCGTGGTCCCCCCCACCCCTTTCCCTGCCCCCCCAAGATCCCCATCCCATGCGCCCCCCCATGCCATGCGCCCCCCGTCCCCCTGCCCGTCCCGGTGACGCCCGCCCGGTGCCGCGGCAGCGACGGCCGCGCCGTGGGCTGGCTGGCGGCGCAGGCGGCCGAGCGCTACTACCAGGCGTGCGGGCTGCTGCCGCGCCTCACCCTGACCAAGGAGGGGGCCCTGCTGGCCCCCCAGGACCTGGTGGGGGACGTCCTGCAGAGCAACGAGGAGGTGAGCGCGGCCCCGTCCCTGGCCCCGGCCCCTTCCCCGTGGGGACGGAGGTGTCACCGGCACGGCCGCCCGCAGGTGCTGGCCGAGGTGCAGTGCTGGGACCTGCCGCCCCTGGCCGAGCGCTACCGCAAGGCGTGCCGGAGCCTGGCCCTGGGTGAGGAGCACGGCCCCCGGCCCCCCCCGTGTCACCTCCCTGCCCGTGCCAGGCCCCCCAGTCCCCACTGTGTCACCTCCTGCCTGTGCCAGGACCCCCGACCCCCCCTTGTCACCTCCTGCCTGTGGCGGGACCCCCGACCCCCCTATCCCCCATGCCATGCCCCCATCAGCTCCCTGTCCCCCTGCCCCGTGTCACCCCCATGTCCTGTGTGCCAGGACCCCCCCGTCCCCTCTCCGTCCCCTCCCTACCCCATGTGCCACCACCTTTGTCACCTCCCCGTCATCGCCCTGTCCCACGTCCACCACCCCTGTCACCTCCATCACCTCCCCATCTCCTTCCCAGCTTACACCAGCACCCATGTCACCTTCTTGTCACCTCCATCTCCTCCCCACCCTACATCAGCACCCGTCACCCCCCTGTCCCCCCCATGTCACCTCCCTGTCCCATGCACCAGCCCCTCGGGGACCAACTCCCAGGTAGCGTGGGGCCGGAACGCAGCCCCCACACCCCGTGCCATGACCCCCCCCCGGTCCCCATGTCCCCGTCCTGGTCCCCGCGTCCCCATCCCTGTCCCCGCGTCCCCATCCCGGTCCCCGCATCCCCTCGGTCCCCGCAGAGCCGCAGCCGCTGCTGCTGAAGGCGACGGAGCTGCAGGAGCAGAGCCCCGCGTTCAGCGCCGGGGGCCTGGCCCCGCGCCCCCCCCAGCTCCCGCCGCTGCTGCGGGCGCTGAAGCTGCAGGCGCCCCTGCGGCAGCTGCGCCTGGGGGGCTGCGGGCTGGCCGACGGGCACGGCGCCGAGCTCAGCGCCGCGCTCAGCACCCTGCCCGGCCTCGTCCTCCTCGACCTCTCCGGCAACCGGCTCGGCGCCCGGGGGCTGCAGCACCTCGCCGAGCCCGGCGTCGCTTTCCAGGTTAGGGCCGGGGTGGGGGCTTGGTTGGGGGGGGGGGGGGGGGGGGGCGTCCCGGCACCCCCGGTGCTGCGTCGGGGTGCTCAGCCCCGGTCCCTGCCGCCGGCAGAGCCTGGAGGAGCTGGACCTGAGCCTGAACCCGCTGGGCGACGCCGGCTGCCGGCCGCTGGCGCTGCTGCTGCGCGCCTGCCCCGCGCTCACCGCCCTGCGCCTGCGCGCCTGCGGCTTCGCCGACGGCTTCTCCCGGCACTGCCGCCTCGGGCTGAGCGACGCCCTGGCAGGTGAGCGACCCCCCAGGACCCTCACCCCCTCGCCCTGTGTATGGGGGGGGGGACCAGGGGCTGCCGTGACGCCGGTGTCCGTCCCCCCCTCTCCAGGAGCGTCGCAGCTGCGGGCGCTGGCGCTGTCCTGCAACGCGTTGGGCGCAGCGGGGCTGGAGCCGCTCCTGCGCAGCCTCCCCGCCGGCACGCTCGGGCACCTGGACATCGGCTCCGTGGGGGGGCCGGACCCCCGGCCCCTCGCCGCCGCCGTCGGCAGCTTCCTGGAGCGGGTAAGTGGCTGCTCCCCGCCGCCGGCCCCGCGGGGACGCCGGGGACACGGAGCCGACGGCCGTGGGGCTTCCGCAGGGTGGCTGCGCGCTCGCGCACCTCGCGCTGCCCGGGAACGGCTTGGACGACGCGGCCGTCGCCGAGGTGGCCAGGTGAGGGGCTGGGGGGGGACAATGGGGGGGGCTGGGCTGGGCTGGGTGTCCCCCATGGCACCGTCACCCAGCATCCTCGGTGTCCCCCTTGGAATTGTCACCCAATGCCCTCGGCACCGTCACCCTTTCCCCTCGGTGTCCCCCCAGGCATTGTCACCCAGTGCCCTTGGTGCCCCCCCCTTGGCACCGTCACCCAATGCTCTTCCCGACCCCCATGGCACCGTCACCCAACACCCTCAGTGCCCCCCGTGGCACCGTCACCCTCCCCGTCCCACCGCACGCACCCAGCGGTGCCCCGCTGCCGCCGGGGCCATTCCTGCCCCCCACCCCCATTACCTCACCCCCCGCCCGCAGGCGCCTCCCCGCCTGCCCCTCCCTGGTCTCGCTGGACCTCTCGGCCAACCCCGGCATCAGCGCCGTGGGCCTGCGGACGCTGCTGTCGGCGCTGGGCGAGCGGAGCCAGGGGCTGCGGTACCTCAGCCTGGCAGGTAGGCACGGGGACTGGGGGGGTGGAGGGGACGCCCCCCAACCCCCGCGAGGCCCCCGCGGTGACGTTGTCCCCGTCCCCAAGGCTGCTCCGTGGAGGGGCCCCTGGACGGCACCACCTGGGCCAGGGCGGCCGCCGGCGTGCGGGACCTGCGGCTCTGCGGCCGCGGCGTGAGCCGGCGCGACCAGCGGGACGCGGGGCAGGCCTGGCGCGGGCCCCCCGGCACCGGCCTCTGCGCCGTCGCGCGCCACCGCAAGCTCTTCTGCACCAGCCTCTGAGCGCCCGGCGCCACCGCCCTCGCAGCCGGGACGTCGCGATACGGGGACGTCGCCATACGGGGACGTCGCCATACGGGGACGTCGGGACTTGGGGGTGCCACCGTGTGTGTGGGGACGTGGCCTCCGCACCCAGCCGCGTGCTGGCGGCCGTGGGACGAGGACCAAGTCCCTCTGTCCCTTTTATGTACCCGTCCCCCCCCCCCCGTGCCACCACCAGGAGGTGGCACCAAGGGACAGCGCCACGAGGACGCGCGCCCGGCTTGGGGCCGCCGCGCTCGCGGGTGGTTTTAGCCTCGCGGAGGACATTACATGGTATTTATCAGCGGGGCCATGGCTGCTTTTTGGGGTCACTCCTGGATGGGGGGGTCCCAGGACCCTTAGGACACGTCACCTTCCCGTGGGACGCAGGCGAAGGACGAGGGCTGGCCAAGGGGTTTATTGCCCGTCCCCGCCTGCAGCAGCGCCGCAGACGGGGGCCGCCACAGCGTTTTGGGGCCGCGGCGCCCCCGTAACGCGCCGGGGATGCGGGGCAGCGGCGGCGCGGGCGCCTCAGGCGTGCAGGAAGCGGTTGAAGGCGTTGTAGGCGGACTCGAGGTCGAACAGCATCTGCCGCACCTGCGAGTCGTCCAGCTCGTCCGAGGCCGACATCCCGCTCAGCGTCTGCAGCCTGCGGGGAGCGGGCGGCGTCGGCGGGGGTCCCCCAAAACGCTCCCCCCACCCCCCCACAGGCGCAGGCCCCGCACTCACCACTGGTTCACCTTCTGGCGGCCCTCGAAGTCGGGGGGCAGGTGGCTCATGCGGTTCATCGTCTCCATCAGCTCCCGCAGGTCCGGCTGGATCTGGGGGCGGCGGCCGCGGTGAGCCGGGGCCGCCGCGAAACGCCGGGGCCACCCCAAAACGCCGGGGCCACCCCAAAACGCCGGGGTGACCACGAAACACCGGGGCCACGTCCCTACCTCGTCCATGGCGCGGATCTCCAGGCGCAGCTTGTCCATCACGGTGATGAAGAGCTGCGGGAGAGGAAGGGTCGGCGCGGTGCGGCCCCCACCCCGCGGCTGCCTCCCCCCCCCCCCCACCCCGAACCCGGCCCCGCGGCGCGGGCGACGTACGGAGACGATGTCGGCGATGCAGCGGTTGAGGTTGCCCTTGTCGTCCTTGATGGTGATGGGCCGGTCCTCCTTGATCCTCTCCATGGCCAGCGGGCAGTCGAGCTGCGGGGGCGCAAGGGTGTGAGCAGGCGCCCAAAGGTGGGCGTCCCACAGGGATGGGCACCCAGAAGTGGGCATCCCACAAGTGGGCGTCCCGCAGGGAACCGGCACCCAAAGGTGGGCGTCCCGCAGGGAACTGGCACCCAAAAATGGGTGTCCTGCGGGGAACGGGCACCCAGAAGCGTGTGTCCCCTGGGGAATGGGCACCCAACAGGCACCCAAGGGTGGGCATCCCAAAAGCGGGCGTCCCCCAGGGACCGGGCACCCAAAAGCGGGGGTCCCGCGGGGAATGGGCACCTAAAAATGGGTGTCCCGTAGGGAATGGGCACCCAAAAGGCGTCCCACTGGGTACAGGCACCCAAAAATGGGCATCCTGTAGGGAACGGGCACCCAAAAGTAGGCGTCCTGTGGGGAATGGGCTCCCACTGGGCACCCAAAAGTGGGCATCCCATGGGGAACGGGCACCCAAAAGTGGGCATCCCGTGGGGAACGGGCACCCAACAGGCACCCAAAAACGGGAATCCCACAAGTGGGCATCCCATGGGGAACGGGCACCCAAAAGCGAGCATCCGACAGGGAACGGGCACCCAAAAGCGGGCTTCCCACGGGCAACGGGCACCCAAAGGTGGGTGTCCCGAGGGGAACGGGCACCCAAAAGCGGGCGTCCCATGGGGAATGCCCCGACCGTGGCTCTCCAGGCAGCCAGGAGGCAAGTGCCCGAGGTGGGGCCGGCACAAGGGCAGTGGCGCGGCGCGAAGGCAGTACGGGTGCGCGCAGCCCCGACCCCGACTCACGCGGAACTTGCGGCAGAAGTCATCGATGGAGCTGATCTCGGAGCCCTGCACCTGCTTGAGGGCGGCTTTGAACTGCACCAGGAGGCGGGAGCAGGCCGCGGTGTACCTGGGCAGGGCGGCAGGGGACCGGCAGGCAGCGAGTGCCCCGCGGCCCCCCGAGGGGACAGAGGGGACAACGGGGACAGGGCCGAGGCCCCTCCCGGCGGAGCCGCGATGCCGCCGGGGCGGTCGCAGCGCGGGGACTCACTCGTTGGGGGAGACGCAGTCCTTGATGTAGGCCTTCTCCAGCGCCTGCAGCGTCTTCACCACGGCGAAGAGCTCGGCCATGTTGTCGTACCTGCGGGCAGGGCGGCCGTGGGGCGCGGGGCAGGGCCATGGGGCAGGGTGGTGGGGCACGGGGCAGGGTAGGGGGCATGGGGCAGGGCCGTGGGGCAGGGTGGTGGGGTGCGGGGCAGGGTGTGGGGCATGGAGTGGGGCCGTGGGGCAGAGGACGCAGCGGCAGGGGGGAGATGGGCGCTGCCACGGAGCGGGGGCTGCGGTGGTGGTGGTGGGGCAGGAATGGGGGATTCGGGGGGGGGAAAGGGGGTGTGGGGGGAGAGCAGGGGGCTGCGGTGGACGGGGGGGCCTCGTGGTGGGTGATGGGGTGCTGAGGATAACGGGGTGGTGTGGTGGGTGACGGGGTTCCCATGGTGGGTGAGGGGGTGCTGGGGTGGGCGATGGGACCTCGCGATGGGTGACGGGGTGCCATGAGGTGCTGTGCTGGGTGACGGGGTGCTGTGCTGGGTAGTGGGGTGTCGGGAGGTGTCGCGATGGGGGACGCGGTGCTGTGAGGTGCTGTGACGGGTGCCGGGGTGTCACGGGGTGCTGGGCCGGGTGCCGGTGCTGTGCTCACCTCTCCCTCTCCCGCGCGTTCTTGTAGAGCTTCACCTCCTGCGGGACGCAGCGCGGCGGGGTCACAACGGGGGGGCTGCACCGGGGGGGGGTCCCAACCCGGGGGGGTCCCAACCCGCTCACACCGGGGGTCCCAACCCGGGGGTCCCATCCCGGGGGTCCCGTCCCGGGGGTCCCGTCCCGGGGGTCCCATCCCGGGGGTCCCGTCCCGGTGCCCCCCCGCTCACCTCGTACAGCTCCGGCCGAGCCCCGGGACCTGCGGGGGGGTCGCGGGGGGGGGGGCACCGTGAGCACGGCCCCGGCCCCCCCCGGCCCGGCCCGTCCTCCCCCCCCGCCCCCCCCCGCTCACCGCCCAGCCCCGGCGGGGCCGCCACGCCGTGAAACATCGCGGGGGGGGCGGGGGGGGTCGGGACGGGGCCGGGGCCTCCCCCCGCAGAGCTCCCGGGGCTGCAAAATGGCGGCGGGGCGGGGAGGGGAGGGGCGGGGCTAAGGGGGGGCGGGGCTGGGGGCGGGGCTAAGGGGGGGGCGGGGCTAAGGGGTGGGGGCGGGGCTAAGGGGGGCGGGGCTGGGGGCGGGGCTAAGGTGGGCGGGGCTGGGGGCGGGGCTAAGGGGCCATTGGTGGGAAGGGAAGGGAAGGGAAGGGAAGGGAAGGGAAGGGAAGGGAAGGGAAGGGAAGGGAAGGGAAGGGAAGGGAAGGGAAGGGAAGGGAAGGGAAGGGAAGGGAAGGGAAGGGAAGGGAAGGGAAGGGAAGGGAAGGGAAGGGAAGGGAAGGGAAGGGAAGGGAAGGGAAGGGAAGGGAAGGGAAGGGAAGGGAAGGGAAGGGAAGGGAAGGGAAGGGAAGGGAAGGGAAGGGAAGGGAAGGGAAGGGAAGGGAAGGGAAGGGAAGGGAAGGGAAGGGAAGGGAAGGGAAGGGAAGGGAAGGGAAGGGAAGGGAAGGGAAGGGAAGGGAAGGGAAGGGAAGGGAAGGGAAGGGAAGGGAAGGGAAGGGAAGGAAGGGAAGGGAAGGGAAGGGAAGGAAGGAAGGGAAGGGAAGGGAAGGGAAGGGAAGGGAAGGGAAGGGAAGGGAAGGGAAGGGAAGGGAAGGGAAGGGAAGGGAAGGGAAGGGAAGGGAAGGGAAGGGAAGGGAAGGGAAGGGAAGGGAAGGGAAGGGAAGGGAAGGGAAGGGAAGGGAAGGGAAGGGAAGGGAAGGGAAGGGAAGGGAAAGGGAAGGGAAGGGAAGGGAAGGGAAGGGAAGGGGGAAGGGAAGGGAAGGGAAGGGAAGGGAAGGGAAGGGAAGGGAAGGGAAGGGAAGGGAAGGGAAGGGAAGGGAAGGGAAGGGAAGGGAAGGGAAGGGAAGGGAAGGGAAGGGAAGGGAAGGGAAGGGAAGGGAAGGGAAGGGAAGGAGGATAGGGATGGAGAAGGAGAAGGGAAGGGAAGGGAAAAGGAAAAGGGATGGGAAAGGGAACGGGAAAGGGAAAGGGAAAGGAGGAGAAGGGGTAGGAAAGGGGAGGGGAAGGAGAAGGAAAGGGGAAGGGAAGGAGAGGAGAAGGAAAGGGGAATGGGTGAGGAAGGCGAAGGAAAGGGAAGGGCAAGGGGAAGAGAAAGGGGAAAAGAAAGGGAGGGGAAGGAAAGAAAAGGGGAAGGGATGGGGAAGGGAGGGGAAGGGAGGGGAAGGGAGGAGAATGGGTAGGAAGGGGGAGAGGAAGGAGAAGGAAAGGGGAAGGGAAGGAGAGGAGAAGGAAAGGGGAAAGGGGTGGGGAAGGAAGGGGAAGGGGAAAAGAAAGGGAGGGGAAGGAAGGGAAAGGGGAGGGGAAGGACAGGGGAAGGGCAGGGCCAGGCCAGCAGTGTGAAGCTCCCTCAGCACCCCCCTGCCCCAGCACAGGCCCTGTGGCCACCATGAGGGAGGGGAAACCGGGGCTTGGGCTGGGGCCTCCGCACCCCGAGGGGCAGGCGGGCGGTGGGGGCACCACGGCGGCCTCAGGAGGCCTCAGGGGGCCTTTGGGTGCCTCAGCACCGGCCACCGGCGGCCTCCACGCGGAGCCGAGGCGGTCGGCGGCCGCCCCGTGGCAGCGCTGGGGCGGTGGGGAGGAGGCCCCGCGGGCCGGGTGCTGACGTGGGGCCGCCGGGGGCTGTAAAGGCTCCTGATGGTGGCAAAGGTCGGGCCGCCGCGGCGCGTCACGGCGGGGCGAAGGTGCGGGACGGGCGGTGGGCGTGGGGCGGGCGAAGGTCCCGTGGGGAGCGCGGGGACGGGCCGTAAAGGTGCAGGGTGCGAGGGTGCAGTGCGGGCGGTCACATCGTCGTGTCGTCATACCGTCGTGTCATCACGTTGTCATGTCATCACGTTGTCACATCGTCATGTCCTCGCGTTGTCATGTTGTCGTGTCGTCATGTCATCACATCGTCATGTCATCACGTTGTCATGTCATCACGTCATCACATCGTCATGTCCTCGCGTTGTCATGTCGTCGTGTCGTCGTGTCATCGTGTCATCACGTTTTCATGTTATCACGTCGTCATGTCATCATGTCCTCGTCATCATGTCCTCATGTCGTCATGTTGTCATGTCCTCACGTCGTCATGTCGTTGTGTCGTCATGTCATCACGTTTTCATGTTATCACGTTGTCATGTCATCATGTCATCGCATCGTCATGTCCTTGCGTTGTCATGTCGTTGTGTCATGTCCTCGCGTTGTCATGTCATCACATCATCATATTGTCATGTCCTCACGTCATCACGTCATTGTGTCATCATGTCATTACGTTTTCATGTTATCACGTCATCATGTTGTCACGTCATCACGTCATCACATCGTCATGTCCTCACGTTGTTGCGTCGTCGCATCATCACGTTGTCACACCGTCACACATCGTCATATCGTCACCGACTGGCCAAGGCTGGCCGGGCCCTCTGGGCACCCCGTCCAACCCCCCCGCAGAGCAGGATCACCCCGAGCACCTCGTGCAGGACGGCACCCAGGGGGTTTGGGATATTTCTGGAGGAGGACACCCCACGACCTCTCTGGGCAGCCTGTCCCAGTGCTCCGTCACCCTCCCAGTACAGAAGTGCCCCCTCACGTTGAGCCGGAACCTCCTGAGCTTCAGTTTGTGCCCGCTGCCTCTCGTCCTGTCGCTGGGCACAACTGAAAAAAGACCGGCTCCGTCCTCTCGCCACCCTCCCCTCAGATATTTATGCACACTGATGAGGTCTCCCCTTGGTCTCCTCCAGGCTAAGCAGGCCCAGCTCTCCCAGCCTGTCCTTGTACTGGTGCTCCAGTCCCCTGATCATCTTCCTAGCCCTCCTCCCAGCTCGCTCCAGTAGCTCCATGTCCCTCTGGTACTGGGGAGCCCAGAACTGGGCACAATACTCCAGGTGTGGCCTCAGCAGGGCCAAGTAGAGGGGGACGATCACCTCCCTCGACCTGCCGGCAACACTCTGCCGAATGCACCCCGGGATACCGTTGGGCTTCTTGGCCATGGTCATGGCTTCACCTCGGGCTTGGTCTGGGAAGGGAAGGGAAGGGAAGGGAAGGGAAGGGAAGGGAAGGGAAGGGAAGGGAAGGGAAGGGAAGGGAAGGGAAGGGAAGGGAAGGGAAGGGAAGGGAAGGGAAGGGAAGGGAAGGGAAGGGAAGGGAAGGGAAGGGAAGGGAAGGGAAGGGAAGGGAAGGGAAGGGGCTGCCTCCTTCGGTGGGCACTGCTGCAGTGGGTGCTGTTCTTGGGAAGGATGCAGAGCCTGGGAATACGGAGAGTGTTTGCAGTGCCCTGGGGGGTCTCACAAGAGCAGAGCCAGGGGGAGAATCATGTAGTATAATAATGTAGAGTAGAGTCGAGTCGAGTCGAATCGAATCGAATCATCCAGGTTGGGAAAGACCTCCGGGACCACCCAGTCCAGCCTTTAACCCAGCACCCACAAGTCCTCCCCCGAACCGTGCCGCCCAGTCCTACGTTTCCTGAGGACCACACGTTTCGGGCTGCCCAGGGGGGTGGTGGTGTCACCATCCCTGGGGGTGTTCAAGGAGAGGCTGGACGTGGTGCCTGGGGACATGGTTTGGGGGTGACAGTGGTGGTAGGGGGGTGGTTGGACCAGGTGACCTTGGAGGGCTTCTCCAACCCTACTGATTAATGATTCCATGTCCGCCAGGGATGGCAACTCGCAGCGCAGGGTATGGTTGGCTTTGGGTCGCAAGGTGCGCATTGTGGGCTTGTGCTGAGATCCCCCAGGAGGAGCCCCCAGCCCCTGGTCCCAGTGCCAGGGCTCCGGCACCCGCCCGGCCCAGCAGTGCTGCCTGGGGGCCAGGGGGAGCCTCCCGGGCTCCAGGCTGGGCCCGCGGCCTCCGCTGCTGGCCCCGGGCCCCCCTGAGCAGAGCCCGGCCCCGGCCCCTCGCACCTCCCTGCAGGGCCGCAGGGACGTGGGGGAGCTCCCCGGGAGCCTCCAGGCCCTGCCGCCCCTCGGGGCCCTGCGCTGGGCTCTCCCCAGTACACCCAGGGCTCTCCCCAGTCCGTGCCATCCCCATGTGGATGGGGCCCCTCCGGGCAGCCTGGCCCAGGGCCTCGCCGCCCCCGGGGGCAGAATTTGTGCCTTATTTCCCACCTCCCCCCGCCCTCGGTGAGCTCTGGGCCGTGGGCACCGTCCCCATGGGGACACGTCCAAGGGAACGGGGACGCGCCGCGGTGCGGCCGGGTTCGCCGCGGTGCCACCGCGCTCCTGCCCGGTGGGCACAGTGCCCGGGGCTGGGTGGCGGTGCCCGGGTGCCCATTGTCACCGCAGGGCCCGAGAACAAAGGCGCGGGGACGCGGTGGCCCCGGCACCCCCAGGAGCGCGGCCACCCCACGGGGCTGTGACACCGGCATGGGGGGCATGGGCGGGCAGCCTGGCGGCGGTTTTGGGGGGGAAATGGAGGATTTGGAGCCAAGGCACAGCATGGAGCGAGGGGGGGGGTTGCACCTCAGCGGTTAATTAGTGTGAGTCTGGTTAATGAGTCTGCGGCTGCTCTGAGGGGGGCTGGGGGGCTGTTTGCCTTTCCCTTGCAGCAGGACAAAGCCGGCCCGGCAGGGGGGAAATCCCCAAATTCCCCCGATTTTTCCTCATTTTCCTCCTGGCCTCCCGCGGGACAGGCGCAGCAGCATTCCTCCGCGCTGGCCACGATCCGGCCTCAGTTTCCCTGGCACGCAGCCACCGCCCGGGGCTTTCCCCGCGGCGCTTCGCTTCCTGGTGCCACCCGGCACTGGGGGGGGGACGTGGCGCGGGGACAAAAGCCACCTCACCCCGACCCAGGTGGGACTCGAACCCACAGTCCCCAGCTCCGGAGGCTGATGCCTTGTCCATTAGGCCACTGGGCCCCGCACACGGCAGTGCCACGATGGCACCCGGTGTCCCGCAGTCCCCGGGGGTCCCCCACACGCAGCCGGGGAGGGGACGGGTGCCCGCGGTGCCACCGGCCCCGCTGCACTTTGGCTTCGGGGAGAGTCCATGGCCACGGCGCCGTGGCGCCGGTGCACGCGTGTGCACGCACGCCCTGCGCACGTGGACGGGTGGTGGTGTGCAAACCCTCGGGCACCGCTCCTCGACCGGTGGGGACGGGCAGGGACGAGCAGCCCCCGGGCTCCGCCGCAGCGGGTACCCCCCAGTGATGGGGGGACACCCCCTGGTGAGGGGACACCGGTGCCTTCGGGACGTGCCGTGGCTGGGGTCCAGCCGTGCCACGTGGCACCGCACCGCACCGGTCGCCCTGTGTGGTGCCATCCTGTACATGGGTGCGTGTCCCCGCACGTGTCCCCGCGGCCCCTCAAGGCCGGTGGCCACCAGCCGGCCCCGCAGGGCACGGCCGGGGAATGTCACCGCAGGGCACGGCCAGGGAATGTCACCGCAGGGCCGGCCGGGCCGGCTCAGCCACCCTGAGTCACCGGTCCCCCCGCTTGGGCCGCGGGCGCTGGCGTCACCCCGGCAGGACGGGGCTGAGTCACTTCCTTCCAGCAACGGGGCCGGGGCCACGCGGGTGTGCGTGCGGGAACGGGGCCGGGGCCGGTGCCGCCCCGGTGGGACGCCCCGGTGGGACGCGCCGCGCGCCGCCCCAGCGCCTCCCGCACCCGCCTGCCCCCGTGCTGAGGACAGCGCGCTCCTGCAGGTGACAGCGGGTGCCCTGGGGACACGGGGAGGAGGGGCCGGGCACCCATGGGTGCCCCCGGCGCCGTGCGGCGAGCCCAGCACGTGCGGGCAGACCCGGCACCGAGGTGCGACGCTCGGACCCGGGCACGATGCTGGGACTCAGGCGCGACGCTCGGACCTGGGCGTTAACGTTGGTGGGGCCACCGGCACCCACGGGGGGACGCGGGCACCCACGGGGGGGATGCGGGCACCCGTGGCAGCGCCCTGGCACCCACCGGGGAGGCGAGGGCGGCCGGGGGCGAGGTGGGGGCACAGGCCTGGGTGCGGGCGCGGGCGCCCCGCCGGGCCCTGAGGAATGGTTAACCCGGGGCAATCTCTCCCCGAGCCAATCACCGCCCTGGCCCCAGGCGCTTTTACAGCCCCGGCGGCTCGGCGGCGCGGCGGCACGGCGGCACGGCGGCCCACCGGCGCTCCCGCTCGCCCCAGGGTCCCGCCATGGCCACGCTGTTGACACCGCCGGCGCTGCCGGTGCTGGTCCTGCTGGTGCTGCCCAGCTGGGGGGCGGCCGCCGGGACCCCCCCGGGCGACGCCGAGCCGCTGGAGGCCCTCGGGGCCCTGCTGTCGTCGGGCACCGGCTCCCTGCCCCGTGGAGCCGTGGAGTCCCTCGTGGGCACCGCCGCGGCCCGTGCGCACTGCGGTGCCGGGCCGTGCGGAAAGGTAAGCGCCGCGCCGCCGGGCCGTGTGGAAAGGCAGGGCGGGCGCCACGGGTCAAACTCCGGCACGGCACGGCGCGGCGCGGCACGGCGCGGGGTGGCGTGGCGCCACGCAGCACCCTGCTGCGGGGCTCGGCACGGCTCGGCACGGCACGGCTTGGGTTGGCACGGCACGGCTCCTGCTGCCCCACGGCGGCCCCACGCTGAACGATGTCCCCTCCGGCACCCACCCCGGTCCCTGCTGTGGGGCACCGTGGGTGCAGGGGGAGGCGCTGCTGGGTGCGGGGGTCCCGCTGCCCCCCGGGGTGCGTGGGGGGTTCTGACCCACGGGGCGGCCCCCAGGTGCACACAGCGCTGTGCCAAGCGGTGCCAAGTGGTGCTGTGCCACACGGTGCTGTGCTGTGCCGTGCCGTGCCATGCCATGCCGTGCCGTGCCATGCCATGCCATGCCATGCCGTGCCGTGCCAAGCCGTGCCGTGTCGTGCCGTGCCGTGCGCAGCGTGTGCCCGCTGCGTGTGCACCCCAGTGCCGGGTGCCACCGGCACACCCCACAGCCAAACCCGCGTGTGGGGCACGTGGGGGTGCAGCGTGCGAAGCGCGGGCACCGTGCGTGCCCCACGCACACCCCACACACCCCACGCACACCCCACGTGTGCCAGGCTCTGCGCCGTGGGGCTCTGGGTGCCCAGCGGGTCCCAGGGGCTCCGTGTGGGGCTGGGGGCCTGGCGGGCTTCTGGGGGGGGGTGAGGGCCCCTGGGGGTGCAGGGCCAGCCCCACAGCCCTGTCCCCATGTCCCCATCCCCCTGTCCCTATGGCCCCATGTCTGTGTCCCCATATCCACACAGCCCTGTCCCCCACATCCCCATGTCCCTGTCCCCACGTCCCTGTCCCCATGTCCCCCTGTCCCCACATCCCTTTCCCGTACCCACGTCTGTCCCCCCGTCCCCACATCCCTGTCCCAACATCCAACCCCCTGTCCCCGTGGCCCTATCCTCACACCCCTGTCCCTACGTCCCTGTCCCCATGTCCTGAAGTCCCCCCCATCCCCCTCCCCTCCCCGTGCCCACCCGTCCCCTCCCGCCCCCCCAGTGCATTTCCGCGGCCGATGTCTTCGGGCTGCTGGGCAAGGCGGGCGCCGAAGCGCGCCTGGATGCGGCCGAGCTGCCCTGGCTGGGCGCCGCCGTGGTGCTGACGCTGCTCGACCCCGCTGCTGCCTGCGCCGCTGCCGCCGCCGGCACCTGGGCCACCCGCGCCCGCGCCCTGCACGACGCCTTCGCCAACGGCACCGAGGGCAGCGGGGGGCCCGGCCTGCAGGAGGTGGCGGCGCTGCTGGAAGCTGTGCAGCGGCACTACCGCAGCGCTGGCACGCGGCAGGTGAGACGGTGGGGATGGGGGCACGGGGGGTGGGGACAGGGGGGGTGGGGTCGGGGACATTAGCAGAGGGTTGGGGACATGGGCATGAGGCTGGGGACAAGGGAACAGGGTTTAGGACATGGACATGGAGAAACAGACATGGGGCTGAGGACATGGGCACAGAGCTGGGGACATGGGCATGGGTTTGGGGACATGGGCAGAGGGTTGGGGACCTGGACATGGGAGGGCTGGGGACCTGAGCACAGGGCTGGGGACGTGGACATGGGGCTGGGGACACGGACATGAGGCAGGGGACATGGACAAAGGGTTGGGGACATGGACATGGGGGTGGGGACACGGGGCTGGAGACATAAGCACAGGGCTGGGGACAGATGCATGGGGCTGAGGACAGGGGCATGGGGCTGGGGACACAGACTTGAGGCTGGGGACATGGGCATGGGGCTGGGGGCAGGGACATGGGGCTGAGAACACAGGGCTGGAGACATGGGTACAGGGCTGGGGACGTGGGCACAGGGTTGGGGACATGGGCATGGGGTTGGGGACCTGGACACAGGGCTGGGGACACGGGCATGGGGCTGGGACCATGGGCACGCACAAAGGTGCCGCGAGGCAGCGGCTCATGGCACGGCCACCTTGGCACGGCCCCAGGGAGGCGACGCGCGTGCCGGGGCAGCCACGGGTGTGCGCGGCGCTGACGCCGGTGCCGGTGCCCGCAGCCCTGCCTGGACGCGGCGGCCGTGGTGGCCGAGAGCGCTGCAGCGGTGCCGGGGGCGGGCGCGGGCGCGCGGGTGCTGGCGGCCCTGGGCACCCAGCTCCTGCGCGGCCGCTGCCTGCGCGCGGCCCCCGCCCTGCCCGGCCCCGACTTCTTCCTCGACTTCATCCTCGCCCGCTTCGGCAACGGCTCCCAGAGCCTCCCGCTGGAGGGTGAGCGGGGACCGGGGGGGGTATGGGGGGCGTTATGGGGTGGGGGGGGCATGGGGCAGGGGCTGGGGGCAGCTGGCGGTGTGGGGCCGGTGCTGGTGTGGGGCAGGGCGAAGCCGGTGCCGATGTGGGGCAGGGGGCTGGGGGCATAGAGGGATGGGGCTGTGGGGCAGGAGGGCTGTGGGGTGGGGGTGCGGCGAGCTGGTGCTGATGTGGGGCAGGAGCTATGGGGCAGGGCTATGTGGGGCTGATACAAATGTGGGGCAGGAGCTACGGGGCAGGGCCACGTGGGGCTGGTGCCGAAGTAGGGCAGGGGGTTATGGGGCTGGTGTGACCGCACGCGGCAGGTCTGACGGCGCTGATGGAGGAGCTGGGGCTGGGCCACCACGACCACGACCATGACCACGACCATGACCATGACCACGGCGCCAGGGCCGCGCACCCCGAGCACCGCAGCAGCCGCAGGGCGCGCAGCCCCACGGCACCGCGCAGCGCCGCCAACGAGAGCCAGCAGTGGGATGCGGTGAGAGGGGGGCACCGGGGGGTCCCGGGTGCGTCCCGGGGGCTCCCCACTAAGCACCGTCCCCCCCCCCCCCCCCCAGGTGTGCTTCAGCGCCCAGCAGCTGCTGCAGGCCCACGGGATCGGGGACGCCGCGGAGGTCTCGCGCCAGGAGCTGCAGGAGCTCAGCCCCGCGCTCCTGCAGCAGGTCCTGAGCGGTGCCTGCAGCAGTGAGGAGGGGGAGACCCCCAGTGGGGGGCTGAGTGTGGCTGAGAGTGAGTGGGGGGGCGGGGGGGCGGGGGGGGTGGGATGGGGATGGGATGGGATGGGATGGGGATGGGATGGGGATGGGGATGGGGATGGGATGGGGATGGGATGGGGATGGGGATGGGGATGGGATGGGGATGGGATGGGGATGGGGATGGGATGGGATGGGATGGGGATGGGGATGGGATGGGGATGGGGATGGGGATGGGATGGGATGGGGATGGGGATGGGATGGGGATGGGGATGGGGATGGGGATGGGGATGGGATGGGGATGGGGATGGGATGGGATGGGATGGGGATGGGGATGGGATGGGGATGGGGATGGGGATGGGGATGGGGATGGGATGGGGATGGGGATGGGATGGGGATGGGGATGGGGTGGGGATGGGGATGGCATGGGATGGGATGGGGATGGGATGGGGATGGGGATGGGGATGGGATGGGGATGGGGATGGGATGGGGATGGGATGGGGATGGGATGGGATGGGATGGGATGGGATGGGGATGGGATGGGGATGGGATGGGGATGGGATGGGGATGGGGATGGGGATGGGATGGGGATGGGGATGGGGATGGGATGGGGATGGGGATGGGATGGGGATGGGATGGGGATGGGATGGGATGGGATGGGATGGGATGGGGATGGGATGGGGATGGGATGGGGATGGGATGGGGATGGGGATGGGGATGGGGATGGGATGGGGATGGGATGGGGATGGGATGGGATGGGGATGGGGGGATGGGATGGGATGGGGATGGGGATGGGGATGGGGATGGGATGGGGATGGGATGGGATGGGATGGGATGGGATGGGGATGGGGATGGGATGGGATGGGGATGGGGATGGGGATGGGGATGGGGATGGGATGGGATGGGGATGGGGATGGGGATGGGATGGGATGGGATGGGATGGGAATGGATGGGATGGGATGGGGATGGGGATGGGGATGGGATGGGGATGGGATGGGGATGGGGATGGGGATGGGATGGGGATGGGGATGGGGATGGGATGGGATGGGATGGGATGGGATGGGGATGGGGATGGGGATGGGATGGGGATGGGGATGGGATGGGGATGGGATGGGGATGGGGATGGGGATGGGCACAGCACAGAATGTGGCCCCACAGCCCTGTATCTTGCCCCGCTGGGGCCATGCGGGCGCTGAGCGGTGTGGGTCCGTCGCAGAGTACCTCTACGGCTCGCTGGCCACGCTGGTGATCTGCCTGGGCTCGCTGGTGGGCGCCGCGGTGCTGCTGTGCAGCCGCTGCCCCCGCGTGCACCACTACGTGCTGCAGCTGCTGCTGGCGCTGGCCGTCGGCACGCTGACCGGCGACGCGCTGCTGCACCTCCTGCCGCAGGTGAGCCGGGCGCCTGCACGTGCGCGTGTCCGTGCGCGTGTCCGTCCGTCCGTGCACGGCCGTGAGGTTGCGTGTGGGTGCACTCAGACGGACGCCTGCCTTCCTGCACCGACACCGGGCACGGTGGCGGGCGTGCGTGCACGCTGACACACGCGCGTGCGCTTTCGTGTGCGTGGCGGCACTCGCAGAAATGCACGCCCCCTGCCTCCTTGCACGCGCATTCGTGGCATGCGTGCGTACGCAGCCACGTGCACGGGCACTGTCGTGTGCACGCGTGAGCTGCTGAGCCTCAAAGCGTGCCCCCCGTGAGCACAGCCGTGTGCGCGGACACTTGCACGCGCACCTCAGCGTGCACACACGGCGCTGAGTCCTGGATGGCCACGCGTGTGTGTGTGTGTGTGTCCGTGTGCATGGATGTGTGCGCGTCTGTGCCCTTGCACACGCGTGTGCCCGGGGCCGCGGGGCGCTGACGGCGGCCGCCCCCCCCCTTGCCCCCAGTTCCTGCAGCTGCACTCGCACGCGGCCGGGGTGCACGCGCACGCGGTGGGGGCCGAGGCCACCTGGCAGCTGCTGGCGGTGCTGGGGGGGCTCTACGGCTTCTTCCTGCTCGAGTCCCTGCTCGGCCTCCTGGCGCCTGGCGGGCACGAGGTGCGGGGGCACGGGGGGGGCACGGGGGGCACGGGGGGCTTGGAGGGGCTGGGGGGCTCAGGGACTTGGGGGGCACCTGGGGGGCACCGGGGGGGGAACCTGGGGGGGAACCTGGGGGGCTCTTGGGGGGCTCTGGGACCCCTGGGGGTTATTAGGGGCTGTGGGACACAGGGATGTGGGGGGCACCTGGGGGGCACCCTGGGGGAAATCCGGGGGGAACCTGGGCGCTGGCAGGCACAGGGGCTTGGGGGGGGGGGCACCCTAGGGGCTATGAGACCCCTGGGGGCTACGAGGGGCTGTGGGGCACAGGGACTTGGGGGGCATCTGGGGTGGCACCCTGGGGGGCTTGGGGGCCACCTGGGGGGCACCTGGGGGGCTTGGAGGGGCTGGGGGGCACCTGGGGGGCACCTGGGGGCCTGTGGGGCACAGGGACTTGGGGGGGGCATCTGGGGGGCATCTGGGGGGGCCTGGAGGAGCTGGGGGGCACCCGGGGGGCCGTGGGGCAGCGCTGATGGCGGGGGGGGCACAGGAGGGGCTGCGGAGCGACCCCGCGGGGGGGCTGCAGCTCTGCGACGAGGAGACGCGGCGCCGCAAGCAGCTGGAGGGGACCTCGTGCAGCGAGCTGGTGCGTGGGGCTGGGGGGGCGGGGGGGGGTCCTTGGGGGGGGGGCTGGGGGGTGCTGGGGGTTTGGACGCCCACCCTGTGCCCCCCCACCAGGTGGAGGAGCCCCCCCTGAGCCAGAGCGAGCAGGAGCTGCAGAGACGGGGTGGGTGAGCGGGGAACCCCGGGACCCCCATGGGACCCCCCCCATAGATACCCACCCCCCCCCTCCAGGAATCTGCCCCCCCCTCCCAAAAGACCCCCTGTGAGGACCCCATCCCCCCATGAGGACCCCCACTAAACACCTCGCACCCCCACTCACAGCCCCTCGGGGAACCCGGGGACCCCCCCCATTATTTCGGGGACCCCCTCCCATTATTTCAGCTCCCCCCTACAGCACCCTGCCCCCTCTGGTGCCCCCCCCCCCCCATTGAGCCCACCCCCTTAGGGGCACCAAAAGCAGGCGCGACCCAGGTGGGACTCGAACCCACAATCCCCAGCTCCGGAGGCTGATGCCTTGTCCATTAGGCCACTGGGCCGGTGGGCGCCTGCACCCGCTCGGGCCCTACCCAGGGGTTGGGGGGGGGGGTCAGGGTGAGGCGGGGGCACCCATGGGTGCTGGGGGGGCGTCATGATGAGGTGGGGGCACCCATGGGTGCTGGGGGGGGTCAGGGTGGGTGGGGGGCACCCATGGGTGCTGGGGGGGGGGTCAGAGGGGGTGGGGACCATCCTTGGGTGCTGGGAGGGGTCAGGGTGTGTGGGGGGAACCCTTGGGTGCTGGGGGGGGGTCAGGGTGGGGTGGGGGCATCCATGGGTGCTGGGGGGGTCAGGGTGGGGTGGGGGCACCCATGGGTGCTGGGGGGGGTCAGAGGGGGGGGTGGGGGCTACCCTTGGGTTCTGGGAGGGATCAGGGTGGGTGGGGGGGACCCATGGGTGCTTGGGGGGCTCAGGGTGGGTGGGGGGAACCCTTGGGTGCTTTGGGGGGGGTCAGGGTGGGTGGGAGGAACCCTTGGGTGCTGGGGGGAGTCGGGGGGGTGGGGGAAACCCTTGGGTGCTGGGAGGGGTCAGGATGAGGTGGGGGAACCCTTGGGTGCTGGGGGGGTCAGGGTGGGGTGGGGGCATCCATGGGTGCTGGGGGGTCAGATTGGGGTAGGGGGCACCCATGGGTGCTGGGGGGGGTCAGAGGGGGGGTGGGGGCTACCCTTGGGTTCTGGGAGGGATCAGGGTGGGTGGGGGGGACCCATGGATGCTGGGGGGGGGGGGGTCAGGGTGGGGCGGGGGCACCCACGGGTGCTGGAGGCCCACCCACGGGTGCCCCGCAGAGCTGCGGGCGCTGCCGTGCATGGTGACGCTGGGCGACGCGCTGCACAACCTGGCGGACGGGCTGGCGCTGGGCGCCGCCTTCGGCTCCTCCTGGCGAACCGGGCTGGGCACGGCGCTGGCGGTGCTGTGCCACGAGCTGCCCCACGAGCTGGGTGCGGGGGGGCAAAATGGGGGGGGGGGTTGGGGTGGGGGGCACTTGGGGTGGGGGCATTTGGGGTGGGGGGCATTTGGGGTGGGGGCATTTGGGGTGGGGGCATTTGGGGTGGGGGCATTTGGGGTGGTGGGCATTTGGGGGTGGGGGCATTTGGGGTGAGGGCACTTGGGGGGCACTTGGGGTGGGGGCATTTGGGGTGGGGGCACTTGGGGTGGGGGGCATTTGGGGTGAGGGCATTTGGGTGGGGGGCACTTGGGGGTGGGGGTATTTGGGGTGCGGGCACTTGGGGGGCACTTGGGGTGGGGGCATTTGGGGTGGGGTGCAGGGGGTGTGGATGCTGGGGGGCCATGGGGCAGGGGGGTGTGGGGGAGTGGGGGGGCACAGGGCTGGGGGGGGCATTTTAGGGGGTGTAGGGGCCATGGGGTGTGTGGGGTGGGGGGCACTTGGGGTGGGGTGCATAGGGCATGAGGGGTGTAGGGGGTGCAGGTGGGTGCAGGGGGTGGGAGAAGGGGGGCAGGGGGTGCGTGGGTTGGGGGTCTGGGGGCATGGGGGCTGTGGGGTGCATGGGGTGGGGGCAGGGGGGGAACACAAAGTTTGGGGGGCTTGGGGGGGGTGGGAGTTGTGGGGCGCAGGCAGTGGGGTGTGGGATGGGGGGGCTGGTGTGGGGTGGGTGCGGGGTGGGGGCGATATGGGGCTGTGGGGGGTGACGCAGGGTGATGGGGGGCAATGGGGGGCAGTGTGGGGCGACGTGGGGCGCTGGTGCGGGTCAATGTGCCTTGATGTGGGGCGATGCGGGGCGATGTGGGGGGCATTGTGGGGTGATGGGGGGCGATGTGGGTCAGCGTGGGGCGACGTGGGTGAAAGCGGGGTTCTGCGGGGCGCTGACGCGGGTCCCGCTGCCCCCCAGGCGACTTCGCGGCGCTGCTGCACGCGGGGCTGAGCGTGCGCCGGGCGCTGGCGCTGAACGTGGCGAGCGCGCTGCCGGCCTTCCTGGGGCTCTACCTCGCGCTCGGCCTCGCCACCGGCGCCGCCTTCCAGGGCTGGATCTTCACCGTCGCCACCGGCTTCTTCCTCTACGTCGCCCTCTGCGACATGGTGAGGGCCGCGTGGGTCACGCGCGTGTGTGAGACACGTGTGTCACGTGTGTGTCACGTCTGTGTCACGTCTGTGTCACACGTGGGTGTGCGCCAGGTGTGTGTGTGTGTGTCGTGTCTGTGTGTGTCCCACGTGTGTGTCACGTGTGTGTGTGTCACACACGTGTGTGTGTGTGCCAGGGGTGTGTGTGCCAGGGGTGTGTGCCACACGTGTGTCGTGTGTGCATGTGTCACGCGCGTGTCACATGTCTGCGTGCCAGGTGTGTGCGTGTCATACGTGCAGGTGTCAAATGTGTGTGTTGCATCTGTGTCACACGCATGTTTCACATGTCTGTGTGTCAGACGTGTGCGCTGCGTGTGCCTTGCCACTGTGAGTGTATTGCACCACGCGTGCTGTGCCACACCGTACGGCGCAGTGCTACTACACGTGCTGTGCTGCGTGCCGTGCGTGCTCTGCTGGCTGTGCTGTGCCACGTGTGTGCTGTGCCACGTGTGTGCTGTGCCACGTGTGCCATAACGTGTGCTGTGCCACGTGGGGCCATGCATGCCACCACACGTGCCATGTGTGCAGCAACACACGTGTCATGCCACACGTGCTGTGTGTGCCCTGCCTGTCACGTGTGCCATGTGAGCTGTGCCGCATGTGCTGTGACACCGCGCGTGTGCCCCGCTGCGTGCCGTGTGCCGTGTGCCAGGTGCTGTGCGCGTGCCACGCACCACGTGCCGTGCACCGTGCACATGCCGTGTGCCTGCATGTGCTGCACGTGTGGGCCGCGGGCCGTGTGCCATGCACCATGCGTGTGCCACGCGCCGTGTGCCGTGCAGCGTGTGCGTGCTGTGTGCTGCGTGCCAGGCACCGTGTGCCGTGTGCTGTGCGTGTGCCACGCGTCATGCGTGTGCTGTGTGTGTGCCGCATGCCATGCGCCGTGTGCCATGCGTGTGCTGCGTGCCGTGTGCCACGCACCGTGCGTGGGCCATGTGCCGTGCGTGTGCCGTGTGCCACGCACCGTGCATGTGCCACGTGCCACACGCGGTGCACGCCCCCGGCACGCGCTGACCGCGTCCCCCCCAGCTGCCGGCGATGCTGCGGGTGCGGGACCCGCGGCCGTGGGTGCTGTTCGCGCTGCACAACGCGGGGCTGCTGGGCGGCTGGGGGCTGCTGCTGCTGCTGGCGCTCTACGAGGAGAGCATCGCGCTCTGACACCGCGGCACCAGCACGGGCACGGACCCACGGACACGGACCCACAGACGGACCCACGGACGGACCCACGGACACACGGATGCCCCCCCCCCCATGCTCCCCCCCCCCAGGGTGGGCGAAGGGCGCCCGAAATAAAGCTGCAGAGGGACGGCGCCGGCACCTCCTTGGGGCTGGGGGGCGGGGGGGGTCCGTGGGACACGGGGTGCTGTGGGGCAGGGGGTGCTGTGGGGTGAAGGAGCGCTATGGGGCACAGGAGCGCTATGGGGTACGGGGGTGCTATGGGGCACGGGGGTGCTATGGGGCAGAGGAGCCCTGTGGGGCGCAGGAATGCTATGGGGCAGAGGAGCGCTATGGGGCACAGGGGTGCTATGGGGCACAGGGGTGCTATGGGGCACAGGAGCCCTGTGGGGCACAGCAGCTCTATAGGGCACAGCCCCCTGGATGTGGGGCGCTATGGGGCGCAGCCGTGCTTGGGGTCGGGGCGTTGTGCCCGGGGGCTGCCCCGCTATGGGGCACGGGGCCCCCGTGGGGGTGCGGCATGGAGCAGGGGGCCCCATAGGGTGCCTCTGGGGGGCGGCAGGGCCCATACGGGCTGTAGGGGACCTGTGGGGTGCAGCCCCTATAAGGTGCCGGGTCCCTATGGGGTGTGGGGCCAATGGGGTGCAGGGCCCCTATGAGGTGCAGTGGCCATGGGGTGCAGGGCCCCACAGGGTGCAAGGCCCCCATAGAGCGCAGCCCTATAGGGGTAGCGGTCCTATAGGGTGCAGGGTCTATGGGGCGCAGTCTTCATGGGGTGTAGACCCCGTGGGCTGCAGGACCCCTATGGGCCGTACAATACAGCCCCTCAGCTCAGCCCCTATGGGCTGCAGGGCTCCTATAGGTGGCAGCCCCTATAGGATGCACGGCCCCTGTAGCCTGCAGAGCCCCCTATAGGCTGCAGTCCCTATAGCCTGCATGACCCCTACAGCCTGCAGAGCCCCTACAGATGGAGACCCCTATAGGCTGCCAGACCCTATGGGATGCACAGCCCCATAGGCTGTAGGGCCCCTATAGGCTGCAGGTTTCTGTGGGCTGCATGAACTACAGCCTGCCGAACCTCTATAGGATGGAGACCCCTACAGGACCCCCCTATGGCGGGGCTCATAGAGAGAGCTTTAAACTAGGTAAGAAGGGGGACGGGGCTCAAACAAGGCCTGTTGGAGCTGTGCCGGGGGAAACAATGGCTAGGCCGGGGAAGAAGGCGATGGCCCAGCTGAAGTGCATCTACACTAATGCACGCAGCATGGGTAACAAACAGGAGGAGCTGGAAGCCATCGTGCAGCAGGCAGGCTACGACTTGGTTGCCATCACGGAGACGTGGTGGGACCGCTCCCACGACTGGAGTGCTGCAATGCCTGGCTATCGGCTCTTCAGGAGGGACAGGCAGCACAGAAGGGGTGGTGGCGTGGCTCTCTACATTAGAGAATCTTTTGATGTTGTGGAACTCCAGGCTGGGAATGATAAGGTTGAATCCCTGTGGGTTAGGATCCGTGGGAAGGCCGGCAAGGCTAGCTTCCTGGTCGGGGTCTGTTATAGACCGCCGAACCAGGATGAGGAGACGGATGAGGAGTTTTATAGGCAACTGACAGAAGTTGCAAAATCGTCGGCGCTTGTCCTCGTGGGGGACTTCAACTTCCCGGACATATCCTGGAAACACAACACGGCACAGAGAAAGCAGTCTAGGAGGTTTCTGGAGAGCGTGGGAGATAGCTTCCTGACGCAGCTGGTCAGTGAACCTACCAGGGGTGGTGCCCCGCTAGACCTTCTCTTCACAAACAGAGAAGGACTGGTGGGAGATGTGGTGGTCGGAAGCTGTCTGGGGCAGAGTGACCACGAAATGGTAGAGTTCTCTATTCTTGGCGAGGCCAGGAAGGGGACCAGTAAAACTGCTGTCTTGGACTTCCGGAGGGCTGACTTTGAGCTGCTCAGGACGCTGGTTGGCCGAGTCCCTTGGGAGGCGGTTCTGAAGGGCAGAGGAGTCCAGGAAGGCTGGGCGCTCCTCAAGAAGGAAATCGTGATGGCACAGGAGCGGTCCGTCCCCACGTGCCCAAAGATGAGCCGGCGTGGAAGAAGACCGGCCTGGCTCAACAGAGAGTTGCGGCTGGAGCTTAGCAGAAAAAAGAGGGTTTATAATCTTTGGAAAAAAGGGCGGGCCACTGAGGAGGACTACAAGGATGTAGCGAGGCTGTGCAGGGAGAAAATTAGAAAGGCCAAAGCTCATCTGGAGCTCAATCTGGCTACTGCCGTTAAAGACAACAAAAAATCCTTTTACAAATACATCAACGCGAAACGGAGGACTAGGGAGAATCTCCATCCTTTACTGGATGCGAGGGGAAACCTAGTTACTAAGGATGAGGAAAAGGCTGAGGTGCTTAATGCCGCCTTTGCCTCAGTCTTTAGCGGCAATACCGGTTGTTCTCCGGACACCCAGTGCCCTGAGCTGGTGGAAGGGGATGGGGAACAGGATGTGGCCTTCGCTATCCATGAGGAAATGGTTGGCGACCTGCTACGGAGCTTGGATGTGCGCAAGTCGATGGGGCCGGATGGGATGCACCCGAGGGTACTGCGAGAACTGGCGGAGGAGCTGGCCGAGCCGCTTTCCATCATTTATCGGCAGTCCTGGCTATCGGGGGAGGTCCCGGTTGACTGGCGGCTAGCCAATGTGACGCCCATCTATAAGAAGGGCCGGAGGGCAGACCCGGGGAACTATAGGCCTGTCAGTTTGACCTCAGTGCCGGGGAAGCTCATGGAGCAGATTATCTTGAGGGTCATCACGCGGCACTTGCAGGGCAAGCAGGCGATCAGGCCCAGTCAGCATGGGTTTATGAAAGGCAGGTCCTGCTTGACGAACCTGATCTCCTTCTATGACCAAGTGACGCGCTTGGTGGATGAGGGAAAGGCTGTGGATGTGGTTTACCTTGACCTAAGTAAGGCTTTTGACACCGTTCCCCACAACATTCTCCTCAAGAAACTGGCTGCTCGTGGCTTGGACTGGCGTACGCTTCGCTGGGTTAGAAACTGGCTGGATGGCCGGGCCCAGAGAGTTGTGGTGAATGGAGTCAAATCTGGTTGGAGGCCGGTCACTAGTGGTGTCCCCCAGGGCTCGGTACTGGGGCCGGTCCTCTTTAATATCTTTATCGATGATCTGGATGAGGGCGTCCAGTGCACCCTCAGTAAGTTTGCAGATGACACCAAGCTAAGTGCGTGTGTCGATCTGCTCGAGGGCAGGAAGGCTCTGCAGGAGGATCTGGATAGGCTGGAGCGATGGGCTGAGGTCAACTGTATGAAGTTCAACAAGGCCAAGTGCCGGGTCCTGCACCTGGGGCACAACAACCCCAAGCAGAGCTACAGGCTCGGAGATGAGTGGCTGGAAAGCTGCCTGGCCGAGAGGGACCTGGGAGTATTGGTTGATAGTCGGCTGAATATGAGCCAGCAGTGTGCTCAGGTGGCCAAGAAGGCCAACGGCATCCTGGCCTGTATAAGAAGCAGTGTGGCCAGCAGGTCGAGGGAAGTGATTGTGCCCCTGTACTCGGCTCTGGTGAGGCCGCACCTCGAGTACTGTGTTCAGTTTTGGGCCCCTCGCTACAGGAAGGACATGGACGTGCTCGAGCGAGTCCAGAGAAGGGCGACCAAGCTGGTGAGGGGTCTGGAGAACAAGTCTTACAAGGAGCAGCTGAGGGAGCTGGGCTTGTTCAGCCTGGAGAAGAGGAGGCTCAGGGGCGACCTCATCGCTCTCTACAGTTACCTGAAAGGAGGCTGTAGGGAGGTGGGGGTTGGTCTGTTCTCCTACGTGCCTGGTGACAGGACGAGGGGGAATGGGCTCAAGTTGCGACAGGGGAGTTTTAGGTTGGATGTTAGGAAGTACTTCTTTACCGAAAGGGTTATTAAGCATTGGAACAGGCTGCCCAGGGAGGTGGTGGAGTCACCATCCCTGGGGGTCTTTAAAAGACGTTTAGATGTAGAGCTTAGCGATATGGTTTAGTGGAGTACTTAGTGTTAGGTCGGAGGTTGGACTCGATGATCTTGAGGTCTCTTCCAACCTAGAGAAATCTGTAAATCTGTAAATCTGTAAATCTGTAAGGATGCAGAACCCCTATAGGATGCAGACCCCTGTAGGCTGCCGGACCCTATGGGATGCAGGGCCCTATAAATGCAGACCCCATGGGTGCAGACCCTATAGGATTCAAACCCTACAGGTACAGCCCCCCATGGGATGCAGACCCTATAGATACAGACTCTATAGAATGCGTGACTGTATAGATGGAGGTCTCTATAGGTGCATGACCCTATAGGCTGCATATCCTATAGATGATGCAGACCCTATAGATACAGACCCCATAGGTGCAGACTCCTATAGGATGCATAACCCTATCGATGCAGGTCCCCACAGACGATGCAGACCCCATAGGTACAGACCCCGCAGGTGCAGACCCCACAGATGATGCAGCCCCCTATAGATGCAGACCCTACAGATGCAGACCCTATGGACGATGCAGACCCTATGGGTGCAGACCCCATAGGTGCAGACCCCATAGATGACGCAAACCCTATAGATACAGACCCTATAGATGATGCAGACCCTATAGATACAGACCCTATAGGATGCACAGCCCTATAGGATGCATGACCCTATAGATGCAGTCCCTATAGGTGCAGCCCCTATAGTCCAGGGCCCTATAGATGCAGCCCCACAGACGATGCAGCCCCTATAGATGCAGACCCTATAGGTGCAGCCCTCTATAGGTACAGACCCCTATCGATCCAGGCCCCTATAGGCGCCGCCTCCATAGGCCGCAGCCCCTATGGGCTCCCCTGGAGGACCGACGTCTCTATGGTGGCGGCCAGAGCGGCCTCCCCCCCCCCCCTCCCTCCGGCCCTCCTGGCCCGCGCGCTTCCGGCCTCTCGCTGGTCGGCTTCCGGCCCGCGCCTGGGAGCGCGGCGGTGAGCGGGGGGGGGATGCTCGGGGGGTCCCGGGGGGGCGGGGGGGCTCTGGGGGGCCCCAAAATTTGGGAGGGGGGGCACGGGGGGGGGTCTGAGGGTCCTCAGAATTTGGGGGGGACGTGGGGGGTGTCAAAGAGCCGTGGGGGTCCCTAAATTTGGGTGGTGGGGGCCACGGAGGGGGGGGTTAAGGAGATGTGGGGACCCCAAATTTATGGGGACACACATGGGGGGGGGCTCTGAGAGTTCCAAAATTGGGGGGGGGGCTCTGAGGAGCCATAGGACCCCAAAATTTAGGGGGGGGGGGAATGGAGGGGGTTAAGGAGCTGTGGGACCCCGAATTTAGGGGGGGACACGCATGGGGGGGGCTCTGAGGAGCCCCAGAATTTGGGGGGGGGAACACGTGGGGGGGGGGCTCTGAGGAGCCGTGGGACCCCAGAATTTGGGGGAATGGAGGGGGTTAAGGAGGTGTGGGACCCCTAAATCTTGGGGGGGGGGGGCACGACACGTGGGGGGGATTAAGGATCCTTGGGGACCCAAAATTTGGGGGGGTGGAGATGTGGGGGGAGGAGTCAAGGAGCTGTGGGACCCCAAAATTTAGGGTTGTGGACACAAGTGTGGGGGGGGGCTCTGCATAGTTGTGGGACCCCAAAATTTGTCTGGGGGGGGTATGTGTGTGTGGGGGGGGCTCTGAGGAGCCGTGAAACCCCCAAATTTGGGGGGGGTCAGTTAAGGAGCCGTGGGACCCTTAAATTTAGGGGGAGGGGGACATATGGGGAGGGTTAATGAGCCGTGGGACCCCAAAATTGAGGGGGGGGGACACACGTGGGGGGGGGGGCTTTGCAGATCCACGAGACCCCAAAATTTATGGGACTGGGACCTTGATCCACTTGGGGACCTCTGGGGGAGGGAGCGGCCTGAAAATTTGGGGACCTCTCCCCCCAGAGCTCCCCGATTTCTTCCCCCCCTCCCAGGATCGTTTTCGGGGTGCGGGGGGGGGGGGATCGCGCCGGCCATGTACGCGGTGTACAAGCAAGCCCACCCCCCCACGGGGCTGGAGTTCTCCATGTACTGCAACTTCTTCTCCAACGCCGAGCGCAACCTGGTGGTGGCCGGCACCTCCCAGCTCTACGTCTACCGCCTCAACCACGACGCCGAGGTGCGCCCCGAAAGGACCCCCCCACCCCCAAAAAAAAAAAATTTGGGGTGGCCCCGGGCGGTGTCACCCGGTTTAGTTTTGGGGTTTTTTTTGGGGGGGGTGTTGTGGTGGTGATGGTTGTGCCCATTGTTCTTGCAGAGCGGGGTGAAAGGAGACAGGAACGCGGGTAGGTGGAGGAGGAGGGGACGCCCACCCCGCAAGGTTGTTGGGGGAGGGGGGAGGGTCTTGGGGTGTGATGGGCTTGGGACGTTGGTGGTCTTGGGGCATAGTGGTGTCGGGGTGTGATGGTGTTGGGGTGTTGGTGGTCTTGGAAGGGGTGGTGGTCTTGGGGTGTGAAGGTCTTGGGGCGTTGGTGGTCTTAAAGGTTGGTCGTCTTAGAGGTTGGTGGTCTTGGAAGGGTCGATGGCCTTGGGGTGTGATGGGCTTGGGGTGTTGGTGGGCTTGGGGCCCGATGGTGTGGGGATGCTGGTGGGCTTGGAGGTTGGTGGGCTTGGGGTGTTGGTGGGCTTGGGGTGTTGGTGGGCTTGGGGTGTTGGTCTTGGGGTGTGGTGGTGTCGGGGTGTGAAGGTCTTGGGGTGTTGGTGGTCTTGGAAGTTGGTGGTCTTGGAAGGGTTGGTGGTCTTGGGGTGGTGGTGGTTTTGGGGTGTGATGGTCTTGGGGTGTGAAGGTCTCGGGGCATTGGCGGTCTTGGGGGGGGGGTGCCAGTTTTGGGGATCGATGGTCTTGGAGCTTGGTGGTCTTGGGGTGTGATGGTGGTGGGCATTGGCAGTCTCGGGGGGTGATGGTCTTGGAGACTGGTGCTCCTGGGGCGTTGGGGTGCGATGGTCTTGGGGTGGTGGCAGGCTTGGGGGGTGATGGTGTTGGAGTTTGAGGGTCTTGGGGCGTTGGCGGTCTTGGGGCCGTTGGCGGTCTCGGGTTTTTTGATGGTCTCAGAGCGTTGGTGGTCTTGGGTGGGCTGGGGGGGTGCTGGTGTTCACGAGGGGTTGGTGGGCCAGGGGGGTTGGTTCTTGGGGGGTCGGTGGTCTCGGGGGACATTGGTGGTCGTGAGGCGTTGGCGGTCGCAGGACCTTGTTGGTCTGGTGGCTTTGGTGGTGTCAGGGGGCGTCGGGGGTCTTGGGGGGTGCTGGTGGTCTCATGGGGTGCTGGTCTCGGAGGGGGGGGTTGGCGTTCTTGGGGGGCTGGTGTCCTTGGGACGTTGGTGTCCTCGGGACACTGGTGGCCTTGGGACGTTGATGGTCACGGGGCGTCGGTGTCCTTGGGGCGTCAGTGTCCTTGGGGGTGTTGGCGGTCACGGGACGTTGACGTTCTCCTTGGGCCAATTTAGTGGAAAAACATGAGGGATGGGTGAGGCCGGGGGGGGGGAATGGTGACACCGTGTGTCCCCCCCCCTGCCCCCCCCCCCCGTGTCCTCGCACCCCCTGCAGAAGGCAAGGGCCACAAGGAGAAGCTGGAGCTGGTGGCCTCCTTCTCCTTCTTCGGCAACGTCATGTCCATGGCCAGCGTGCAGCTGGCGGGGGCCAAGCGGGACGCGCTGCTGCTCAGCTTCAAGGACGCCAAGGTAGGGACGGGTCCGGGGGGGTGGGGGGGGCACCCATGGGCGCCCCCCGCCCCACTGTGACGCCCCTGCCCCCCCCCCCAGCTCTCGGTGGTGGAGTACGACCCCGGCACGCACGACCTGAAGACGCTCTCGCTGCACTACTTCGAGGAGCCGGAGCTGCGGGTAGGCCCGGGGGCCGCGGGCACGTGCTGCCCCCCAAAAACGCGGCTGGGGGGGGCAGGGGGGTTGCCCCGTGGCCAAGCACCCCCTAACCCCAACCTCGTTGCCCGCAGGACGGCTTCGTGCAGAACGTCCACATCCCCAAGGTGCGGGTGGACCCCGACGGGCGCTGCGCCGTCATGCTCATCTACGGCACGCGGCTGGTGGTGCTGCCCTTCCGCCGCGACTCGCTGGCTGACGAGCACGAGGGGCTGGTGGGAGAGGGGTGAGTGGGGGCCAGGGGCCCACGACAGCGGCGTGTGGCCAACGCGTGGGCCAGCGTGTGGCTCAGCACGGCCAACATGGCCAGCGTGTGAGTCAGTATGGCCAGGATGTGGCTCAGCACGGCCAACGTGGGGTTCAACATGGCCAGCGTGTGGCTCAGTGTGGTCAACATGGCCAACATGTGGCTCAACATGGCCAACGTATGGCTCAGTGTGGCCAGCACGGCCAACGTGTGGCTCAGCGTGGTCAACATGGCCAATGGATGAGTCAATATGTGCCTCAGCACGGCCAACACGCGGTTCAATGCAATCAGTGTATGGCTCGATATGGCCAACATGGCCAACGTGTGGCTCAGCGTGGCCAACACGGCCATCATGTGGCTCAACATGGTCAACGTATGGCTCAGCGTGGCCAACATGGCCATCGTGTGGCTCAACATGGTCAACGTATGGCTCAGCGTGGCCAACACGGCCATCGTGTGGCTCAACATGGTCAACGTATGGCTCAGCGTGGCCAACACGGCCATCGTGTGGCTCAACATGGTCAACGTATGGCTCAGCGTGGCCAACATGGCCATCGTGTGAGTCTGTATGGCCAAGATTTGGCTCAGCACAGCAACGTGTGGTTCAAGATGGCCAACGTGTGGCTCAGTATGGCCAACGTGGCCAGCATGTGGCTCAGCATGGCCAACATGTGGTTCAGTATGGCCAGTGTGTGGCTCAACACAGCCAACACAGCCAACGTGTGGCTCAGTATGGCCAACATGGCCAACGTGTGGTTCAAAACAGCCAACGTATGGCTGAACATGGCCAACGTATGGCTCAATACAGCCAACACGGCCTACGTGTAGCTCAGCTCAGCCAATGTGTGCCTTAGCACAGCCAACGTGGCCAACGTGGCTCAACATGGCCAACGTGTGCCTCAACATGGCCAACACAGCCAACGTGTGGCTCAGGGTGGCCAGTGTTTGCCTCAACATGGCCAGCGTGTGCCACAACACGGCCAACGTGTGCCTCAACATGCCCAGTGCGTGGCTCACCATGGCCATCGTGTGGCCTGGAGCTCACGGAACGGGGAAAGGTGGGAAATAAGGCAGAAATTCTGCCCCTGGGGGCGGTGAGGCCCTGGCCCAGGCTGCCCAGAGGAGCTGGGGGGGGCCCAGCCCTCAGGGGGTCCAAGGATGGGCTGGGAGGGGCTGGGGAGGTCGTGCCCATGGTGGGGCTGGAGCTGGGGGTCTTTGAGGCCCCCTCCCACTGGGACCTCACTGTGACCGTGGTCCCCCCCGCCCCCAACCCCGTTGCGCAGGCAGAAGTCGAGCTTCCTGCCCAGCTACATCATCGACGTGCGGGAGCTGGACGAGAAGCTGCTGAACATCATCGACATGCAGTTCCTCTGCGGCTACTACGAGCCCACCCTCCTCATCCTCTTCGAGCCCAACCAGACGTGGCCGGGGTAAGGCCGCGGAGGCGGGGGGGGGGTGGAGGGGGGGACACACACGACGCGCGGCGGGGTCCCCGTGGCAGGAGGTGACGCCGGCCCCCACAGGCGCGTGGCGGTGCGGCAGGACACGTGCAGCATCGTGGCCATCTCGCTGAACATCATGCAGAAGGTGCACCCGGTCATCTGGTCCCTCAGCAACCTGCCCTTCGACTGCACGCAGGTGCTGGCCGTCCCCAAGCCCATCGGTGAGGGCGGCGATGGCACCGGCGGGGCTGGGGGGGGGGACACACGGGGAGGGCACCGCTGACGCCCGGCCGCCCCCGCAGGCGGCGTGGTGATCTTCGCCGTCAACTCGCTGCTGTACCTCAACCAGAGCGTGCCGCCCTACGGCGTGTCCCTCAACAGCCTCACCGCCGGCACCACCGTCTTCCCGCTGCGTAAGCGCCGCCGTGGGGGCCGGGGGGGGTGGAGGGGCACGGGCGGGGGTCCCGACGTGCCGGCCCCGACGCCGCGCGCTCCCCGCAGGCATGCAGGACGGGGTGAAGCTGACGCTGGACTGCGCGCAGGCCGCCTTCATCTCCTACGACAAGATGGTGATCTCGCTGAAGGGCGGGGAGATGTGAGCGCTGCCTGATGCCCCGGGGGGGGGGGGTCCCGCACCCCGGCACGGCCCCGGCCCCGTCGCCATCCCGGTCCCTCTGCCCGCAGCTACGTCCTGACGCTGATCACGGACGGGATGAGGAGCGTGCGCTCCTTCCACTTCGACAAGGCGGCCGCCAGCGTGCTCACCACCTGCGTAAGTCCCCGTGTCTGTCCCCGTGTCCCTCCGTCCGTCCGTCCCGCGCGGCTGGGCCCCCCCACAGCCCCCCCCTACCCACAGATGGTGACGCTGGAGCCAGGCTACCTGTTCCTGGGGTCCCGCCTGGGCAACTCGCTGCTGCTCAAGTACACGGAGAAGCTGCAGGAGGCGCCCGTCGGCGTGGCCAAGGACGCGGCCGACAAGCAGGTGGGGGCAGGGGGGCGCCCAGTGGATCCCGGTCCCCGTGGTCACTGCGTCCCCATTGCCACGTCCCCACCACCAGGTCCCCATTGTCCTGTCCCCACCGTGGCTGCACCCCCGTGGCCATGTGTCCTTGGTCACCTTGTCCCCAGGGTCTCCGTGTCCCCACCTCCCTGTCCCCACCTCCCTGTCCCCACCACAGCTGCGTCCCCCTTGCTGCGTCCTCACAGCTGTGTCCCCTTTGCCACCATGTCCCCAGGGTCTCCACGTCCCCACTGCCGTGTCCCTGCCACTGCCACGTCCCTGCCACCGGGTCCCCATTTCCCTGTCCCCACAGCCGTGTCCTCGCAGCCACGTCCCCTTGGTCACCGCGTCCCCACGGAGTCCCCTGAGTCCCCGCCACCTCTGTGTCCCCACCACCGGGTCCCCTGTCCCCTCCACGGCCATGTCCCCACGGTCTCCATGTCCCTGTGATCTCCGTGTCCTCTCCACGGCCGTGTCCCCACGGTCTCCGTGTCCCCATGGTCTCCGTGTCCCCTCCACGGCCACATCCCCACGGTCTCCGTGTCCCCCCTGCTGCCACGTCCCCGGCGGCACTGGTCTCACTGGGGCGCCGCGAGCCCCGTGCTGGGGTCTCCGGGCTGCCTCCCCCCGCAGGAGGAGCCCCCGCTGAAGAAGAAGCGCTCGGACTCCTCGGGGACCTGGGCAGGTAGGTGGCAGCGGCGCCGCCAGTCGGGGGGGACGGGGACGGGGACACCCCCCCCGCGTCACCCACGCTGACGGGCGCTGCCGCGGCGCGGCGCGAGCAGGCGGGAAGTCGGCGGCGCAGGACGAGGTGGACGAGATCGAGGTGTACGGCAGCGAGGCGCAGTCGGGCACGCAGCTCGCCACCTACTCCTTCGAGGTGCGGCCCCCGCCTCGTGGCACCGCTCCCTGGCACTCGCGGTGCTGCCACGCGGCGCCCCCATCCCCGTCCTTGTCCCCCGTCCCTGTCCCCATCCCTGTCCCCGTCCCACGCAGGTCTGCGACAGCATCCTCAACATCGGCCCCTGCGCCAACGCCGCCATGGGCGAGCCGGCCTTCCTCTCCGAGGAGGTGAGCGTGGCCCCGGGCCCCTGACGTGACACGGCGTGACGTGACACGGCGTGACGTGACACGGTGTGACGTGACACGGTGTGACGTGACACGGCGTGACGTCCCCACGCGTGTCCCCTGCTCCTGCAGTTCCAGAACAGCCCGGAGCCGGACCTGGAGATCGTGCTCTGCTCCGGCTACGGCAAGAACGGGGCGCTCTCGGTGCTGCAGGTGAGCGCGGCCGGCACTGTGTCCCTGCATCCCTTCATCCCCATGTCCCTGCGTCCCCCCATGTCCCCACGTCCCCCACATCCCTGCGTCCCCCATGTCTCCTACATCCCCACATCCCCACGTACCCCACGTCCCCGTGTCCCTGCATCCTCATATCCCCACGTCCCCGCATCCCTGCGTCCCCACATCCCCGCGTCCCCACATCCTCATGTCCCCGTGTCCCCATGTCCCTGCACCCTCATGTCCCCGTGTCCTTGCATCCCCACGTCCCCGCATCCCCCCATCCCTGCGTCCCCGTGTCCCTTTGTCCCCACGTCCCTGCGCCCTCACGTCCCCGTGTCCCCGCGCCGTGCCGCTGCCTGCCGTGGTGAGGAGCATCCGCTGCAGGCGCGGTGCCGGTGCCACAGCATGGGCCGGGAGAACCAGGGCTGCCCCGAGTGGTGGGCGCAGCCTGTACGCCCCGAGCTACAGCCCCACGGTGCCCAGGGGGCTGGGGGGGGGGGTCCGTGCTGCCCCCTGCCCGCGCCCCCACCGCTGTCTCCCCGCAGAAGAGCATCCGGCCCCAGGTGGTGACCACCTTCGAGCTGCCCGGCTGCTACGACATGTGGACGGTGGTCTCGCCGCCCAGGAAGGAGGAGGTCGGTGGTGACGCGCATCCCCTCCCCGTGTCCCCCCCACCATGTCCCTTCCCTGTGTCCCTTTCCCCGTTCCGCCTCCCCAAGTCCCCTTCCCCGTGCCACGTTCCCTGGGACCCTTCCCCGTGTCCCCTTCCCATGTCCCCATCTTCATTCCGCCTCACCACGTCCCCTTCCCCGTGTCCCCTCCCCTGTGTCACCCTCCTGTGTCCCTTCCCCATGTCCCCTTCCTCGTGCCACGCTCCCACATCACTTCCCCGTGTCCCCTTGCCTGCCCCCTCTCCACTAAGTCCCAGAATCATTAGGGTTGGAAAAGCCCTCCAAAATCATCTGGTACAGCCACCCCCCTACCACCACTGTCACCCCCAAACCATGTCCCCAGGCACCACGTCCAACCTCTCCTTGAACACCCCCAAGGACGGTGACGCCACCCCCCCCGTACAACCTGTCTCAACGCCTGACTGCTCTCCGTGAACAGAAATGTCTCCTCATTTCCCACCTGAACCTCCTAATTTCCACGCCACCTTCCCCACGTCCCCTCCCCTGCGTCCCCTTGTCCCACCCTCCCGTGTCCCTCCGTCCCCTCCCCGTGTCCCCCCCTGGGTGCCGGCTGCCCCCCCGGTCCCGGCGGGGGCTCCCAGCGCCCGGCTCCCCGCAGGCTGAGACGAGCACCACGGGTGAAACCAGTGAGAAGGACGCGGCGCCCCCCGAGCCCCCCGAGGACGCGGGCCGGCGGCACGGCTTCCTCATCCTCAGCCGCGAGGACTCCACCATGGTGCGGCCCCGGGGCTCGGCGCGGCGCCGGTGCCGGCGAGCGGGGGGCGACGCCAGGTTCCCAATCCCTCGCCCCCCCGCAGATCCTGCAGACGGGCCAGGAGATCATGGAGCTGGACACGAGCGGCTTCGCCACGCAGGGCCCCACCGTCTTCGCCGGCAACATCGGCGAGAACCGGTACATCGTGCAGGTGTCGCCGCTCGGCATCCGGCTGCTGGAGGGAGGTGAGCGCCTGGCACGGCACCGGGAGGGGCAGGGGGGTGGTCCCGGCGCGCCGGCTGCCCCCTGACGGCGCTGCCCGCAGTGAACCAGCTGCACTTCATCCCCGTGGACCTGGGCTCGCCCATCGTGCACTGCGCCGTGGCCGACCCCTACGTGGTGATCCTGAGCGCTGAGGGCCAGGCCTCCGTCTTCGTGCTCAAGAGCGACACGTACGGCGGCCGCACGCACCGCCTGGCGCTGCAGAAGACGCAGCTGCACCACGTGAGTGCCGCCCCGCGCCGCGTCACCTCTGTCATTGCGTCACCCGTGGCATCGCGTCACCCGTGGCATCGTGTCACTCATGTCATTGCATCACCCATGGCATCGCGTTACCCGCAGCATAGCATTACCCATGGTGTCACGTCACCCATGGCGTCACATCACCCACGGCATCGTGTCACCCACAGCATAGTGTCACCCGTGGCATCGTGTCACTCATGTCATTGCATCACCCATGGCATTGCGTTACCCGCAGCATAGCATTACCCATGGCGTCATGTCACCCATGGCGTCATGTCATCCACGGCATCGTGTCACTCATGTCATTGCATCACCCGTGGCATCGTGTCACTCACAGCATAGCATCGCCCATGGCGTCACGTCACCCATGGCATCACGTCACACACAGTGTCACATCACAGCATCACATCATGCCATCGTGTCACCCGTGGTGTCGTGTCACCTAATGGCATCACATCACCTGTGTCATTGCATCACCCGTGGCATCGTGTCACCCACAGCATAGCATTGCCCTTGGTGTCACGTCACCCACGGCATCATGTCACCCACGGCATTGCGTTACCCATGGCATCGTGTCACCCACAGCATAGTGTCACCCATGGCATCACATCACCCGCGGTGTCGTGTCACCCACGGTACCACCTGTGGCACCATTTCACCCGTGTTGGCCCCTGTGTTGATGTGTCACCATGGTGTCACCCACGGCATGGTGTTGCCTGCGGTGTCACCTCACCTATGGTGTGGTGTCACCCGTGGTGTCACCCACATGCAATATCACCTGCGGTGTCACCCATACAGTCATGTCACCCCTCACCCACGGCATCGCATCGCCCACGGTGTCACCCACAGCATCACACCACCTTCAGTCTGACCCGTGGTGTCACCCGTGGCTGTGTGCCACCTCTGGTGTCACCCACGGCATGGTGTCACCCGTGGCATTGTGTCACCCATGTACCACGTCACAGCATCGCATCACCCACATCATTGCGTCACCTACGTCACCTGTAGTGTCACCCATGATGTCACGCCACTCGTGGCATTGCCCCAACACAGTGTCACCTGCAGTGCCACGTCACTCATAGTCTGAGCTGTGGCATCACCCGTGGCACGGTGTCACCTGCAGTGTCACCCACGGCGTTGTGTGGCCCGCGGTGTCACCCAAGGTGCCACCCATGGCATCGTGCCACCTGCAGTGTCACCCGTGGTGTCACCCAGGGCATCACGTCTGCCGTGGTGTCACTTGGGGTGTGATGTCACCCGTGGCACGGTGTCACCCACGGTGTGGTGTCACCCGTGGCACTGCGTCACCCGGGGTGTGATGCTACCCGTGGTGCGGTGCCACCCGTGCCACCGTGTCACCCGTGTCACCCGTGTCACCCATGTCACCCGTGTCACCATGCCGCCCGCAGCAGCCGAAGGTGATCGCGCTGTGCGTGTACCGCGACGTCAGCGGGATGTTCACCACCGAGAGCCGGGCGGCCGGCGCCCGCGACGAGCTGGCCCTGCGCGGCCACGCGGAGGCCGAGACCCTCATCCAGGACATCAGGTGAGCGGGGGCGGGACCGCGCCGCGTCCCCGCCGTGGTGTCCCCGCCGTGGTGTCCCCACGGTGGTGGCCGTGTCCTTGTGGTGGTGTCCTTGTGGCGGTGTCCCCACGGTGGTGGCAGTGTCCCCGTGGTGGTGTCATTGTCCCTGTGATGGTGTCCCCATGGCGGTGGCGGTGTCCCTGTGGCGTTGGTGGTGTCCCTGCAGCAGCGTCCCCACGGTGGTGGCGGCATCCCTGTGGTGGTGGCGGTGTCCCCACAACGGTGGCTGTGTCCCCGTGGTGTTGGCAGTGTCCCTGTGGTGGTGGTGGTGTCCCTGTGGCAGTGTCCCCGTGGTAGTGGCGGTGTCCCTATGGTGGTGGCAGTGTCTCTGTAGCGTTTGTGGTGTCCCTGTGGCAGTGGTGGTGTCCCCGTGGTAGTGTCCTTGTGGTGGTGTCCCCGTGGTGGTGGCGGCGTCCCTGTGGCGGTGTCCTGGTTGTGGTGGCTATGTCCCTGCGGCAGTGACCCCGTGGTGGTGGCGGTGTCCCCGTCCCGGTGGCAGCATCCCAGTGGTTGGGTCCCAGTGGTGGAGTCCCCGTGGCGGTGGCAATGTCCCCATGGTGGTGGCGGTGTCCCCGTGGCGGTGTCCCCGTGGCAGTGGCGGTGTCCCCGTGGTGGTGGCGGTGTCCCCGTGGCGGTGTCCCCGTGGCAGTGGTGGTGTCCCCACGGTGGTGGCGGTGTCCCCGTGGCGGTGTCCCCGCGGTGGTGGCAATGTCCCCATGGTGGTGGCGGTGTCCCTATGGTGGTGGCGGTGTCCCCGTGGTGGTGTCCCCGTGGCAGTGGCAATGTCCCCATGGTGGTGGCGGTGTCCCCGCGGCGGTGTCCCCGTGGCGGTGGCGGTGTCCCCGCGGCGGTGGCGGTGTCCCCGCGGCGGTGTCCCTCGCTCACGGCGCGTGCCCGGCAGCGACGCGGTGGACGACGAGGAGGAGATGCTGTACGGGGACTCGGGGGCGCTCTTCAGCCCCGCCAAGGAGGAGCCGCGCCGCAGCCTCCCCACGGCCGAGCGGGAGCCGCACCAGCACCGGGCCGAGCCCACGCACTGGTGCGTGCTGGTGCGCGAGAACGGCGCCATGGAGGTGAGGGCGCCACGCGGCGCCACCGCGTCCCCCGTCCTGTCCCCTGTCCCTCTTTGTCCCTCTGTCCCCTCGTCCTTCTGTCCATCCCCCCCCCCTCCTGTCCTGCGAATCCACCCGGCGTCACCGCGTCCCCCCGTCCCCCCTCCCGTGGATCTGCCCAGTGTCACCGCGCCCTCCCGGTGTCCCCCCACCCCGCACACCCACCCAGTGTCCCCCAGTGTCCCCCAGTGCCCCTCCAGTTGTCCTCCCAGTGTCCCCCCGGTGTCCCCCCGGTGTCCCCCTGTCCGTCTATCACACAAACCTGCCTGGCGTCACTGCGTCCTCCTGGTGTCCCCCCACCCCACACATCCCCCCGGTGTCCCCCTGTCCCCCAGTGTCCCCCTGTCCCCCTGGTGTCCCCCTGTCCCCCCATCCTTCCATCCTGCACATTCCCCCAGTGTCTCCCAGTCCCCCCGGTGTCTCTCCGTCCCGCTGTCCATCCATCGCACAACCCCCCCGGTGTCCCCCTGTCCATCTATCACACAACCCCCCCAGTGTCCCCCAACCCCACACATGCCCCACAGTGCCCCCCAGTCCCCCCGGTGTCCCCCAGTCCCCCTGTCCATCCATCACACAAACCCTCCCGGTGTCCCCCAGTCCCGTCAGTGTCCCCCAGTCCCCCTGTCCATCCATCACACAAACCCTCCCGGTGTCCCCCAGTCCCGTCAGTGTCCCCCAGTGCCCCTGTCCATCCATCACACAAACCCTCCCAGTGTCCCCCAGTCCCCCCAGTGTCCCCCACTCCCCCCGTCCATCCGTCACACAACCCCCCCCCGGTGTCCCCCAACCCTATACATCCCTCCAGTGTCCCCCAGTCGCCCCGGTGTCCCTCCATCCCTCTGTCCATCCATCACACAAACCCTCCCGGTGTCCCCCAGTCCCCCCGGTGTCCCCCAGTCCCCCCGTCCATCCATCACACAAACCCTCCCGGTGTCCCCCAGTCCCCCCGGTGTCCCCCAGTCCCCCCGTCCATCCATCACACAACCCCCCCGGTGTCCCCCGACCCCACACATGCCCCCAGTGTCCCCAGTCCCCCCAGTCCCCCCGTCCATCCGTCACACAGCCCCCCCCGGTGTCCCTGTGCCCGCAGATCTACCAGCTGCCGGAGTGGCGCCTGGTGTTCCTGGTGAAGAACTTCCCCATGGGGCAGCGCGTGCTGGTCGACAGCTCCTTCGGGCAGCCGGCGGCGCCCGGCGAGGCCAAGAAGGAGGAGGTGACGCGGCAGGGCGAGCTGCCGCTGGTCAAGGAGGTGCTGCTGGTGGCCCTGGGCAACCGCCAGAGCCGGCCCTACCTGCTGGTGAGCCGCGGGCGTGGGGCCGGGCTGTGGGGCTGGGCAGGGCTGTGGGGCCGGGACGTGGGGCTGGGGTGGGACGTGGGGCCGGGATGTGGGGCTGGGGTGGGATATGGGGCCGGGATGTGGGGCTGGGGTGGGATATGGGGCCGGGATGTGGGGCTGGGGTGGGATATGGGGCTGGGTTGTGGGCCTAGGGTGGGATATGGGGCCGGGATGCGGGGTTGGGGGCAGACGTGGGGTCAGGATGTGGGGCTGGGGTGGGATATGGGGCTGGGATGTGGGGCTGGGGTGGGATATGGGGCCGGGATGCGGGGTTGGGGGCAGACGTGGGGTCAGGATGTGGGGCTGGGGTGGGATATGGGGCTGGGATGTGGGGCTGGGGTGGGATATGGGGCTGGGTTGTGGGCCTAGGGTGGGATATGGGGCCAGGATGTGGGGCTGGGGTGGGATATGGGGTCGGGATGTGGGGCTGGGGTGGGATATGGGGCCGGGATGTGGGGCTGGGGGCAAACATGGGGTCAGGATGTGGGGCTGGGGCATGAGGATGTGGCGTGGGGCTGGGACATGGTGCAGGGGTGTGGGGCTGGAATGTGGGGCCAGGATATGGGGCTGGGATTCTGGGGCTGAGATGTGGAGTTGGGATATGGGGCTGGAGCCAAGACTGTGGGGCTGGGATGTGGGTCCAGGACGTGGGGCTGGGGCTGGGACATGGTGCAGGGGTGTGGGGCTGGAATGTGGGGCCGGGATATGGGGCTGGGATTGTGGGGCTGAGATGTGGCGTGAGGCTGGGACATGGTGTAGGGGTGTGGGGCTGGGATGTTGGGCCAGGATATGGGGCTGGGATTGTGGGGCTGGGGCATGGGGATGTGGTTTGGGGCTGTGATGTGGGGCCGTGCCATGGGGCCGTGCCGTGCCACGGGGGTGAATTCTGGGAAGACACCGTGGGGCTGTACCATGGGGCTGGGCCGTGCTGTGGGGCCAGGATGTGGGGCCGTGCCGTGCCGTGGGGCCGTGCCGTGGGGCCGTGCCGTGGGGCTGTGCCGTGGGGCCGTGCCGTGCCGTGGGGCTGTGCCGTGGGGCCGTGCCATGGGGCTGTGCCGTGGGGCCGTGCCGTGGGGCCGTGCCATGGGGCCGTGCCATGGGGCCGTGCCGTGGGGCCGTGCCCGGCTCACCCCGCGCTCGCCGCCAGGTGCACGTGGACCAGGAGCTGCTGATCTACGAGGCCTTCAGCCACGACTCCCAGCTGGGCCAGAGCAACCTCAAAGTGCGCTTCAAGAAGGTGCGGGGGGCACCGGGGGGGGCCTGGGGGACCTGGGGGGGGACCTGGGGACCTGCGGTGGCCCCGCGCCCCCCCCCGTCTCAGCCCCACGCCCCCCCCCCCCCCCCAGGTGCCCCACAACATCAACTTCCGCGAGAAGAAGCCGAAGCAGTCCAAGAAGAAGCCGGAGAGCGCGGGGGGCGCCGAGGAGCCGGGGGGGCCGCGGGGCCGGGTGGCGCGCTTCCGCTACTTCGAGGACATCTACGGCTACGCGGGGGTGAGCCGGGCGCGAGCTGACGGGGGGGTGGGGGGGGAACCCCATCTGGGGACACCCCATCTGGGGACACCCCATCTGGGGACACCCAGCCATCATCATCATCATCATCGTCATCAATGTGGGACCCCCCCCCCCAATCAACGTGGGGACCCCACCTAAATCTGGGGACCCCCCATCAATCTCAGGACCCTCCCCTAAATGTGGGACCCCCCCCCTAAATTTGGGAACCCTCTTCCGTCAATGTGGGGACCCCCCCTAAATTTGAGAACCATTTCCCATCAATTTCAGGATCCCCCCATCGACATAGGGACCCCCCCAAAAAATCTGGGGACTCCTCCCCATCAATTTCAGGATCCCCCAATCGATGTGGGGACCCCCTTAAATTTGGGGACCCTTTCCCATCAATGTCAGGACCCTCCCCTAAATTTGGGGACCCCTTCATCAATGTGGGGACCCCCCCTAAATTTGAGAACCATTTCCCATCAATTTCAGGATCCCCCCATCAACGTGGGGACCCCTCCCCTAAATCTGGGGACTCCTCCCCATCAATTTCAGGATCCCCCAGTTGATGTGGGGACCTCACCTAAATTTTGGGACCCTCTCCTACCAATTTCAGGACCCCTCCCCTAAATTTGGGGACCCCTTCATCAATGTGGGGACCCCCCCTAAATTTGAGGACCGTTTCCCATCAATTTCAGGACCCCCCCCCCATCAACTTGGGACCCTCCCCTTAAATCTGGGGACTCCTCCACATCAATTTCAGGATCCCCCAGTTGATTTGGGGACCCCCCCCTAAATCTGGGGACCCTTTCCCATCAGTGTCTGGACCCTCCCCTAAATTTGGGACCCCCACCTAAATTTGGGGACCCTCTCCCATCAATTTCAGGAACCCCCCTATCGATATGGTTACCCCTCCCCTAAATCTGGGGACCCCCCCCATCAATTTCAGGATCCCCCAATCAATGTGGGGACCCCTCCTAAATTTGGGGACCCTCTCCCATCAATTTCAGGAGCCCCCCTATCAATATGATTGCCCCCCTCCCCTAAATTTGGGGACACCCCCCCATCAATTTCAGGACCCCCCAGTCAACCTGCAGACCCCCCCCCAATCCGTGTTGGGACCCCCCCAGTCCATGTGGGACCCCCCTGGGCCTGGGGATGCCCCCCCCAGATTTGGGCCCCCCCAGTGACCATCTGCCCCCCCTTTCCCCCCCCCCCCGAGGTGTTCATCTGCGGCCCGTCCCCGCACTGGCTGCTGGTGACGGCGCGGGGGGCGCTGCGCCTGCACCCCATGACCATCGACGGCTCCGTGGAGTCCTTCGCCCCCTTCCACAACGTCAACTGCCCCAAGGGCTTCCTCTACTTCAACCGCCAGGTGGGTCGGGGGTCCCCGGGGGGGGGGTGTCCCCGTGTGTGTGTGTCCCCCCCCCCCTAAAGCCACCCCGACGGTGCCGCCCCCAGGGCGAGCTGCGCATCAGCGTCCTGCCCGCCTACCTCTCCTACGACGCGCCCTGGCCGGTGCGCAAGATCCCGCTGCGCTGCACCGCGCACTACGTGGCGTACCACGTCGAGTCCAAGGTACCGCTGACGCTGCTGTCCCCACCCCTGGCACGGGGGTGACGCCAGGCCGCCCCCCCCCCCCCCCCCGGTGCTGACGTGCGTCCCCGGCAGGTCTACGCCGTGGCCACCAGCGTCATCAACTCGTGCACGCGCATCCCCCGCATGACCGGGGAGGAGAAGGAGTTCGAGAGCATCGAGCGCGGTGAGCCCGGCGGCCCCACGCGGTGCCAGCCCATTGTCCCCGCATGGTGCCATCCCCGTGTCCCCTACGTGGCACCATCCCCGTGTCCCCACGTGGTGCCGTGCTGTCCCAGTGTCCCCATGTGGCACCATCCCGGTGTTCCTATATGGCACTATCTTGATGTCCCCTCGTGGTACCATCACGGTGTCCCCACATGGTGCCATCCCAGTGTCCCCATATGGCACTATCTTGGTGTCCCCACACATTGCCATGCCCGTGTCCCCACACGGTGTCATCTCAATGTCCCCACACAGTGCCATCCCCGTGTCCCCACACGGTGCCATCCCGGTGTCCCCATGTGGCGCTACCTTGATGTCCCCATGCGGCACCATCCCGGTGTCCCCCCGTGGCCCCATCCCGGTGATCCCACACGGTGCCGTCCCACCGTCCCCACGTGGTACCACCCCAGTGTCCCCGTGCAGCCCCATCCCTGTGTCCCCATCGCGGTGTCCCCCCGGGGCCGCCCCCTGAGCGCCGCTGTCCCCCCCCGCCCCGCAGACGAGCGCTACATCCACCCGCAGCAGGAGGCCTTCTCCATCCAGCTCATCTCGCCGGTGAGCTGGGAGACCATCCCCAACACCAGGTGAGCGCCCCCGTGCCACCCCGGTGCCACCACAGTGCCACCGCGGTGCCACCCCGGTGCCACCCGCCTGCCTGCCCTCGCAGGATCGACCTGGAGGAGTGGGAGCACGTCACCTGCATGAAGACCGTGTCGCTGAAGAGCGAGGAGACCGTGTCGGGGCTCAAGGGCTACATCGCCGTGGGCACCTGCCTGATGCAGGGCGAGGAGGTCACCTGCCGCGGCCGGGTGAGCGCCGTGGGGGCGCGGGGGGGGGGGGGCACCGCGGGGGGCACGGCGGGGCGGGGGTCTCACCGGCGGTGTCGCGGTGCCCAGATCCTGATCATGGACATCATCGAGGTGGTGCCGGAGCCGGGGCAGCCGCTCACCAAGAACAAGTTCAAGGTGCTCTACGAGAAGGAGCAGAAGGGGCCCGTGACCGCCCTGTGCCACTGCAACGGGTACCTGGTGTCCGCCATCGGGCAGAAGGTGCGGGGACGGGGGGGGGTGGGGGACGGGGGGGGCACGGGGGGGGGGACATGGGGATGGGGGGATATGGGGACATGGGGATATGGGGATATGGGGACGTGGGGATATGGGGACAGGGGAATATGGGGACATGGGGATATGGGGATATGGGGACAGGGGGATATGGGGATTGGGGATATGGGGACAGGGGGACATGGGGATATGGGGACATGGGGACATGGGGATATGGGGATATGGGGATATGGGGATATGGGGATATGGGGACATGGGGACATGGGGATATGGGGACATGGGGACATGGGGATATGGGGATATGGGGACGGGGGGGGGGGACATGGGGATATGGGGACAGGGGGACATGGGGATATGGGGATATGGGGACATGGGGATATGGGGACACGGGGATATGGGGACGTGGGGATACAGGGATGTGGGGACACGGGGATGTGGGAACTCAGGGACATGGGGACACAAGGATGGGGGGACACAGAGACGTGGGGACGTGGGGACAGATGTGGGGACTCAGGGACATGGGAACACGAGGACACGGGGACGTGAGGATACAGGGACGTGGGATGTGGGGATTCAGGGACACGGGGACGCAGGGGCTTGGGGATGCGGGGACTTGGGAACATGGGAATACGGGGATGTAGGGGTACAGGGACACGGGACACGGGGACGCAGGGACTCGGGGACAGGGACGCAGTGGCAGCGGGGGGTCGAGGCGCGTCCCTGCCCCCCGGTGACACCCCCGGCCCCCCCCTCGCGCCGCAGATCTTCCTGTGGAGCCTGAAGGACAACGAGCTGACGGGCATGGCCTTCATCGACACGCAGCTCTACATCCACCAGATGATCAGCGTCAAGAACTTCATCCTGGCCGCCGACGTGATGAAGAGCATCTCGCTGCTGCGCTACCAGGAGGAGAGCAAGACGCTGTCCCTCGTCAGCCGGGTAGGGCGCGGGGACACGGGGCGGGGCGAGGGGACACGGGGCGAGGGGATACAGGGGATATGGGGTGGGGGGACACGGGGTGGGGGGACACGGGGTGGGGGGACACGGGGCGGGGGGACACGGGGTGTGGGGATGCCCCCTGCTGTGCCAGGGGACACGGGGACAGCTCCTCGCTGTGCCCCGGGCTGTAGGGACATCTGCTGTCCTTTGGGACGTGGGCACTTGGGGACACCTCCCTGCCACCCTGGGGGGCTTGGGGACATGGTCCCAGCACGCCAGGGGGACATGAGGACATGGGGACACCCCCCTACCGTGCCAAGGGACACGGGGACACCTCCCTGCCACCCTGGGGGACACGGGGATGCAGTGACACCGCCCTACTGACCTGGGGGACCTGGGAACCTGGGGACACCTCTGTGCCACCCTGGGGGACATGGGGACATGGGGGCACCTCCCTGCTGACCTGGGGGACATGGGGACACGGGGACACCTCCCTCCCACCCTGGGAGACATGGGGACACCTCCCTCCTGCCTTGGGGGACATGGGGACACGGGGACACCTCCCTCCCACCCCGGGGGACATGGGGACGCCTCCCCACCACGCTGAGGGACTCGGGGACGCGGTGACACCTCCCCGCCGCCCCGGGGGGCCGCGGGGGAAACGTCACGGCACCGCCGCTGACGGCGGTCCCGCTGCAGGACGCCAAGCCGCTGGAGGTGTACAGCGTGGACTTCATGGTGGACAGCACCCAGCTCGGCTTCCTCGGTGCGTGGCATCGCCCCCGGCACGGCCGGGCTCGGGGCCGGGCCCCGCGGGGGTGTCACTTTGTCCCCGTCACACGCCGCTCTCCGTCCTTTCCGCAGTGTCCGACCGCGACCGCAACCTCCTGGTGTACATGTACCTGCCCGAGGGTGAGCCACGCGTCCCCGTCCCCATCCCCGTCCCCATCCCCGTCCCCATCCCCGTCCCCGTCCCCATCCCCGTCCCCGTCCCGGCGTCGCGGTGACGCGGCGGCTCCCCGCAGCCAAGGAGAGCTTCGGGGGCATGCGGCTGCTGCGCCGCGCCGACTTCCACGTGGGCGCCCACGTCAACACCTTCTGGCGCACGCCGTGCCGCGGCACCGCCGACGGCCTCAAGAAGTCCAGCGCCTGGGAGCAGAAGCACATCACCTGGTTCGGTACGGGGACGGGGCGGGGGGGGGACGCCGGGGGGACAAACGTGGAGGGACGGGGCCAGGGGGGGACATGGGGGGGGCACGGGGAGGAGATGGGGGGCACCAGGGTGGTGCTGGGGGCACGGGGCTGCGTCCCTGTAACTTCCCCTTGCGTCCCCCGTCTTGTGTCCCCCCCATTTTGTGTCACCGCCCCCCCTCCCGTCCCCAACCCCACCGGGGGGTGCTGGGATCGGCCCTCCCTGACCCCCGGGCTCCCCCCCCAGCCACGCTGGACGGCGGCATCGGGCTGCTGCTGCCCATGCAGGAGAAGACGTACCGGCGGCTGCTGATGCTGCAGAACGCCCTCACCACCATGCTGCCGCACCACGCCGGCCTCAACCCCCGCGCCTTCAGGTACCCGCCGTCCCCAGCGCGTCCCCGGGGTCCCCAGCGTCCCCAGGGTCCCCAATGTGTCCCGGGGTCCCCAGCGCGTCCCCGGGGTCCCCAACGTGTCCCGGGGGTCCCCAACGTGTCCCGGGGATCCCCAGTGCGTCCCCATAGTTCCCAATGCGTCCCTGGGGTCCCTAACACGTCCAGGGGTCCCCAACATGTCCCCATAGTCCCCAACACATCCTCGGGGTCGCCAATGCGTCCCCGGGGTCCCCAACACGTCCCCAAGGTCCCCAACGTGTCCATGGGGTCCCCAACATGTCCCTGGGGTCCCCAGTGCATCCTTGGGGTCCCCAACACGTCCCCAAGGTCCCCAACGTGTCCCTGGGGTCCCCAACATGTTCCCATAGTCCCCAACGCGTGCCCAGGGTCCCCAACCCATCCCCATAGTCCCCAACATGTCCCCAGGGTCCCCAACGCATCCTTGGGGTCCCCAATGCGTCCTTGGGGTCCCCAACATGTCCCCATAATCCCCAACACATCCCCGGGGTCCCCAGCGCGACCCCATAGTCCCCAACATGTTCCCAGGTCCCCAATGTGTCCATGGGGTCCACAACGTGTCCCTGAGGTCCCCAGCGCGTCCCCATAGTCCTCAACGTGTGCCTGTGGTCCCCAACACGTCCCCAGGGTCCCCAATGCATCCCCGGGGTCCCCAACATGTCCATGGGGTCCCCAGCACGTCCCCATAGTCCCCAGCACGTCCCTGGGGTCCCCAACATGTCCCCAGGGTCCCCAACGTGTCCCCAGGGTCCCCAGCGTGTCCCTGGGGTCCCCACTGCAACGGGGCCCAGCAGCCGCCCAGTGGCAGCGCCGCCGGGCGATGCCACCGGGACGTCCCCGGTGCCACCGCGGTGAGCGTGGTGTCCCTGACCGTGGCGTCCCCACGCCGGTGTCCCCGGGGCGCAGGATGCTGCACATGGACCGGCGCATCCTGCAGAACGCGGTGCGCAACGTGCTGGACGGGGAGCTGCTGAACCGCTACCTCTACCTCAGCACCATGGAGCGCGGCGAGCTGGCCAAGAAGATCGGCACCACGCCCGACATCGTGAGTGGGGCGGCGCCGTGGGGCAGCGCCGTGGGGCAGGGACGTGGGGCAGGGACGTGGGGCAGCGCCGTGGGGCAGGGACGTGGGGCAGGGACGTGGGGCAGCGCCGTGGGGCAGGGACGTGGGGCAGGGCACCCTTGGTCCTACCGGGCCCTGGTGTGCGAGGGAGCAAGGCTCTGCCCCACACACTGCGCCCCACAGATGTCACCTCCCTGCCCCACAGATCTCTCACCTCCCTGCCCCATGCCCTGGGCCATAGAGATGTATCACCTCCCTGCCCCACGTACCGCACCCCATAGATGTCACCTCCCTGCCCCACACCCTGTGCCCCCTAAATGTCACCTCCCCGCCCCACACGCTGTGCCCCAAATGGACGCCGTGCCTGCTGTACACGTGCATTTCCTCCCTGCCCCATATGCTGCGCCCCATATAGACGTGGGGCAGAGCTCCCTGCCCCACTTGCTGTACCCCACAGATGTCATTTCCCTGCCCCACACGCTGTGCCCCACAGATCTGTCACCTCCCTGCCCCGTGCCCTGGGCCATATAGATGTCACCCCCCCACCTCACGTGCTGTGCCCCATAGATGTCACCCCCCACCCCACACCCTGTGCCACCCACCCCCATGGGGCACAGCAGAGCCCCCCCCCCCAGCCCCCCCTGGCCCTACTGGGGGCCCCTCGCCCCCCATCTTCCCCCCTCGCCCCGGCCCCCCCTGACGCCGCCTTCCCCCCCCCCTCAGATCCTCGAGGACCTGCTGGAGATCGACCGGGTGACGGCGCACTTCTGACGGCACCCCCCGCCCCCCCCCATGGACCGAAAATTTGTATAAAAAACCACAAAAAACGTCCCAAGGGGGCCGCGGTGCGTGGCGTGTGCTCCGCCGTCCCCTCCGCGGGGAGGGGGGGGTTTATTTGGGGGGGTGGGGTGCGGGCGGGGGGGGGGTCCGCCCGCTACGCCCGCAGGTACTCGTAGATCTGCTCGCTGTGGGGCAGCAGCCCCCAGGAGGCCAGCAGGCGGAGGACGGAGGCCGTCAGCTTCATGGTGAGGGTCTCCAGCCTGGGCGCGGGGGAGGCGTGGGGCGGCCGCTCGCCCCACGGCCCCCCCCAGCCCGTGTCTTACCCCCCCCCCACCCCCAGGACCACCCCCCCCTACCTGAGCGCCACCTCGAACTTGAGGCTCTCCCAGGCCACGCGGAGGCTGCGGACGGCGCGGAGGCCGCGGAGGCCGGGGGCGCGCTCCCCGCTGAGCCGGCCCCAGCTCCGCACGGCGCTGCGGGGGCAGCACAGGGTGGGCGCGGGGACGGTTTTGGGGGGGGTCCCCACGTCCCCCTTGTCCCCGTCCCCCCCCCCCCCAAGTCCCCTCACCTCTTGGCCATGAGGAAGTAGCGGTCGACCGGGGCCCCCAGCGCCACGTTGATGCTGCGGACGGTGTTGATGTTGCGGAAGACGAGGAGCATGGGCCGGGGCAGGGCGCGCAGCACGCCCATGATGCGCTGGAAGTGGTGGGCGGCCATCTCCTGCATGTAGGCGGCCTCCTCCCGCGTCAGCACGTTGGCCAGGGCCAGCTGCCCCGCGTGCAGCGGGCGCTGCATCAGGATCTCGCAGAAGAGGAAGTAATCTGGGGGGGGGGGGGGGGGGGCGGGGTGGGCGCGGCACCCCGGGGTGGGATTACGGCACCCAAGGGTTGGATTGAGGCATCCGAGAGTGGGATTATGGCACGCAAAGGGGGGATTATATGGCACCCAAAGGGGGGATTACGGCACCCAAAGGGGGGATTGAGGCATCCGAGAGGGGATTATGGCACCCAAAGGGGGGATTACGGCACCCAAAGGGGGGATTATGGCACCCAAGGGTTGGATTGAGGCATCCGAGAGTGGGATTATGGCACCCAAAGGGGGGATTACGGCACCCAAAGGGGGGATTACGGCACCCAAAGGGGGGGGGGAGAGGACTGAGGCACCCAAGGATGAGATTGAGGCACCCAACGGGAGGAGATTATGGCACCCAAGGGTGGGATTGAGGCACTCAAAGGGGGGGGGGATTACAGTGCCCCAGGGAGCTGCAGCACCCTGGTGCGATGCTGCAGCACCCTGAGGGGCACAGGGCAGGAAGATGGGGTTGGGGGGGCTGAGGATGGGGCTGCAGCACCCCGAGGACCACAGGGCAGGGGGACAGGGCTGTGGCACCCGAGGGATGGGATTATGGCACCAAAGGTTGGGATTACAGCACCCAGAATTGGGATTATGACACTAAAGGGGTGGGATTGTGGCACCCAAGGTTGGGATTGTGGCACCCAAGGTTGGGATTACGGCAGCCAAAATAGGGATTATGGCACTAAAAGGTGGGATTATGGCACCCTAGGGATGAGATTACAGCACCCAAAATTGGGATTATGGCACTAAAGGGTGGGATTATGGCACCCAAACGGTGGGACTGTGGCACCCAAGGTTGGGATTACAGCACCCAAAATTGGGATTATGGCACTAAAAGGTAGGACTACTGCACTAAAGGGGTGGGATTATGGCACCAAAGGGGTGGGATTACGGCACCGTGGGGACGGCCCCGGGGACGCCTCACCCTTGACGCCCAGCTCGGCCGAGCGGCTCCTCATGGCGGCGTCATCGCGCAGCACGATGGCTCGCCACAGCTGGCACAGCGCGCTGCGGTCCCTGCGCGGCCCCGGCAGCGTCACCGGCACCGCGCGGCCCCGGCCCCGCATGTCCCCGGCCCCGCGCCCCCCGGCCCCGCGCCCCCCGGCCCCGCGCCCCCCGGCCCCGCGCCCCCCGGCCTCACCTCTCGCTGAGGAACTCGTAGAGGCCGTGGTCCAGCAGCACGAGCTGCGCCTTGCCGTCGGGGCCGCGCCGCACCAGCACTGCGGGACCGGGGCGGGATGTCCCCGTGGCCCCGCGTCCCCATTGCCCTGTGTCCCCGTGGCCCCGCGCCCCCTGTCCCTGCATCCTCGTGTCCCCATATCCATGTGTTCCGATGGCCCCGTGTCCCCGTGTCCCCAAATCCTCGTGTCCCTGCGTCCCCATGGCCCCGTGTCCCTGCATCCTCATGTCTGCACACCCCTGTGTCCCCGTGTCCCCCTATCCTTGTGTCCCCATGTCCCTGCCCCCCTGTCCCCATATCCCCGTGTTCCTATGTCCTCATGTCCCTGCATCCCTGTGTCCCCATGTCCCCATGTCCCCATGTCCGTGTCCCTCCCCACCTCCCCCGTGTCCCCATGTCCCCCCGTGTCCCTGCACCCCCGTGTCCCCTGTGTCCCCACGTCCTCATGTCTGCACATCCCCATGTCCCCATGTCCCCCTTTCCCTGCAGCTGTCTTTGTCCCTGTGTCCCCATGTCCCTGCATCCCCCGTCCCCATATCCTTGTGTCCCCATGTCCCCATATCCCCCTATCCCCATGTCCCTGTCCCCATGCCCCTCCCCCTATCCCCGTGTCCCCACATCCCCACACGTCCCTGAAGTCCCTGTGTCTCCGTGTCCCTCTGTCCCCACATCCTCGTGTCCGCACAGCCCTGTGTCCTCATGTCCCTATATCCATGTCCCTATGTCCTCAAATCTCTGTGACCCCTGTCCCCACGTCCCCCCATCCCCGTCCCCCCGTCCCCGTGTCCCCCCGTCCCGGTACCGTTCCCCGGGTGCGGGTCGGCGTGGATGAAGCCGGTGTAGAAGATCTGCTCGGCGAACACGCGGATCAGTTTGTCGGCGGCCTGCGGGGAGGCGGCTCGGTCCCCCTGTGTCCCCGTCCCCGTCCCCCCCCCGCTTGTCCCCCATTGTCCCCCGTGTCCCCCCCCTGCCCCCCCCCCCGACTCACGTCCTGCAGCCCCAGGCCCTGCCGCCGGATGCCCTCCACGTTGGTGATCTTGCAGCCCTCGCAGTAATCGGCCGTCAGCACCCGCTGGGGACACCGCGGGGACACAGGGGGGGGACACGGGGGGGGACACACACGGGGGGGGGGACACACGGGGTCAGCCCATGGCGGGGCTCGGGGGCACCGCGCTGTCCCCAGGGCTGGGCCGCCCCCAGTCCCTGCTCCGCCCCGTGCCCGCCCACCCCGCAGCCCCTGTCCCCATTGTCCCTGTCCCCTGGTCCCCGTTGTCCCCACTGTCCCCTGGCCCCCATCATACCCGGGGTCCCTGTCCCCTGCCCCAAGTCCCTGTCCCCTGCTTCCCCCCCCCCCCCTGTCCCCCTGTCCCCACGGCCCCTGCAGCCCCTGTCCCCCGCTCCCCGTCACCCCCTGCTCCCTGTCCCCTTTCCCTCGGTCCCCACCTGTCCCCATGCCCTGGTCCCCACCGTCCCCGTTGTCCCCGTCCCCTGTCCCAGTTATCCCCGTCCTTGTCCCCGTTGTCCCTATGCCCATCCCTGCTGTCCCCGGCCCCACTGTCCCACTATCCCTGTCCCCATTGTCCCGCTGCCCCTGTTGCCACTGTCCTGCTGTCCCCACTGTCCCGCTGTCCCCATCCCCATTGTCCCTGTCCCCCTGTCCCCATTGTCCCCCTGTCCCCCTGTCCCCACCTTGCTGCACTTGTCCCAGTGCACGCGCGGCACCACCACGTAGCTGAAGTCGCGCAGGTCGCGGGCGCAGCGCTCGGCGTTCCGCCCCTCGTTCTCGAAGTCCAGCTCCTGCGCCAGCGTCCCCTTCAGGTCCTGGGGACGGACGGGGTGGGGGGGTCGGTGAGCTGTCCCCGCGCGCGTCCCCCCCCAACGTCCCCGCTCACCGTGTCCCCCCCAGCGCCCCCAGTACCTCCAGCACCCAGCTGAAGCCGAAGCTGGGGTGCATGAACTCCACGATGCGCAGCAGCAGCTGCAGCGTCCGCATGTCGCCGTCGAAGCGGTCGCGGAGGTCGATGTACTGCACCTGGGGGGGGCTGGATGCGGCCCTGTGCCCCCCAACCCCCTCCCAAGCCCCCCCCCCGGCCCCGGCCCCCACCTTGACGGCCACCGGCGTGCCGTCCTGCAGGGTGGCGCGGTGAACCTGCGCCAGGCTGGCGGCCGCCACCGGCTCGTAGTCGAACTCCTGGAAGAGGCCGGCCGCCGTCGTCTGGAAGTCCTCCAGGAAGAGCTCGTCCACCTGCGGGCACGGGGGGGACACGGGGGGGGGACAACACGGGATGGGGGGCAGCAACCCCTCGGTGCCTGCACTGAGCTCTGTCCCCACCCAGCGGCTGTGGTGTCCCCGTGATGGAGACCTCGGTGTCCCCACGCTCGTGGTGTCCCCATGCCCGTGGTGTCCCCGTGCCCGAAAGCACCACGTCCCCACCCCCATGGCAGTGCCGTCCCCATGGTGTCCCCATGCCCATGGTGTCCCCATGCCCGTGGTGTCCCCATGCCCAAGACCACCACGTCCCCACCCCCATGCCGTCCCCAGTGTCCCCACGTCCCCATGTGTGTGCCCAAGACCCCCGTATCCGTGGTGTCCCCGTGCCCGTGGCCCTGTGGTGTCCCCATGATCAGGACCGTGGTGTCCCCATGATGGAGACCTTGATGTCCCCTTGCCCGTGGTGTCCCTGTGCCTGTGGTGCCCCCGTGCCTGTGCCCACCACGTCCCCACCCCCGTGGCAGTGCCAGCCCCATGGTGTCCCTGTGGCCGTGGTGTCCCTGTCCCTGTGGCAGTGGTGTCCCCATACCCGTGGTGCCCCTCTGACCGTGGCCGTGCCATCCCCACGCCCTGATGTCCCCGTGCCAGCCCCACCGTCCCCTTCTGGCACCCCCATGCCCAGGAAGTGCCACCCCACGCACAGCACCGCAGCGTCCCCACGATGGGGACCACGGGGCCGTGAGGTCCCCACACGGGTGGTGGCAGGGTCCCCACGGCCGGGACCACCCCGTCCCCGTCCCCACCGGCCGCTCACCTCGCGGTGGCCGCGTTGCAGGGCGCGGTCCTCCAGCACGCGCAGGGTGGCGATGTACTCGGGGGGCAGGAGGTGGTTGAAGGAGCAGAGCCCCTGCCCCAGCTTGATGTACAGCCCCCCGTTGCGCAGCGCCCCCCGCAGCAGCCTCTCGGCCGCACGCTGGTGGCACCGCGACATCCCCGCCTGGAAGGCCGGGGAGCCCTGCGGCCGCGGGGGGTGGGGGTTGGTGTCACCAGTGGCCCCATCCCCATCTCTGTCCCGTCCCATCCCATCCCCCCCATCCCATCCCACCCCATCCCATCCCCATCCCCATCCCATCCCATCCCATCCCCATCCCATCCCATCCCCATCCCCATCCCCATCCCCATCCCATCCCCATCCCCATCCCATCCCCATCCCATCCCCATCCCCATCCCCATCCCCATCCCCATCCCCATCCCATCCCATCCCCATCCCATCCCCATCCCCATCCCATCCCCATCCCATCCCCATCCCATCCCCATCCCATCCCATCCCATCCTATCCCATCCCCATCCCATCCCCATCCCATCCCATCCCCATCCCCATCCCATCCCATCCCCATCCCATCCCCATCCCCATCCCATCCCCATCCCCATCCCATCCCATCCCCATCCCATCCCCATCCCCATCCCATCCCCATCCCATCCCCATCCCATCCCGTCCCCATCCCATCCCATCCCCATCCCCATCCCATCCCCATCCCCATCCCATCCCCATCCCATCCCCATCCCATCCCCATCCCCATCCCATCCCCATCCCCATCCCCATCCCATCCCATCCCCATCCCCATCCCATCCCATCCCATCCTATCCCATCCCCATCCCCATCCCATCCCCATCCCATCCCCCCATCCCCATCCCATCCCCATCCCCATCCCATCCCCATCCCCATCCCATCCCCATCCCCATCCCATCCCCATCCCATCCCCATCCCCATCCCATCCCATCCCCATCCCATCCCCATCCCCATCCCATCCCCATCCCCATCCCATCCCCATCCCATCCCCATCCCATCCCCATCCCATCCCCCCATCCCATCCCCATCCCATCCCGTCCCCATCCCCATCCCATCCCCATCCCCACCCCACCCCAATCCCACCCCCCCATCCCCTCCCCACCTCCTCCACCCCCCGCAGCACCACGTTCGCTGTCCACCAATAATCCACGGAGATTTCCATGCCGACCGCCAGCGACCTTGGGGACAAACCGGGGAAGTTTTTTTTTTCTGGGGGGGTGTCCCGCCCTTCCTGCCCCCCCCGCCCCCCCCCGTGCCCCCACCTGCCGAAGCGTCCCACGCCGTCCAGCAGCAGGCGCAGGCGGCGGCGCTGGGGGGGCTCAGCCCGCAGGTAGCAGCCGGCGCCCAGGGGCAGCGCCAGCCCCAGCCCCAGCAGCAGCGGCCGCAGCAGCGCCCGGCGACGTCTGGGGGGGGGGGAGCAGTGTCAGGGCCCCCCCACCCCCAGCACCGGGACCCCCACCCCCGGCACCGGGATTCCCCCGGTACCGGGGCCCGGACCCTCCCCCCCCAGCCCCCAGCTCTCACCGTGGGGCCGCGGTGGCTCCGTGCCCGCAGGGACGCGCCGGGGGGGGCCGGGGGGGGGCCCGGCCCCCAAGTAGTGCCGGGGGGGGCCGGCAGCAGAACTGCACCTGGGGGGGGGAAAGGGATGGGGTTCGGGGGGGGCAGCATGGCTGGACCCACGGCTGGGACGATGCTGGACCTATAGGCGGCCCTATAGCTGGACCCACAGCTGGACCCACAGCTGGACCTATAGGCAGCCCCATAGCTGGACCTATAACCAGCCCTGTAGCCAGTCCTATAGCTAGATCTATAGACAGTCCTATAGTCAGTCCCATAGCCAGTCTTACAGCCAATCCCATAAATAGACCCATAGATAATGGGTCCCATAGATAATCCCATAGATAGTTGGACCCATAGGCAGCCCTATAGGCAGTCCTATAGCTGGACCTATACGCAGCCGTATAGCTGGACCTACAGCTGGACCTATAGTCAGTCCTATAGCCAGTCCCATAGCCAGCCCTATAGCTGGACCTATAACCAGCCCTGTAGCCAGTCCTACAGCTAGACCTATAGACAGTCCTATAGTCAGTCCCATAGCCAGTCTTACAGCCAGTCCCATAGATAGACCTATAGTTGGTCCCATAGGCAGCCCTATAGGCAGCCCTATAGGCAGCCCTATAACTGGACCCACAGCTGGACCTATGCTGGACCTATAGCCAGCCCTATAGCTGGACCCACAACTGGACCTATAGCCAGCCCTATAGCCAGTCCTATAGCTGGACCTATAGGCAGCCCTACAGTCAGTCCTACAGCCAGTCCCATAGCCAGCCCTATAGGTGGACCCACAGCTGGACCTTTAACCAGCCCTACAGCCAGTCCTATAGCCAGCCCTGTAGGCAGCCCTACAGACCATCCTGTAGCTGAACAAACAGCGGGAACCACGCCAGTCCTATAGCTGGGCCCACAGCCGGACCCATACCAGCTCTGTGGTGGGAGCCAAAGCTGGACCCACAGCCAGCCCTATAGCCAGCCCCATAGCTGGGCCCACAGCCGGACCCATACCAGCTCTGTGGTGGGAGCCAGAGCTGGACCCACAGCCAGCCCTATAGCCAGCCCCATAGCTGGACCCACAGCCAGCCCTATAGCCAGCCCCATAACTGGACCCACAGCCAGCCTATAGCCAGCCCCATACCTGACCCACAGCCAGCCCTATGCCAGCCCCATAACCAGCCCCATGGGGCCCAGCCCCACACCCGCCCCCCCATGCCCATGGGGACCCCCCCGGCCCGGCCCCCCAGCAAGCCCCGCCCCCATCAAGGCCCCGCCCCCAACAAGCCCCGCCCCCAGCAAGCCCCGCCCCCAGCAAGCCCCATACCCGCGGGGGGGGGGGGGCAGGGGCCGGGGCCGGGCCCTGGGCTCAGGCGGGGGGGGGCGGCCCCGGGGGGGGGTCCCGGAGAGGGGGGGGGGCGGGGGGGGCGGGGCCGGGGGGGGGACCCCGGGGGGGCCCCGGGGGGGAGGGGCGGGGGGGGAATTCCGTTGGGGGCGCTGCGGGGGGGGCGCGGGGGGGCGGGGGGTCCCGGGACGTCCCCAACGACCCCGGGGGGTCCCCGGGGGGGTTCCCCAAGGGGGGGTCCCCGGGGCGGGGGGAGGGGGCGGGGGGCGGGGCCTCGGGGGGGGTTCCCGGGGGGGGGGGTCCCCGGGGGGGTCCCGGCGCGCGCTCACCGTCCGCCGCAGCCCCATGTCCGCTGCCACGCCCCGCCCCCCGCCGCGAGGCCACGCCCCCCGCGCGCCCCCATTGGCCGGCCCCGCCGCCCGGCCCCGCCCACCCCCGCGCGCGGGCCGCGGGGAGGGGCGGGGCGGCCACGCCCCCCCCGCCGCGGGCTCGGCGCCGATTGGTCGGGGCGGGGAGGAGGGGGCGTGGCGCCGGGCCCCCTCCCGCGGCTCCCGCCGGGCGCGCCGATTGGCTGCGGGCGCGGATGGCCCGAGGGGGCGGGGCCGCGGGCACGTGGGGGCGCGGGTCACGTGTGGGGGCGGCGGGGGCGGGTCACGTGGGGGCGGCCCGACGGGGGGGGGGGAGGTCACGTGGGGCTGTGGGGGGGGAATCCCCGGGGGGCGGGGCCGGGGCGGCCACGTGGGGAGGGGGCGGGGCCTCCAAGGGGACCCCCCCCCCCCCCCCTGCGGGGACCCCCCTCCGGCCCCCCCCCCCCCCGGTGCCGCCCCCCCCCGGGTCCCCCCGGCCTGGCCCCGCCCCCGGCCCCGCCCCCTCCAAGATGGCGGCGGGGGAGCGGCGGCGGCCCCGGGACCCCCGGTAGTGGGGGGGGGGGGGGGGGGGCTGGGGTGGGACCCCTGGGTGCGGGGCTGGGGGGGCCCGGCTGGGGCTGGGGGCTGCTTGTGGGGCCGGGGGGGGTGGGGGGCTGGCGTGGGGCGGGGGGGGGGCTGTGGGGGGCTGGGGCTGGGGGGCCGTCTGTGGGGCTGGGGGGGCAGGGTTGTGGGGCTGGGGGTCCGGCCATGGGGCTGGCTGTGGGGCTGTCCATGGGGGGGCCGTGGGGCAGGGGGGGGCTGGGGGGCTGACCCGGGTCCGTCTGTGGGGGCGTGGGCCAGCCGTGGGGCAGGGGGGGGAGCTGTGGGGCTGGGGCTGGGGGTCTGTCCATGGGGCAGGGCCGTGGGGCTGGCTGGGGGGCGTTGGGGGGGGCCCGCGTGGGTCCGTCTGGGGGGGCGTGGGGCAGGGCGTGGGGGGTCGTGGCTCTGTCTGTCCGTGGGTCCGTCCGCGGGTGCGACCCCCGGCCCCTCTCCCCCCGCAGCCCCCGGCCCCGCTCGGCGCCCCCCCGCTCCCGCCGCCGCCGCCCCGCGCCCCCCGAGGCGGTGCTGCAGGAGGCCTCGGGGCTGGTGCTGCTGCTGCCGGGGGCTCGGAGCCCCCCCAGGCCCAGGCGGAGGGGGGTCGCCCCCCCCCGGAGAACCCCCAGAGCTCGGGGGGGGGCTCGGGCCCCTTCCCCCCTCCGCCCCCCCCCCGCCCCCCAAAACTGCCCCCCGGACGCCTGGGGGACGCGGCTGCCGCTGCCGCTGCTGCTGCGCGTCCTGGGGGCGGCCGTGGCGCAGGAGGGGGCCGTGCCCCTGCTCTGCAGGTGGGTGCCGGGGGGGTCGGGGGGGTGGGGAGGGGGGCAGGACCCCCCCCCCACCACCCACCCGGTGACCCCCCCCCCCCCGGTGTCCCCAGGGTGTCCCGCGTGTGCCGCCTGTGGCAGCGCGCCGCCGCCGAGCCGGGGCTGTGGCACCGCGTGGCCCTGGGGCGCTGCCGGGACCCCGAGGCCGCAGCGCGGTGGCTGGGGGCAGGAAGGTGAGGGGGGGGCCCCGAGGGTGTCCCCGGGTGTCCCCGTCCCCCCCCCTCATTGTCACCTCCCGCCCGTGCCGCCCCGCGCCGTGTCCCCGCAGGCTGCGCCGGCTGCGGGACTTCGCCCTCACGCAGTGGCTGAGCGGCGTCCCCGCGGTGCTGCAGGTGGGTGGCACGGCCCCGTCTGTCCCCCCGTGCCCCCATGTCCCCTCCGTGCCCCCGTGTCCCCTCCATGCCCCCGTCTGTCCCCTCCGTGCCCCCACGTGTCCCCCCATGTCCCTGTGTCCCCACACCGCCCCCCACACCCTCCCCTGTCCCCACGTCCCCCTGTCCCTGTAGGACACCCCCATGCCCCCACATGTCCCCCCTGTGTCCCCATATGTCCCTGTGTCCCTGCTCCCCCCCCATGTCCCTGCATCCCCCCCCATGTCCCTATATCCCCCCTCACGTCCCCACACCGCCCCCCACGGCCTCCCCTGTCCCTACGTCCCCCTGTCCCTGTAGGACACCCCCATGTGTCCCCCCTGTGTCCCCACGTGGCCCCATGTCCCCTCCGTGCCCCCACATGTTCCCCCCCATGTCCCTGTGTCCCCATGCCCCCCCCAATGTCCCTGCATCCCCCCCATGTCCCCACACTGCCCCCCACACCCCCACATGTCCCCAGGTGTCCCCCCATCTCCCCACGTCCCCACATCCCCGTGTGTCCCAGCGTCCCGATGTCCTCGTGTCTCCGCGCACCCCCGTGTCCCCTCATGTCCCCCCATGTCCCCCCGTTTCCCCCCGTGTCCCCCACCCCACGGCTTGACGCCCCCCTCGGTGCCTCCCCGCCGCCCGCAGGCGCTGGCGGCCGCCTGCCCGCTGCTGTCCTCGCTGCGCCTCCGCCACTGCCGCGGGGTCACCGCTGCCGCCCTCGGTGCCGTCGGCACCCACTGCCCCCGGCTGGAGAGCCTGGACCTGCAGGGCTCCCAGGTGGGGCACGGGGACGTGGGGGGACACGGGGGGACACGGGGGGATGGGGGGACACGGGGGGATGTGGGGGACACGGGGACATGGGGATGTGGGGTAGGGGACACGTCGGGACATAGGGGACACGTGGGGGTGCAGGGGGACATGGGGACGTGGGGGGGGATGTGGGATGGGGGGGGACACGTGGGGATGTGGGGGGACACAAGGGGAACATGGGGATATGGGATGGGGGACATGGGAGGACATAGGGGACACGTGGGGACGCGGGGGGATGGAGGCATGGGGGGACTGGGGGGGGACGTGTGGGGATGGGGGGGGACACGGGATGTGGGGACATGGGATGGGGGGGGGACGTGGGGGGACACATGGGGATGTGGGGATCACGGGGACATGAATGGGGACATGCAGGGGGGGGGGATATGGGGTGTGGGGGGACACATGGGGATGTGGGGGACATGGGGACATGGGGACATGGGGATATGGGGTGGGGGGCATGGGGGGACATGTGGGGACACATGGGGACATGGGTTGTGGGGAGGACAGGTGGGGACATCTGGGGGTGGCATCGAGCTTGGGGGGGGGGGCATAGGGGGGGAATGGGACGTGGGGATGTGGGGTGGGGGGACATGGGGGGGCAAGATGGGGGGGACTGGGGTGGGGGGGGATGGGGTGGGGTGGGGGACACGGGATGTGGGGGGGCACAGGACATGGGGGGGACACATGGGGATATGGGGTGGGGGACACGGGATGTGGGGGGGCACAGGACATGGGGGGGACAGCTGGGGACATGGGGGGGACACATGGGGATATGGGGTGGGGGACACGGGATGTGAGGACACGTGGGGATATGGGACGTGGGGGGACACGGGGGGATGTGGGGGGACACGGGATATGGGGGACATGGGACGTGGGGATATGGGACGTGGGGGGACACGGGGGGATGTGGGGTGACACGGGACGTGGGGAGGACAGGTGGGGACATGTGGGAACATGGGGGGGACACATCAGGAGGACATGGGGTGTGGGGGACCCACGGGGGGATAGGGGGATGCATGGGGACACGGGCCATGGGGGTACACCGGGGGGGGACACGGGGGGGACACGCGGGGAGTGGGGTCGCATGGGGCCGTGGGGCTGCCCCGCAGGTGGAGGCCGGGGCCGTGCCCAAGTTCCTGGCGGTGGCGGGCGCGCGGCTGCGCCAAATGTGGCTGAGCTGCGGCCCCCGCACCGGCGCCGTGCTGGCCTCGCTGGCGGTGAGTGGGGGCCTGGGGGGGGGGGATTTGGGGGGGGCCGGGGGGGTGCCGGTGGCACTGGTGGCGCCGTCACCCCCCCGTCCCCGTCCCTGTCCCCGCAGGGGGGGAGCTGCCCCCAGCTGCAGCTGCTGGAGGTGGACGCGGGGCAGCAGCGCAGCCCCCACCCGCTGCAGGTCCCCGTGGAGCAGCTGCAGGCGGCCTGCCCCCAGCTGCAGGTACCGGCACCCACCCGCGGGCACCCACCCATCAGCACCCACCCGCGGGGCTCCCACCCAGGGGGCACCCACCTGTAGGCACCCACCCATTGGGTTCCCCCCCATCAGCACCCACCCATGGGGCACCCACCTGTGGGCACCCTTCTGGGCGGCTTCCACCTGTGGAACACCCCACTGGTGGGCTCCCACCCATGGGGCACCCACCCAAGGGGCTCCCCCCCCAGGCTCCCACCCATGGGGCACCCATTGATGGGGCACCCACCTGTGGGGACCCCTCTGTGGGGCTTCCCCCTATGGGAAACCCACCCTTGGGGCACCCCACTGGGGGGCACTCACCCGTGGGCACCCTTCTGGGGGGCTTCCCCTCTGGAACACCCCACTGGTGGGCTCCCACCCAAGGGGCTCCCACCCATGGGGCACCCATCGATGGGGCACCCACCCGTGGGGACATCTCTGTGGGGCTCCCCCCACGGACCCCCCCACCCACAGCCCTCCCCCTCCCCCCCCGTGCGCCCCCCCAGGTCCTGCGGCTGCTGAACGTCTCCTGGTGGCCCCGGGCGGCCCCGCGGTTGCCGCTGGCCCCCGGCTTCCCGCAGCTGCAGGAGCTGAGCCTGGCCACGACCACCGGCGGCGGTGCCGGCGACGCCGTCCTGCAGCGCCTGCTGCGCGCCTCCGCCCGCCTGCGCCTGCTCGACCTGCGCGGCTGCGCCCGCGTCTCACCCCGCGCCCTGCTGCGCCTGCCCTGCGCCGGTGAGAGCGGGGGGACGGGGGGGGCACGGGGCTGGGCCGGGCCGGGCCGGGCTGTACCGCGTTGGTTGCGTTGGGCGGGCTGCACCGTGCCATGCCGTGCCACGCCGTGCCGTGCCGTGCCGCATCGGTTGCGTTGGGCGGGCTGCACCGTGCCATTCGGGCTGTGCCGTGCCGTGCTGGCCGTGCCATGCCACAGGAACGGTGCCGTGGTGGCTGTGCCGTGCCAACTGTGCCGTGCTGTGCCGTGCTGTGCCGTGCTGTGCCGGCGGCACCGTGTCAACCACCTCGTGTTGGCCGTGCCGTGTTGGCCGTGCCGTGCCAACCACACTGTGCCAACTGTACTGTGCCAACCGTGCCATGCTGGCCGTGCCGTGCCGTGCCACGCCGTGCTGGTTGCACCATGTCAACCAGCCCGTGTTGGCCCTGCCGTGCCATGCTGTGCCACGCCAGCCATGCTGTGTTGGCCGTACCGTGCTATCCATGCCATGCTGGCTGTGCCATGCCACGCTGTGCTGGCTGCAGCACTTTGATCACCCTATGTTGGCCATGCCGTGCCGTGCCATGCCGTGCCAGCTGTGCTGTGCTGTGCCGTGCCAACTGTGCCATGTTGACCACGCCATGCCATCCCATATCCATGGTGCCAGGCTGTGCCACGCCACGCTGTGTCGACCACAATGTGCCGTGCCGTACCAACCATGCCATGCCAACTGTGGCACGTTGACCACGCCACGCTGTCCCATGTCATATCCATGGTGCCATGCCGTGCCACACCATGCTGTGCCAACCACACCGTGCCAACTGTGCCACATTGAGCACGCCACACCGTGCCATGTCATATCCATGGTGCCGCACCGTGCCATGCCAGCCATGCTGTGCCATGCCAACCACACCGTGCCAACTATGCCGTGTTGACCACGCCACGCCACGCTGTGCCAACCATGCTGTGCCGTGCCGTGCCAGCCACACCGTGCCACCTGTGCCATGTTGACCACCCCACGCCACGCCACACCCGCGGTGCCACGCTGCGCCGCACCACGCTGCCGGTGCTGCCCCACATCCCCCCAGTGCCATCCCGTGCCACTTGCACCGCGCCAACCGCGCCGCGCTGACCCCGCCGCCACCTCCCCGCAGACCTGGAGCAGCTGCACCTGGGGCTGCACTGCAGCGCCTGCGCCCCCCCCAGTGCCCCCCAGGGCTGCGCGGCGCTGGCCTGGCGCTGGCGGCACAGCCTGCGGGAGCTGGACCTGGCCGGGCACTGCTTCGGCGAGCAGGACCTGGCGCAGGCCCTGGCAGCCTTCGGCCCCGGCGCCCCCCTGCGCTCCCTCGACCTGGCCGGCACCAGGGTGGCCCCCGAGGCCCTCAGGTGAGGATGGGACCCCCCCCCGGGACTGGGGGTTGGGGGGGGTGGGTTAAGGTGCGGGGGGGGGGGTCCCATCGTTGGGTGCTGGGAGGGGTGGGGGTCCCTGTCCCCAGGTGCTTGGGGGGGTCTGGGGGTCCCCATCCTGGGGGTCTGGGGGGGGTCTTGGGGTCCCTGGGGGGTCTGGGTGCCCCCATCTTTGGGTGCTGGGGGGGGTCCAGGGGTCCCTGTCCCTACTTCTTGGGCGGGGGGGCATCTGGGTGTCCCCATCCTGGGGGGTCTGGGGGTCCCTGGGGGGTCTGGGGGTCCCCATCTTTGGGTACAGGGGGAGGTCCGGGGGTCCCTCTCCCTACTTCTTTTGGGGGGGTCTGGGGGTCCCTGGGAGGTCTGGGTGCCCCCATCTTTGGGTGCTGGGGGGTCTGAGTGTCCCTATGGGGTTCAGGTGCCCCCATCCTTGGGTGGGGGGTCTGGGGGTCCCTGGGGGGTCTGGGTGCCCCCATCCTTGGGTGCTGGGAGGCGGGGGGTCCGTGTCCCCAGGTGCTTGGTGGGGGGTCTGGGTGTCCCAATCCTTGGGGTCTGGGGGGGTCTGGGGGTCCCTGTCCCTACTTCTTTGGGGTGTCCCCATAGGGGGAAGCAGAGGGGGGAGCTGGGTGTCCCTATTCTTGGCTCTGGGGGGGCTCTGGGGGTCCCTGTCCCCATCCCTGGCTCTGGGGGGGGGGGGGGGGGGGGGGGGGGGCGTCCCAGTGTCCCCGTCCCCATCCCTGGGCACTGGGGGGGGTCCAGGGGGGTCCTATCTCTGGCTCTGGGGGGGGGGGGGGGCCTGTCCCCATCCTTGGCACTGGGGGGGTCCAGGGGGGGTCCCCTCTCTGACTCTGGGGGGGGGGGGTCGCTGTCCCCATCCCTGGGTGCTGGGGGGGGTCTCAATGTCCCTGTCCCCATCCGGGGGTACTGGGGGGGGGTCCCAGTGTCCCCATCCCCGGACACTGGGGGGGTGGGTCCAGGGGTCCCCTCTCTGGCTCCGGGTGTGCTCCCCATCCCCACCCCTGGGTGCTGGGGGGGTGTTGGGTGCTGCTGTGCCCGCCCCCCCCCCAGCCCCCCTGTGCCCCCCCCGTGCCCCCCAGCGCCCTCCTGCTCCGCTGCCCGTCGCTCTGCTACCTGGACGTCTCGTCGTGCCGCCGCCTGCCCCGCGGCACCAAGCGGGCGCACCGGGGCCCCCGGGAGCTGGGGCAGTGCCTGAGCCTCCTGCTGGGGGCCGGGACCCTGCCCCGCGACCCCCCCGAGCCCCCCCGGCCCCCAGCAGCCCCCCCGCAGCCCCCCGGAGCTGCCCTGAGCGGTCGGGACCCCGCGGCCGGGCAATAAAGGGATCGGGACCGGGGTTGTGCCGGGCACCCGCCGGGCGTCCGCGTGTGCGTGTGTGCGCCCCAAACACGGCCCGGCACCGTGACCCCACACCATTGTGCCCGGCACCGTGTCCCCGTCCCCATGTCCCCGTCCCATTGTACCCATCCCATTGTGCCCATCCCAGCCCCTGTCCCCATGTCCCAGTCCCCGTCCCCATGTCCCCATCCCATTGTGCCCATCCCAGCCCCTGTCCCCATGTCCCAGTCCCATTGTACCCGTCCCAGTCCCCGTCCCCATGTCCCCATCCCATTGTGCCCATCCCAGTCCCCGTCCTCATGTCCCCGTCCCATTGTACCCATCCCAGTGCCCATCCCAGTGTCCCCATCCCATTGTGCCTGTCCCAGTGCCTGTCTTTGTGCCCCCATCCCATTACGCCCATCCCAGTGCCCAGCCCCATGTCCCCATCCCAGTGTCCCCTTCCCATTGTACCTGTCCCAGTGCCTGTCCCCGTGTCCAGATCCCAGTGCCCGGCCCCGTGTCCCCATCCCATTGTGCCCGTCCCACTGCCTGGCCCCATGTCCCCATCCCCGTCTCCCCATCCCAGTGCCTGTCCCTGTGTCCCCATCCCACCGTACCTGTCCCAGTGCCCGTTCTCGTGTCCCCATCCCAGTGTGCTTGTCCCCATGTCCCCATCCCACTGTACCCGTCCCACTGCCCTGCCTCATGTCCCCATCGCAGTGCCTGTCCCCATCCCATTGTACCTGTCCCAGTCCCCGTCCCCACGTCCCCATCCCAGTGCCTGTCCCAGTGCCCGGCCCCATCCCAGTGGCCTGTCCCAGTGGCCCATCCTCTGGTGCCCCCCCCCCAGTGCCCACCCCGCTGCACCCATCCCCATGCACCCATCCTGCTGGTCGTGTGCCCGTGTGCCCATCCCAGTGTGCCCATACTGGTGTGCCCATACTGGTGTATTCATACTGGTGTGCCCATACTGGTGTGCCCACACTGGTGTGCCCATACTGGTGTGCCCATACTGGTGTGCCCATACTGGTGTGCCCATCCCAGTGCGCCTGTCCCAGTGTACCCATACTGGCGTACCCATACTGGCGTGCCCATACTGGTCTGCCCATACTGGTGTATTCATACCGGTGTACCCATACTGGTGTACCCATACTGGTGTGTTCATATCAGTGTGCCCATACTGGTGTGTTTGTACTGGTGTGCCCACACGGTGTACCCGTTATCCTGGTGTGCCCATCCTGGTGCCATCCCAGTCCCCATCCCAGTCCCCATCCCAGTGCCCCCATCCCCATCCCAGTGCCCCCATCCCAGTCCCCCCCCAGTGCTACCAGGCCCCATCCCAGCACCGGAGCGGCCCCGGTGGCACCGAGGGGCTGGGTTGGGGGGGGTCCCGTGGGGCACCGAGGCTGCGGCACCGCCACCGCCAGCCCCCCCCCGGCCGAGCTGGGACGGGCCCCACCGTGTCCCCAGTGTCACCCCCATGTCCCCCTCCCCACCGTGTCCCTGTGCCCCCCCCCGTGCCCCCAAAGTCCCCATCCCCACCGGCCCCCCCCCCCCCCCCCAGCCTCCTCTTCCTCTCCCCCCTCATCCTCACCGGGGGCCCCTCCGCAGCCCCCCCACGGGACCGGGCACCCCGGGGCTCAGCGGTCACGGCCTGGGGGTGCCACTGACGGCCCCCCCCCCTGCAGCCATGGGGGGGGACACGGGGGGCAATGGGGACATGGGGGGCACACGGGGGGGCTCTGGGGACGTGGGGGTGGTTGGGGGCATTGGAGCCATGGGGGGGGGGGTGGTTGGGGGCCATGGGGGGCACAGGGACACTTGGGGGTCCTGGGGGGCCACGGGGTGCTGGGGGGGGGCACGAGGTCCAGGGGGTCCATGGGGAAACACGGGGTCCTGGGGAGCACTGGGGGGGGGCCGTGACCCCCCCCCCCAAATTGGGCAGGGGCTGTAGTTGTGGGGCAGGGGGGTGATAAGGATGAGCCCCCCCGCCCCCCCCATGGGCTGGGTGGTGTGGGGCTGGGCTGGGCACCGGGGGGGTGGCACGGGGGGGTGGCACTAACGCAGTGTCACCAGTGGGGTGTCACCAGTGGGGTGTCACTGGGGGGGTATCACTGGGGGGGTATCACTGGGGGGGTGTCACTGCGGGGGAGCCATTCGTGGGGTGCCACCAGGGGGGTGTCCTGGGGAGGGGGGGGGGTGACACCAATGGGTGTCGTTATAGGGGTGCCAGCAGGGTGCCCTCGCTGGGGTGCTGGTAATGGGGTGCCACCAGCGGGGCGTCACTGCCGGGGTGCCACTTTTGGGGAGTCACCAGTGGGTGTCAGTAATGGGGGTGTCACCAACGGGGTGCCACTATCGGGGTGTCACCGTTGGGCTGTCACAAACGGGGTGCCACTTTTGGGGTGTCACCAATGGGGTGTCATTGTTGGGGTGCCGCTGCTGGGGTGCCAGGAGGGCGCCACCACTGGGGTGCCACCAATGGGTGTCATTAACGGGGTGCCGCCACTGGGGTGCCGCCAATTGGGGTCCCCATTCTCCCCCCCCGCCCCCCGCTGGGTGCGTGCGGGCCTGGTGCTGGGCGTGCAACGCGTGCAACGCCGCCGTGCGGCCCCGCGCCCCCCCCGCGCCCCCCCCGGCCCGCAGCGCCCCGGCCCAGGACAAAGGGGCCGCAGCCGGGCCCGGTCGGATGGAAATGAGGGGGCGGGGCGGGGGGGCGGGGGTGGGGGTGTGCGTGTGTGTGTGTGTGTGTGTGTGTGTGCTGGTGCACGCATCTGCTGCTACACGCGTGGGTACGTGTGTGTGATTGTGAGCGTGTGCAGGTGCAGGCAGGGCTGTGTGAGTGTGCAAGAGTGGGTGTGCACGGCTGGGCTCCTGTTTGTGCACACGGTTGTGTGGGGGCTGCGTGTGTGTGTGTGTGTGCACATGCCTGTGTTGGAGCTGGTGCATGCGTGTGTGTGTGTGTGTGTGAGCTTGTGCATGAGTGTGTGCAAGTGGATGTGCACACATCTGGGCTCCTGTTTGTGCAAAAGGTTGTGTGGGGTCTGCACGTGTGTGTGCACGTGCCTGTGTTGGAGCAGGGGTGTGTGTGTGTGTGTTATCCATGTGCATGTCTCCTGCATGCACATGCATGTGTCTGCGTGTGAGTGTGTGCAAATGTGTGTGTGTGTGCGCGCGCACATCTGCAGGCGTGTGCCTGTGCAAGTGCCTGTGTTGGAACAGGTGCAAGTGTGTGTGTGTGTGCGTGTGTGTGTGTCCCCTGCATGCATGTGCGTGTGTCTGCATGTGAGTGTGTGCAGGTGCTGGCAGGGCTCTGTGTGTGTGTGAGCATGGAAGTGTGTGTGTGTGTGTGTGTGTGTGAGAGCTTGTGCATGAGCGTGTGCAAGTGCATGTGTGCGCACATCTGGGCTCCTGTTTGTGCACACGGTTGTGTGGGGTCTGCACGTGTGTGTGTGTGTGTGTGTGTGTGCGTGCCTGTGTTGGAGCAGGTGCGTGTGTGTGTGTGTGTTATCTGTGTGCATGTCTCCTGCGTGCATGTGTCTACGTGTGTGTGTATGTGTAGGTGCACATTTGCACACAATTGTGCACATGGATGTGTGGGGGGTCTGCTTGTGTGTGTGTGTGTGTGCACATCCGCAAGCGTGTGCCTGTGCAAGTGCCTGTGTTGGAGCGGGTGCAAGTGTGTGTGCGTGCGTGTCCATGTGTGTGCGTGTCCATGTGTGCATGTGTCCATGTGTGTGCGTGTGTCCATGTGTGTGCGTGTGTCCATGTGTGTGCATGTGTCCATGTGTGTGCGTGTCCATGTGTGTGCGTGTGTCCATGTGTGTGCGTGTGTCCATGTGTGTGCATGTGTCCATGTGTGTGCGTGTCCATGTGTGCATGTGTCCATGTGTGTGCGTGTGTCCATGTGTGTGCGTGTCCATGTGTGCATGTGTCCATGTGTGTGCGTGTGTCCATGTGTGTGCGTGTCCATGTGTGCATGTGTCCATGTGTGTGCATGTGTCCATGTGTGTGCGTGTCCATGTGTGCATGTGTCCATGTGTGTGCGTGTGTCCATGTGTGTGCGTGTCCATGTGTGTGCGTGTCCATGTGTGTGCGTGTGTCCATGTGTGCGTGTGTCCATGTGTGCATGTGTCCATGTGTGTGCGTGTGTCCATGTGAGCACACGTGTGCGTGTGCACGTGCACGCAGCCGTGTGCCTGTGAGTGGCGCAGCCGTGTGTCCGTGTCCGTGCCCGCGTGTACACGCACCCACCCGCACCCACCCGCACACCCCCCCCCACACGCGTGCCCACCCCCCCCCATCCCCCCCCCGCGTGGCCCCGCCGCGGGGGTCCCGCGGGTTCCCATCAGCGGGGGCGCGCCCGGGGCCCCGCCCACGCCCCGATGCGCGCTCCCGCCCGCCCCCCCCCCCCGCTCGCGGACACGCGCACCTGCACGCACGCGCCCGCACACCCTTCGTGCACGCGCACAGCCAAGCGCACCCCCCCCCCCGCGCACGCACAGATGCACGCGCGCGCCCCCCCTCGTGCACGCGCACCCCCCCCGCCCACGCGCCTCGTGCACGCGCACCCCCCCCTCCCCCCTCCCCCCTCCCCCCTCCCCCGCGCCCCAGCCCCGTGCGCGCCCCCGGCCCCGCAGCGCGCCGTGGGGGGGCCCGGCCCGGTTCGGCCCGGCCCGGATCGGCCCCGCTGGGCGCCGCTGGGCCCGGTTCGGCCCCGTCGGGCCCCGTCGGTCCCGGCCCGTCCCGGCCCATCCCGGCCATTGTGGCGGCCGCGGGGCACGCTGGGAAACTCCCGGCTCCGGGGATGGGGCCGGGGCTGCGCGGGGGGGGGGGCGGCCCCGGGAACCCCCCCCCCGCCTCCACGAGCCCCCGGTTGCGCCCCCCCCATCCCCCTCCCGGGGGAGCCGCCGGGATCCCGGTGCCGCCCCCCCCTCCTTCGGTCCCCCCCCACCCCCTCCCCGGGGGACTCCCCGGTGTCCCCCCCCCTCCCCCCCCGTGGGAATCCGCCCCCCCCCCGCGCCCCCCCCCCACACTGCGGGCAGCCCCCAGCGCCCCCCCCCGTTACCCCCACCCCCCCCCCCCGTTACCCCCCCGCCCCCCCCGCTCCCCCCTCCCCGCCCCCATCCCAGCGCCCCCCCTCCACCGGGAGCCCCTCCCACACCCCCCCCCGCCCCCCCGCTCCCCCCCCCCGGTTCCCCCCGCCCCCCCCCCGCCGGGCCGCCGTTATAAGCCCCGGCCGGCGGGGCGGGAGCGCTCACACCGCGCCGCCCGTGCGCAGCGGCAGCGCCCCCCCCGCCCCCCGTTCCCCCCCCCCTCCCCATCCCGGAGCTGTCCGGTGCTGAACGGAGCCGCCCGGGGCTGCCTCCGCCGCCGCCCCCGGTCCATGCCCCAGCGGCGGGGCCGGGGCTGCGGCGGTGCCCGGGGGGGGCGCCGGGAGGCGGCTGCGGGCGGCCCCGGGCAGGCGCTGGGCGGCAGCGCCCGGCGCACAAAGCCGCAGCGGCCGGGGGGGGACCGGGGAGGGGGGGGGGTCTTTGTGCAGCCGGGCCGGGCCGGGCCGGGCCGTGCCGAACCGGGCCGGGGTCCCGGGAGGGGAGCGGAACCATGCCCAGGTCGTTCCTGGTGAAGAAGGTGAAGATCGATGACTTCCCCGCCGGCCTCGACGCCCCGTACGGCAGAGCCCGGGCGGACTTCGGCTCCCGGCTGCACGACAAGGGTAAATACCGCCGTACCGGGCCGTGCCGGGCCGTGCCGGGCCGTACCGGGCCGTGCCGGGCCGTGCCGGGCCGTACCGGGCCGTATGGGGCTGTATAGGGCCGTACCGGGCCGTACCGGGCCGGGCTCGCCGCATTCCTGCGCGCCGCCCGCCGTGCCAAACCGTGCCAAACCGAGCCGTGCCAAACCGTGCCAAACCGAGCCGTGCCGAGCCGAGCCGTGCCGAGCCGAGCCGTGCCGAGCCGGCCCCGGCGCTCCTTTTGTCTGCCGGAGCCAAGTTCAAGGACGAGCGCGCAGCAGCGCGGAGCCCCCCCCACCCCCCCCCCACCCCCCGGCTCGGCTCGGCCCGGCTCGGCCCGGCTCGGCCCGGCCTTTGTGCGGCCCCCTCGGCCCCGCCGTGCCCGGTGCGGCTGCGGCTGCGGCGCGTTGCGTAACCGGCACCGAACCGCCGCAGCGGGGCCCGGCCCCGGCCGCACCGCCCGGTGACCTTGAGAGGGGCCGGGGCAGGCGGCGGGGCCGGGGAGGGGGGCACGGGGACGGGGACACGGGGACGGGGACGGAGACGCGGGCAGGGACCGGGAGGGATGCGGGCAGGGACGGGGACAGGGATGGATGTGGACGGGGATAGGGAGCGGAGCGGGGACAGGGATGGGGACAGGATGGGGACAAGGACGGGGATAGGGACAGGGACAGGGACACGATCGTGGCCACCGGGTCGGGGTCCAGGCAGGGGCAGCGAGGGGCGCAGCGGGGCCGGGGGGACAGGGACGGGGACGGGGACGGGGATGGGGACGGGGACAGGGACAGAGCAATGCAGAGGTTGATGCAGGGACAGGAGCAGAGGCAGGACTGGGACCAAGGACAGCGCAGGGGCTGGGGACAAGGGACAGGGGACAAGGGACAGGGGACAGGGGACAAGGGCAAGCACAGGGGCAAAGGACAGGGGCCAGGGGACGCGGTAGTGCTTGGACAAGGGAGAGGGAACGGGGACAGGGGATGGGGGACAAGAGGCGGGGGGTAGGGTAGCACAGGGGCAGGGGACAAGGGGCAAGAGAAAGGGAACAGGGGGCAGAGGACAGGGGACAAGGGATGAGGACAGAGGATACGGGTAGCACTGAGACAGGAGATGGGCAGGGGACAAGGGACAGAGGACAGGGGGCAGGTGACAAGGGATGGGGGACAAGGAATAAGGGACGGGGACAAGGGATGAGGGACAAGGGACATGGGTAGCACAGGGACAGGAGACAGGGGACAAGGGATGGGGAATGGGTGGTGCAGGGACAAGGGACAGAAGACAGGGGGCAGGGGACAGAGGATGGGGACAAGGGATGAGGGACAGGGGACGAGGGATGAGGATGGGCGCAGGGGCAGGGACAAGGGATGAGGGACAGGGGATGGGAATGTGAGTGACACAGGGACAAGGGACAGGGGATGAGGGACGGGATGTGGGTGTCACAGGGGCAGGGGACAAGGGACAAGGGATGAGGAGCGGAGACGTGAGCAGCACAGGGACAGGGGACAGGGGATGAGGGACAGGGAAAAGGAATTGGATGGTGCAGGGGGCAGGGGACAAGGGGTGAGGGATGGGATGTGGGTGTCACAGGGACAGGGGACAAGGGACAAGGGATGAGGGATGGGGGATGTGAGTGGCACAGGGACAGGGGACGAGGGCTGAGGGCAGGGATGGGGATTTGGGAAGTGCAGGGGCAGGGGACAGGGGGCAAGGGTTGGGGGACAGGGGATGGGAATGGGGGTGGCACAGGAACAGGGGACGAGGGACAGGGACAAGGATTTGGGTGGTGCAGGGGCAGGGGACAGGGAATGAGGGACAGGGGCAAGGAATTGGATGGCGCAGAGGACAGGGGATGAGGGACAGGGATGTGAGCGGCACAGGGGCAGGGGACAGGGGATGAGGGACAGGGACAGGGACGCGGGTGGCGCAGGGGCAGGCGGGGGCCGCGCTGACCGGGTGCCCCCCGCCCGCAGCAGGCTACATCGGCGACTACATCGCGCCGGCCGCGTACGAGGGGGACGGCGAGGGCGCGCTCAAGGTGCCGTCTCCGGACCCCATCTACCCGGGCTCGCACGGGGACTATGGCGCGCCGGACTCGGAGCCGCCGGACAGCCCGCACTCGGGGATGGCGGGGGGCTACATCAACGGCGACGCGGCGGTGAGCGAGGGCTACGCCGTGGACGCCTTCTTCATCACCGACGGGCGGTCGCGGCGCAAGGTGGTGAGCGGGGCGCGCAGCCTGCAGCGCGGCACACGTGCGGCGAGTGCGGCAAGACCTACGCCACCTCCTCCAACCTCAGCCGGCACAAGCAGACGCACCGCAGCCTGGACAGCAAGATGGCCAAGAAGTGCCCGACCTGCGGCAAGGTCTACGTCTCCATGCCCGCCATGGCCATGCACCTCCTCACCCACGACCTCAAGCACAAGTGCGACGTCTGCGGCAAGGCCTTCAGCCGGCCCTGGCTGCTGCAGGGCCACATGCGCTCGCACACGGGCGAGAAGCCCTTCGGCTGCGCCCACTGCGGGAAGGCGTTCGCCGACCGCTCCAACCTGCGCGCCCACATGCAGACCCACTCCGCCTTCAAGCACTTCAAGTGCAAGCGCTGCAGCAAGACCTTCGCCCTCAAGTCCTATCTCAACAAGCACTATGAGTCCGCCTGCTTCAAGGGCGCCGGGCCCCCCCTCAGCCCCCTGCACGCCTGAGCGGGGGACCCCCGCCCCTGCGCCCCCCCCCCCCCCCGACTCCCCTGCCTCCTGCCCTGCAGCGCTGAGCCCAGGGAAGGGGGCTGGGGCTGTGCACCCTGAAACTGGGGGGGTCCCCGATTTTGGGGGGGGGTGCCTTGGGTTCTGTGAGCACCCTGAAACTGGGGGTCCCTGATGATTGGGGCGTGTTGGGTCTTTGTGCACCCTGAAACTGGGGGTCCCTGCTTACAGGTGTGCCCTGGGTCTAGTGAGCACCCTAAAACTGGGGGGGGGGGGTTCCCTGATTACGGGGGTGCCTCAATTCTGTGCACACCCTAAAACCAGGGGTTCCCCGATTACAGGGGTGCCTCGGGTCTGTGTGCACCCCAAAACTGGGGGGGGGGCCCCAATTACAGGGATGCCTTGGGTCAATTGAGCGCCCTAAAACTGTGGGTTCCCCAATTACAGGGGTGCCTTGGGTCTAGTGAACACCCTAAAACTGGGGGTTCCCAAATTACACGGGTGCCCAGGGTCTTTGTGCACCCCAAAACTGGGGGGGGTCCCTGATATGGGGGGGGGTGCCTTGGGTCCTGTGAGCACCCTGAAACTGTGGGTCCCCGATTACAGGGGTGCCTTGGGTCTTTGTGCACCTCAAAACTGGGGGTCTGCCAATTACAGGGGTGCCTTGGGTCTTTGTGCACCCCAAAGCTGGGGTCCCCCAATTACAGGGGTGCCTTGGGTCTTTTTGCACCTCAAAACTGGGGGACCCTGATTATGGGGGTGCCCTGGGTCTTTGTGCACCTCAAAACCAGGGGGTCCCCAATTACAGGGGTGCCCTGGGCCTAGTGAGCACCCCGAAACTGGGGGTCCCCAATTACAGGGGTGCCCTGGGTCTGTGCACACCCCAAAACTGGGGGACTCCCCTCCCATTACAGGGGTGCCCTGTGTCTGTGTGCACCCCAAAAACAAGGGATTTCCCCAATATTGCAGGGGAGCCCTGGGTCTATGCGCACCCTTAAACTGAGGGACCCCCACCCCAGTAATGGGGGTGCCCCGGGCCTCTGAGCACCCCAAAAACAAGGGACCCCCCTCTTCCATTTCAGGGGTAGTCCAGGCCTATGTGCACCCCAAAACCAGGGGCCCCCCCATGGGCACCCCAACCCTGGGCTGCACCCCAAAACAGGGGCACCCCCTCCCTTATTGGGGCACCCTGTCCCCATGCCATACCCAAATTGCCCCCCCCCCCCAAATTGGTGCCCCCCTCCCTGCCCCCCATCTGGGGTGCCCCCACCCTGTGTTCACCCCAAAACCAGGGGGACCCCCCCTTGCTCTTGAAGGGGTGCCCCGTCCCTACGCCATATCCGAACTGGGACACCTCCCCTAACTGGGGACACCCCCCCCCCAAATTGGGGACCCCCCCTTTCCCCCTCGCAGGGGGTCCCCAACCCAAGGGGCTCCCCCTCCTAATTACGGGGGTGCCCCAGCCCTGTGCCATGCCCCAGCCCGGGGCCCCCTTCCCATGGGGGGGCTGGGGATCCCCTTGCCCCCCCCTCCCCCCTCCCCATGGCACGTTCGCCCCCACGGCGACCCCAACCTCGCGGGGGGCAGGGGGGATCCGGCCCCCCCCCCCCCCCCAGGGATCCCTCCTCGGGGGGGGGGGGGGGGGGCTGCCCTTTGGGGGGGGTCAGCCCAGGTCACCCCCCCCCCCCCCCATCCCCGGGGACCCCCCGCCCCCAGAGCACAGCCCGGCCGCTCGGGCCCCCAACCCCGCACGGACTTTGGCCTGGGCCGGGCCCGGCCCCCCCGCGATGCCAAAGTCTTGTCACTTTTCTGAACGGGAAAAAAGAGGAAAAAAAAACAAAAAACAAACAAACAAAAAAAAACAGGGAAAAAAAAAGGAAAAAAAAAGAAAAAAGAAAAAAAAAAAGAGGAAGGAAGAGGGACCCGAGCCGCCCCCGGGGACTCTGCATGCAAAAAAGTATTTAAATCTATGCCAATTTTATGACGCTTTTGGAGCCGATTTATTTATTTATTTGCCAAACTTTAGATAGTCTATTTGAGGGCAATATTTCTCCGTAGGAGTCCGGTACTGAACCTATAGAGCAATAATTAACGTAATGCATGGTATTTTTAAGACAAATAGTATTAATGAGGAATCAGGTACATTTTAATCCAATATTCTTAATAGCAACGAATATCAGGGATGATGCCAGAGTAGCGCTAGCACCCCGAGTATGCACTGCCCGCCCCGCTAGGCCCCGCCGCCGTAGTCGCCTCCCCCGGGACCCGCCGCCGGCCCCGCACACGCAGCACACGCAGCACACACGCAGCACATGTATAGCACATGCAGCACACGCAGCACACAGCATGCACATAGCACACACATTGCACACGCAGCACACACAGGCACATATATAGCACACGCAGCACACGTAGCACATGCAGCACACGCAGTACATGCAGCACACAGCACACACAGCACATGCACAGCACGTAGCACATGCAGCATGTCTGCACACAGCACCCACACAGCACACGTAGCACACGCAGCACACATTGCACTCACACAGCACACACACAGCACATACGTAGCACACGCAGCACACGCAGCACACGCAGACACGTGTGCTCTACAAGAAGCACGGCACGAGCAGCGTCTGCACGCTGCGTGCACCAAACACGCCGCATGCACCGAACACTACACGCACCAAATGTGCTGCATGCATCACACACACTGCGTGCACCAGGCACTGCACACACCGCACACGCTGCAGGCACCAGACACACTGCACACACCGAGTGCTGCACACACCAAACACTGCATGCACCAAACCCACTGCATGCACTGGACGCTGCACGCAGCGAACGTGCTACGTGCACTGCACACACTGGACACTGCACGCACCAAACACGCTGCATGCACCAAGCATTGCACACGCAGTACTTGTGCAAGGGCGCGCACTGCAGGCTGCACCAGTGCATGTGCACAAGCTGCAGGCACCGTGTGCACACTGCACAAGCTTTGGGCACCATATGCTGTGCATGCCAGCTGCACGGGCTGCACGTGCACACTGCATGCACTGCGCACGCACGGCGTGCACTGCACTGAGCGTGTGCACACAGCATGCGCTGCACACACTGCACACGCACACACTGCACACACCATGCCCGCCGCAGACACTGCCCATGCCACACACACCGTGCACACTGCGCGCACTGTGCACACCGAACACACCACGTGCACTGCGCTCACTGCACATGCACTGCAAGCGCTGCACACACCATGCACTGTGCATACACCACACGCACTGCATGCGCTGCGCAGCTGCACACACGTGTGCACTGCACACACCACGTGCACTGCACAGGCACTGCACGCACTGCACACCCCATGCACACAGCATCCATTGCGCACACCCCACACGCATGGCACACACACCCCACACGCTGCACTTGCATTGCACACGCACTGCACACACACCCTGCATGCACACCCCACACACTGCACACACCCCACACGCACCCCACAAGCACCCCACACCCCACACGCACCCCACACTCACTGCACACCCCACACGCCCGCGCCCTGCACGCGCCCTGCACGCGCCGCACACGCCGCCCGCGCCGCCCCTGCGCGTGCCCCGCGCCCCCGGCCCCGCGGCGGGCAGGCTCGCCCGGGGTCCCCGGCCCCGTCCCGGCCCCCACCCCACGATTCAGGTAGCAGGACCTTAGAGCTAGAGTCCGTTTTGTACTTGCCCACGCACGGGAACGGCGCTGGAGCAGCCTTGTAAATACGTTTGGAGATTTACACGAATTTTTACAAGCTGTAAAGAACCTACCGCGTTTCCGGAGACTTTTCCCTGGGAATTTTTTGAGCCAGTATTTGAACGATGTTCCAGTAAAAGCACAAAGGCACCGGCCGCTCCGCACTTCACAATAAAACCGAAAACCTGCGCGCAGCCTCGGCCTCTCCTTCCGCACCGCATCCGATGGGATGGGATGGGGTGGGATGGGGATGGGGATGGGATGGGGATGGGGATGGGGATGGGGATGGGGATGGGGATGGGATGGGGATGGGGATGGGATGGGGATGGGGATGGGATGGGGATGGGATGGGGATGGGGATGGGATGGGATGGGATGGGGATGGGGATGGGGATGGGGATGGGGATGGGGATGGGATGGGATGGGATGGGGATGGGATGGGGATGGGGATGGGATGGGGATGGGGATGGGGATGGGGATGGGGATGGGGATGGGGATGGGATGGGGATGGGGATGGGGTGGGATGGGGATGGGGATGGGGATGGGGTGGGATGGGGATGGGATGAGATGGGGATGGGGATGGGGATGGGGATGGGATGGGGATGGGATGGGGATGGGATGGGACGGGATGGGGTGGGGATGGGATGGGATGGGATGGGGTGGGGATGGGATGGGGATGGGATGGGGATGGGGATGGGATGGGGATGGGGATGGGATGGGGATGGGGATGGGGTGGATGGGGATGGGGATGGGGATGGGGTGGGATGGGGATGGGATGGGGATGGGATGGGGATGGGATGGGACGGGATGGGGTGGGGATGGGATGGGGATGGGATGGGGATGGGGATTGGGATGGGGTGGGGATGGGGTGGGGATGGGATGGGGTGGGGATGGGATGGGGATGGGATGGGGATGGGATGGGGATGGGGATGGGATGGGGATGGGATGGGATGGGGATGGGATGGGATGGGGACAGCAGGATGAGGGTGAGGACCATCGGACAAACACTCAGGGACAAGGATTTGGTCTGGAGGACGAGGACCGGAGGATGAGGGACAAGAGAGGACAAGGAGCAGAGGCCCAGGACTGGAGGATGAGGACGAGGACTGCCCAGTGGGCAGGAGGACAAGAGCCGGGGGGTGAAGAAGGGGCCGAGGCCGAGGCCTGGATGCCGAGGAGCTGCAGGTGAGAGCTGGAGGATGATGGGGCAATGAGGCACTGGGATGGGGCTGGGGCACGGGCTGTGGGTCTGGGCATTGGGCTGCGGTGCAGGATGTGGGGTGCAGGACGTGGGGCTGTATTCAGGGCCGTGGGGGGCACTGGGGCTCCCCCAGCCCCATAGGCAGGGCAGTGCTGCTCCATGGCTGTGATCCGCAGCCTGCCCCACAGCCTGCCCCACGGCCCACCCTCACTGCCCCACAGCCCACCCCAGTGCCTGCCCCAGAGCACCCCATGGTGATCCCCATCGCACCTCCCTTCCCTCCCCCCGTTGCTGTCCTTTTCCATCCACGGGCTATGAATAGCTGCCGGCAGCTCCGGGACCTTGCCCCCGCCACCCCTGCCTATTTTTAGCACCACCCAAACCCCTCCCACCCCACAGCAGTGGGGGGGAGCCCCCAACCCCCTCCTGTGCCCCCCATCCCCCTGCCCCACATCCCTGCTGCCACCCTCCACTCTGCCCCCAGTGCATGGGGTGCCCCATGGTGCTGGGGGTTCCACAAACCCCCGGGACCCCCAGGCTGGCGGTGCCGGTGCCAGCAGCGGGTTGGCCGCGGCGTGCCGGGAACGGCCTTGGCGAAGGCGATAAAGGGGGACCTGGGGCCAGCAGCGGGGACAGAGCCAGGCGGCGGCCATGGGTCCCGGGGGGCTGCTGTGGGGCCGGGGCGGGCGGCGGGCGCTGAGCCAGGGGGTGGCGGCGGGGGCCCCCGCTCCGTGCAGCCCTACGAGGCAATCCCCCGCAGCGGGCGCAGCCGCTGGCTCAACCTCTACCGCTTCTGGCGCAGCAACGGCTTCCAGCACTTCCACCGCCTGATGGAGAGCAACTTCCAGCGCCTCGGGCCCATCTACCGGTGGGGCTGGGGTTCGCTGGACATGGGGGGGGGGGCACAGCCCCGGCTGGGGAACCCCCGGTGACGCAGCGGCGCGGTCCCGCAGGGAGACGGTGGGCACCTACGACTGCGTCAACGTGCTGCTGCCGCAGGACGCGGCGCAGCTCTTCCAGGCCGAGGGCGTCTTCCCGCGGCGCATGGGCATCGAGGCGTGGAGCGCGCACCGCCGGCTGCGCAACCACAAGTGCGGCGTCTTCCTGCTGTAAGTGGGGTGCGGGGCACCCAACCGGAGCCTGAGCGGGTGCGGGGTGGGCAGGGTGTGGGGCACAGTGGGGTTGTTCCATGGGGCGGCGTGGGTCAGAGTTGGGGGCAGCATGGGTACGGTGTGGGCACTGTGTGGGGTGCTGCGTGGGCGTGGCGTGGATTTGCTGGGGGGCACAGTGTGGGTGCGCCATGGGGCAAGGTGTGGGTGCAATGTGGGGCACGGCGTGTGCATGGCGTGGGTGCACTGTGGGGCGCAGCGTGGGTGCTGCGTGGGGCGTGAGCATGGGCACGCCATGGGTGCACCACGGGCACACCACGGACACACCTCGGGTCACCACGAGCACACCACGGACACACCACGGACACACCATGGACACACCACGGACACACTATGGGCACACTGGGCACACCACGGGCACACCGTGGGTGCAGTGTGGCTTTACTACGGGACACACCATGGGCACAGCGTGCACGCGTTGCATTGCGCTGGCGGTGCCGGTGCCGGCGGTGTGCTGAGCTTGCCGCGCACCCCGTCAGCAACGGCGAGGAGTGGCGCGCCGACCGGGTGCTGCTGAACAAGGAGGTGATCAGCCCCGAGGGCACCCGCAAGTTCCTGCCCTTCCTCGACACCGTGGCCCGCGACTTCGCCGCCGCCATGCACCGGCGCATGGAGCGCACGGGACGGCGCTCGCTGACGCTCGACCTGCACCGCGACCTCTTCCGCTTCACCCTGGAGGGTGCGTGGGGCGCGGGGTGTGGGGGGGGCGGAGGGGTGGTAGGGGGGATTGAGTGGTGCCCCCCCCCAGCCAGCAGCTACGCGCTGTACGGGGAGCGCCTGGGGCTGCTGGAGGAGGCGCCGGACGCGGAGGCGCAGCGCTTCATCGGCGCGGTGGAGACCATGCTGCGCACCACGCTGCCGCTGCTCTTCGTGCCGCCCGGCCTCGTGCGCTGGCTCAACCACCGGCTGTGGCGCGAGCACGTGGCCGCCTGGGACACCATCTTCCAGCACGGTGAGAGCGGGATCTCCCCAGGACCCCCCCAACGCATGGCCCTGCACACAGGGACAAGGACAGGGTTGGGGACGGGGGTCAGGGACGGGGATGGGGATGCTCCTGGCACACCCAGCCCTGCGCCCTCACGGTGCCGGTGCCGGTGCCGGTGCGCCCAGTCTGAGGGCTGCCCCCCGCAGCTGACAAGTGCATCCAGAGCATCTACCAGGAGTTCTGCCTGGGGCGGCCCCGCAGCTACTCGGGCATCATGGCCGAGCTGCTGCTGCAGGCCGAGCTGCCCCTCGACTCCGTCAGGGCCAACATCACCGAGTTCACCGCCGGCGGCGTCGACACGGTGCGGGGGGCGCGGGGGGCCGGGGAGGGACGTGGGGTGACGTGGGGATGTTTGTTGGGGGGTGCTGTGGGGTGCCGTGGGGATGTCAGGGGGTGCTGTGGGGATGTTATGGGGTGCCACAGGATGCCAGAGGGTGCCATGGGGATACCATGGGGTGGAGTGGGGTGCCATGGGGGTGTTCTTTAAGGGGTGTCAGGGCGCACCATGTGGGTGTTATGGGGTGCCATGGGGATGCGATGGGGTGCTGTGGAAGACCATGGGGTGCTATGGGGGAGCCATGGGATGCTGTGGGGTGCTGTGGAGGTGTCATAGGGTGTCTTGGGGGTGCCATGGGGATACCGTGGGGTGCTGTGGAAGACCATGGGGAGCTATGGGTTGCCATGGGGCGCTGTGGGGATAGCGTGGGGATGCCGTGGGGTGTCTTGGGGATGCCGTGGGGTGTCTTGTGGGTGCCACAGGGGTGCTGTGGGGATGCCGTGGGGCGCCGCGGGGCCGCTCGCCGTGGGGCTGCGAGCGAGGGGCTCGGCGGTGCCCGCAGACGGCGATACCGCTGCTGTTCACGCTGTTCGAGCTCGCCCGCAACCCGCCGGTCCAGGCCGCGCTGCGCGCCGAGATCCGGGCGGCGGAGGCGGGGGGGCCAGGAGCTGCAGGCAGTGCTGGGCGCGCTCCCGCTGCTGCGTGCCGCGCTCAAGGAGACCCTCAGGTGGGGGAGAGGTGGGGGGGGGCAATTGGGGGTGCTGGTGGAGTACTGGGAGGCTGCTAGGGCGCACTGGGAGGGTGCTGGGGGGAGCTGGGGGGCACTGGGGTGTGCTGGGGGGCACTGGGAGGGCACTGGGGGGCACTGGGAGGATGCTGGAGGGACAATGGGAGATACTGGGGGTTACTGGGAGGGTGCTGGGGGACACTGGCAGGGTCTTGGGTGGCACTGAGAGGGTGCTGGAAGGGTACTGGGAGGGTGCTGGGAGGCACTGGGAGTGTGCTGGGAGAGTACTGGGAGGAACTGGAGGGCCCTGTGAAGGTGCCGGGGGCTACTTGGAGGGTGCTGGGGGGTACTGGGAGGGTGCTGGGGGGTACCGGGTGGCACTGGAGGGGTGTTGGGCACTAATGGTGGGTACTGGGGGGTACTGGGAGGGCACTGGGTGGGCACTGGGTGGTACTGGTGAGCACCAAGGGGTGCTGCGTAAGTACTGGGGGGTAATGGGGTGTACTGAGCGGTACTGGGAGGGCACTGGGAGAGCACTGGAGGATACTGGGGGGTACTGGGGAGCACTGGTGGGTACTGGTGGGTACCATCAGGCCCTGGGGGGAGGCTGGGGAGGACTGGGGTGGGGTGGGTCTGGGACCTCCCAGGGTGTTTGTCTGGGGGGGGGGGGCACTGGTACAATGGGGGGCACCCCGATTTTTTGGGGGAGTCACTCCCTTTTTGGGGGGTGTCACCCCTTGGGTGCCACCACCTGGGCAGGAGTAACGGGGGGGGGGCTATCACCCCGCTCACGATATATCTGGGGAGGGGGGCCCCGCCGAGCCCCCCTGCCCGCCCCCCCCCCAGGCTGTACCCGGTGGGCATCACGGTGCAGCGCTACCCCACCAGGGACGTGGTGCTCCACAACTACCGCGTGCCGGCGGGGGTGAGCAGCACCGGGGGGCTCGGGGGGGGCGGGGGGGGGTGTCCCAGCACGGGGGTGTCCCCGCTGACCCCGCACCCCCCAGACGCTGTGCCAGGTGTCCCTGTACGCCATGGGCCGCAGCCCCGCCGTCTTCCCCCACCCCGAGCGCTACGAGCCCGCGCGGTGGCTGGGCGGCGAGCGCGCCGCCTTCAAGGCGCTGGCCTTCGGCTTCGGCGCGCGCCAGTGCATCGGGCGGCGGCTGGCCGAGGCCGAGATGATGCTCTTCCTGCTGCACGTGAGCTGAGACACCCCCCCCCAGCCCCGTAACCCCCCCCATTTTACATCGGCACGCGTCGGTGGGGTCACCTGCGCCCCGTCCCCGAAAGGTGCTGCGCAACTTCTCGGTCGAGACGGCCTCCACCGAGGACCTCGGCACCGTCTTCGGCTTCATCCTGATGCCCGAGAAGCCGCCGCTGCTCACCTTCCGGCCCCTCGAGTGATGGTGCTGGGGGGCACGGCGCGGCGGGACCCCCCAGCAGGACTCCCCCCGGCCCCCCGCCGCCGCCGCAATAAAGCCTCGTCGCACGCGGGGTGCGTGGCTGCGTCCTTGGGGGCGCAGGGGGAAGGGGCCCCCAAAAGCTGTCACGTCCCCATCGCCCACCCGATGGCCCCCCAGTCACCCAACTCACTGCCCCCCAGTCACCCAACTCACTGCCCCCCCAGTCACCCAACTCACTGCCCCCCCCAGTTACCCAACTCACTGCCCACCCAATTAGCTGATTATTTGCACACCCCATTACTTGTCCGCCCAACTGATCAACCCCCAATTACCCAACTCACTGCCCCCCCAGTTACCCCACTCACTGCCCACCCAACTAATTGCCCACCCCATCACCCAATTATTTGCCCCCCCAGTTACCCCCACTCACTGCCCCCGTTACCCAACCCACTGCCCACCCAGTTACCCAACTGTTTGCCCACCCAGTTACTTGCCCACCCCATTACTTGTCCACCCAACTAATCAGCCCCCAATTACCCAACTCACTGCCCCCAACTGCTCACCCACCCCATCACCCAATTATTTGCCTACCCAATCACCCGTCCCCCAATTACCAAATTATTTGCCCCCCAGTTACCCAACGCACTGCCCACCCAACTAATTGCCCACCCAACTAACTGCCCACCCCATCACCCAATTATTTGCCCCCCCAGTCATTTGCCCCCCCAGTTACCCCACTCTCACTGCCCACCCCACTAATTACCCACCCCGTCACCCAATTATTTGCCCCTCCAGTTACCCCACTCACTGCCCACCCAACTAATTGCCCCCCCAATTACCTAATTACTTGCCCACCCAATTACTCCCCCACAGTAATTTGCCCCCCAGTCGCACCATCACCATCCTCACAAAGCCGCTTTATTACCAGAACCCCCCAAATTCAGGTTTCCAGCACCGGGAGGGGTCCCTGGGTGCCACCCCCATCGCAACCATGCCGGGGGGGTCGCAGCGTGGCCTTCCCCCCTATGGGTGCTAGAAGAGCCTCAGCAGGAGTTCGGGCCCCCACCCCATGGAGCTGTGGGTGACGGCTGCCTTCAGCAGGGGGCTGTGGGCTGTGCTGGGGGTGGGGGGCATGGACCCGATGTCCCCCCCCCCCATTGCGTCGCAGTGCCGGGTGATTGATAAGGGTGCCCGTGGGGTCACTGAGCATTGAGGGGGGCACCCATGGGGACCCAGAGAAACTGTAGGGGCACCCATGGGGACCCAGAGCACTCACAGCGGCACCCGTGGGGTCACTGAGCATCGATAGGGGCACCCCTGGGGACCCGGAGCACCCCATGGGGACACTTTAGGGGAATGAGACCACTTGTGGGGGCACCCATAGGGACCCAGAGCACCCCATGGGGCACCCCGTGGGGACCCAGCCCACCAAGAGGGGACCCAGCCTAATTGTGGGGGCACCTGTAGGGACACAACCCACCCATGGGGGTACCTACAGGGACCAAGGCCACGTCTGGGGGCACCAAGGGGGTGTGACCCACCCGTGGGGGCACTGCTGGGGACACGGCCCACCCACGGGGGCACCCGTGAGGACCTGCAGGGATGTTTTTGGGGTCACCCAGCCTATCCACGGGGGCACCCGCGGGGACGCTGCCCACACATTGGGGCACCTAGAGGGACCCGAGACCACCCACGGGGGCACCTATAGGGACCTGAGATCACCCATGGGGGCACCTATAGGGACCTGATACCACCTGTGGGGGCACCCACGAGGACCCATCGCCCATGGGGGGCACCCACCGTGGCGGCGAAGCAGACGGGCATGAGCGGGTGGGAGGCAAGGAAGAAGTCGTGGCGGTGGGCTCCATGAAGTCCCCGTGGGGGGGGCATCAACGCGCCATGACGGTGCCGTGACCGTGCCATGACCGTGCCGTGCCCCCGCGTGCCCCCGTCCCCGCGGTACCGCAGGAGGTGCGTGGCGGGGCGCTCCAAGCACGGCGGCGGCCAGGCGGTGCCCCAGGGCCAGCAGCAGGGTGAGGGTGATGGAGGCCCCGGTAGGACTGCAGCTCGGGGGAGGGCGCGCAGCACGTACAGGATGAGGCCGGCCAGCTGCTCCTGCAGCACCGCACGCTGCTCCGCACGCATCCACGTGGCAGCCGGGCTGGCACCGGGACTGCATCCCATCCCCATCCCCATCCCACCCCATCCCATCCCACCCCATCCCATCCCCATCCCATCCCATCCCCATCCCCATCCCCATCCCATCCCATCCCCATCCCCATCCCCATCCCCATCCCCATCCCCATCCCATCCCCATCCCATCCCCATCCCTTCCCCATCCCATCCCATCCCCATCCCCATCCCCATCCCATCCCCATCCCCATCCCCATCCCCATCCCATCCCCATCCCCATCCCCATCCCCATCCCCATCCCCATCCCATCCCCATCCCATCCCCATCCCATCCCCATCCCATCCCATCCCATCCCCATCCCCATCCCCATCCCCATCCCATCCCATCCCCATCCCCATCCCATCCCCATCCCATCCCCATCCCCATCCCCATCCCCATCCCCATCCCATCCCATCCCCATCCCCATCCCATCCCCATCCCATCCCCATCCCCATCCCCATCCCATCCCCATCCCCATCCCCATCCCCATCCCCATCCCATCCCCATCCCCATCCCATCCCCATCCCATCCCCATCCCCATCCCATCCCCATCCCCATCCCCATCCCATCCCCATCCCATCCCCATCCCCATCCCATCCCCATCCCATCCCCATCCCATCCCCATCCCCATCCCCATCCCCATCCCCATCCCCATCCCCATCCCCATCCCCATCCCCATCCCCATCCCCATCCCCATCCCAATCCCAATCCCAATCCCAATCCCAATCCCACCCCACCCCACCCCACTTTCACCCTGGGGGAAGCGCTGCCGGCTCCGGGCCACATCCAGCAGGACTTGGCCCTGGTCCCGGTGGCTCTGGCAGGCGGCCTTGGCTGGGGGGGGCAGGACCTTGGGATGGGGGGACACCCAGGAGGAGGGGGGGCGCTCCGGGAGGGGCACCCACCCAGGGGTGCTGCACCAGAGAGTGGGGATGGGGCGGGAATGGGGGTGGGAAGGGGACAAGTGGTAATTGGGGCTGGGGCGTCGGGGTGGGAATGGGGACGGGGGAGACGGTGGAATGGGGGCCAGGGTGGGGGCGAAAGGGGCTGGGGGGAAAGGGGTGGATGGGGGGAGGCAGCAGGAGGGGGAGCCGGGCCTGGGGGGGGGTCCCCGTGGCCCTACCTGGCCGGGGGGGCAGGCGGCCGGTGTGGAGCCCCAGCAGCTCGGGGCACAGCAGCCCCCCTCGCCCCCGCGCTGCCCCCCGCAGCGCCTCCAGCCCCACCAGGTCCCTGCGCAGCGCCCGCAGCACCAGCACCCGCTGCCGCGTCCGCCGCGCCTCTGCGGGGCATGGTGAGGGGTGGCTGGCACAGCACGGTGCGGGGTGGCATGGCACGGCATGGCATGGCATGGCACGGCACAGGTTGGCACAGTACAGTGTGGCACAGCATAGTATGGCATGGCACAGCATGGCATGGCATGGCACGGGGTGGCGCAGCATGGCACAGCAGTGACAGCATGGCACAGCAGTGACAGCATGGCACAGCACGGCACAGCATGGCACGGTACAGGTTGGCATAGCACAGTTTGGCACAGCACGGCACTGGGTGGTGTAGCACAGCGTAGCCCAGCACGGCATGGCATGGCATGGCACGGGGTGGCATAGCACAGCGCGGCATGGCACGGCACAGCATGCCGTGGTAAAGGGTGGCGTGGCACAGCATGGCACAGCACAGCATGGCACGGCACAGCATGGCATGGCACTGGGTGGTGTAGCACAGCATTACCCAGCACGGCACAGCATGGCACGGCACGGGGGGCACAGCACGCGGTGGTGTGGCCAGCAGTGCACGGTGTGACGCGGTTTAGCACGGCATGGCACGGCATGGTGTAGCTGGCAGGGCACAGCTGGCACGGCACGGCACAGCTGGGCGCGTTACGGCACGGCACAGCCTGCCTGGCCCCGTGGCCCTGCAGAGTGTGGCCCAGCCGGTGCGGCACGGTACGGGATGGCACGGCGTGGCGTGGCACAGCGCAGTATGGCACGGAAGGGGATGGCGCAGCGTGGCCAAGCGTGGCACGGCCAGCGTGGCACGGTATGGCACGGCACGGCACGGGATGGTACGGCACGGTACAGCATGGCGCGGTGCAGCACGGTACGGTGTGTTATGGCACGGCACGGCACAGCACGGTATGGCACACCATGGCGCACCGTGGCCCGGCCCGGCACAGCGCCCATCGCCACGGCCAGTGCAGGGGAAGCAGCGGCAGGGCCGTGCCTGCACCCCCCAGCCCCCCCGCTCGGAGCCCCCCCTGCAGCCCCCCCCCCACACAATGCCCCCCCCCCAGACCCCCCCATTGCCCCCCAAACCCCCAGCCCCCAGCCTGCAGCCCCCAACCCCATTGCCCCCCCATGATCCCCCCTCCCCATTCCACCCCAGGCCCTCATGCCCCCCCAGCCCCAGACCCCCATTGACCCCCCCCAGTTTCCCCCTATTACCCCCCATAGCCCCCCCAGTCACCCCCTTTTTCCCCCCCATGCCCCCCCCATTCTGACCCAGGCCCCCCATTCCCCCCAATTCCCCCCCATGCCCCCCCAGTACCCCCCATGTCCCCCCCATTGACCCCCCCAATGCCCCCCACCCCATGGCCCCAGACTCATTGCCCTCCTAGGCCCCCTACTGCCCCCCCCATAGCCCCCCCCCCACCCCCCAAATCCCCCCCCCCCCTTTTGCCCCCCCATGACCCCCCATTCTGACCCAGGCCCTCCCATTCCTCCCAGTGCCCCCCCAGTGCCCCCCCAGTGCCCCCCCAGTGCCCCCCATGCCCCCCCGGTACCCCCAGCCCCCTATTGCCCCCCATAGTCCCCCAGTCCCCCCCCATTTACTCCCCATTTACCCACCTTTGCCCGCCCCCCCTCCCCCCCTCCCCCCTCTCCCCCTCTCCCCCCCACCTTTGCGCCCCCCTCCACCGCCCCCTCCCCTCCGCCCATCTCCCCGCTGCTCCCTCCCCCGCCTCTCCCCCTCCCTCCCATTGGCCGGCCTCCCCCTTCCCGCCACTCCCATTGGCCGGACCCCTTCCCTCCCTCCCCCTCCCCATTGGCCCACCCCGCCGCCCATCACGGCGGCGGCGCGGGGGCTGCTGGGAGTTGTAGTCCGCGGCCGTGCGCGGCCGGCCCCGGGGCGGGGTTGGGGGGGGGCGGAACGGGGGGGGGGCGGAACCGGGCGGGGGGGCGTTGCCAAGGTTACAAAGGCCGTGGCGGCGGGGGGGCCCCGTACGGTGGCCGGGAGGCGGCGGGGCCCGGCCATGGGCGAGCGCGGAGCGGCGGCGGCAGCAGCGGCGGGGGGGCCGGCGGCGGCGGGGGGGGCGGCCAAGGCGGCACCGGGACCCCCCAGCCCCCCCCCCGCACCGGGACCGGGACCGGGACCGGGCAGCGGCGGTGACCTGGGCTCGGACGGCGGCCACGAGCCCTGCGGGGACTTCAGGTAACGGGGACGGGGGGGGGCACCGGGCACCGGGGGGGCACCGTGTCCTGGGGGGGGGTCACCGTGTCCGGGGCGGGTCAGCGGGCACCGGGGGGGTGCTTCCGTGTCCCGGGGGGGCTCCGTGTCCCGGGGGGGGCTTTGTGGCCGGGGGGGCTCCGTGTCTTGCGGGGGGGGGGAGGGGCACCGTGTCTGGGGGGGGGGGAAACCGGGCACCTGCCCCGGGACCCCCTCAGGACCCCCCCCCGGAACCCCTCGAGACCCGCTTGGGACCCCCCAGGACCCCCCGGACCCCCCCCCCCCAGGACCCCCCCGGACCCCCCCCGGACCCCCCCCCCGGTCCTGCTCTGTGGGTGCTGAGCCTGACCCCTGACCCCTGCCCCCCTCACCCCCCCCCCCCCCATCTCCCAGCGCTTTGGGCCCGATCCTGCCCCGGAGGGGGCTCTGACCCCGCGTCCCCGGTGGGCCTGGTGGGGTCCTGGTGGGCACGGGGGGGTCCTGGGGGTTCCCGTGGGGGTCCCGGTGGGCGGGGGGTGCAGGATCAGCCCCCCCGTCCCCTGCCCGCAGGTGCCACCGGGTGCAGGAGTCGCTGCTCAGCTCCGCCAGCGGCTACAGCAACTACCGCGGCGTCCTCAACTGGTGCGTGGTCATGCTGGTGAGTGCGCCCGGCGGCTCAGCCCGCGGGGATCCAATTAGCTAATGGGATTAATTAGCGCCCGACACCGAGCCGGGGGCGTCCGCCCGCCCGGGTGCTGCTGGCGCTGCCGCTGCGGTGCTCGGAGCAGGGCTCGGTGCTGCCGGGATGGAGCCCGGTGACCCCCCGGTCGGGGTCCCCAGTGACCCCCCGGTCGGGGTCCCCAATGGCCCCGGTTGGGGTCCCCAGAGACGCTGTCGGGGTCCCCAGTGGCCCCACTTGGGGTCCTTGTTGGCCTCGGTTGGGGACCCAGTGGCCCCAGTTGGAGTCCACAGGGACACACTCGGGGTCCCCAGTGACCCCCTGGTTGGGGTCCCCAGTTGGGGTCCCCAATGGCCCCAGTTGGGGACCTGGGGGCCTCACTTGGGGTCCCCAGGAAGACACGCAGGGTCCCCAGTGGCTCTGGTTGGGGTCCCCGTTGGCCCCAGTTGGGGACCTGCTGGCCCTGGTTAGGGTCCCTGTTGGCCCCAGTTGGGTTCCCCAGTGGCCCCTTTTGGGGTCCCTGTTGTCCCCACTCAGGGTCCCCAATGGCCCCGGTTGGGGACCCGTTGGCCCTTGTCGGGGTCCCCGTTGTCCCCAGTTGGGCTCCCCAGGGATGTGCTCAGGGTCCCCAGTGGCCCCGGTCAGGATCCCGGGTGACCCCCTGGTTGGGGTCCCCAATGTCCCCAGTTGGGGTCCCTGGTGACCCCCCTGCTGGGGTCTACAATGGCCCCGGATGGGGACCCGGTGGCCCTGGTCAGGGTCCCCGTTGTCCCTGGTTGGGGACCCAGTGGCCCTTGTCGGGGTCCCCAGTGGCCCCAGTTGGGGTCCCCAGTGTTCCCAGTGGGGGTCCCCGGTGTTCCCAGTGGGGGTCCCCAGGGACATGCTCAGGGTGCCCATTGTCCCCAGTTGGGGTCCCCGCTGTCCCCGCTCGGTGTCCCCGTTGTCCCCGGGGCGCCCTTATCGGGGCCGCACCCCGCTGGGCGCCGCCCGCCCGAACCCTGGCCCAGAAGCGCGCCCGCGTGGCACAGGCTGGCCCCGGGGGGCGGGGGGGGGGGGGGGGCAAGGGCAGGCTCCCCGTCACCCCCCCTGGGGAACCCCGGGGGGGTCATGGCCGTGGGGCAGCCCCGTGGGGGGATTTGGGGACACGCCTGAGCCCTTTGGGGGGGTTTGGGGGGTGCTCCTGGGGTGGGGGCGGCCTGGCAGCGGTGCCCCCCCCCAGCCCTGCGCAACGCCCGCCTCGCTCTTGCAGGTCTTGAGCAACGCTCGGCTCTTCCTGGAAAACCTCATCAAGTAAGTGGGGGGGGTGGGGGGGGGACGGACAGACGGACAGCGACCTCTGACCCCGTCCCCGAGTTCCTGCCCCCCCCGGGGGGGGGGACGCGCTCAGGGCCCCCTCCCCGGGTGCAGGTACGGCATCCTGGTGGACCCCATCCAGGTGGTCTCCCTGTTCCTCAAGGACCCCTACAGCTGGCCCTCGCTCTGCCTCATCATCGGTGAGCGCCTCGGGGACCGGGGGGGGGCTCTGTGCTGCGTGCCCCCCCACACACACACTGACTTCCTCCTCCTCCTCTTCCTCCCCCCCTCGCAGTGGCCAACGTCTTCGCCGTGGCGGCCCTGACCCTGGAGAGGCGGCTGGCGGTGGTGAGCCCCCGAACGAGGGCAGGATGCGGCCCCGCTCGCCCCGTGGGGGCTCTGTGGGTGTGTGTGTGGGGGGGGTCCTGCTGTGCCCCCCCCCCCCCCAACCCCCTCCTTCCCCCCCCCCACACCCAGGGCTCCCTGTCGGAGCGCGCCGGGGCCGCGCTGCACGCCGCCAACCTGCTGGCCATCCTCTGCTTCCCCGCCGCCGTGGTGCTCGTGGTCACCTCCATCACGCCCGGTGAGGAGCCGGGGCCGTGGCACGGCGGGGCTGGGACGTGGCCGCTGCCCCCCCCCCCCCCCCAACACCTCCTCACCGCCCCCCCCCCGTGTCTGTGCCCGCAGTGGGGGCCGTGTTCACCCTGGCCGTCTACACCGTCCTCTTCCTCAAGCTGTTCTCCTTCAGGGACCTCAACAAGTGGTGCCGCCAGAGGAGGGAGGCCAAAGCGGCCCCCCCGGGCGGGGACAGCTCGGCTGCAGGTACGGGGCTGCCGGGGGGGGGGGCAGGGCCGTGGGGACCCCCCCCCAGGCTGGGTGGGCCCTCACCCCCCTCCTTCCACCCCCCCCCAGCTTCAGGACCCGCCAAGGCCAACGGGGACGTGGGCAGGAGCGGGGTCGCCTACCCCGACAACCTCACCTACAGCAGTAAGTGCCCCGGGGGGGGTGGGATTTTTTTGGGGGGGGGGTTGGGGCTGCCCCCCCCGGCCCCCACCCCACGGCCGCTGTCCCGCAGACCTGTACTACTTCCTCTTCGCGCCCACCCTCTGCTACGAGCTCAACTTCCCCCGCTCCCCGCGGATCCGCAAGCGCTTCCTGCTGCGGCGCCTCTTCGAGATGGTGGGTGCTGGGGGGGGGCGGGGAGAGCCCCCCCGGGGGGGGTCTGCTGGGGGGGCGGCCCCCCCAGGGGGTCCCCACCGTCCCCCTGAGGTCCCTGCCTCTGTCCTCTTGCAGCTCTTCTTCATCCAGCTGATGGTGGGGCTGATCCAGCAGGTAGGGGGGGGCCCCGGCTGCGCGCCCCCTCCCCGTGGGGGGGCTCTGCCCGGTGTCAGCGGGGTGGGGGGGGCTCCCTCGGGCTCCAGCGGCTTTTCCCTTCCAGTGGATGGTGCCCACGATCCAGAACTCCATGAAGCCGTTCCGGGTGAGCGAGGGGGGGGGGGCACGGGGCTCTCGGGGGGGGGGTCGCCCCCCCTGCATTATCTCGCTGGGGTGGGGGCTGCTGGGGGCCGGTGCTGACGGCGCTGCCCCCCCCCCATAGGACATGGACTACTCCCGCATCATCGAGCGGCTCCTCAAGCTGGCCGTGAGTACCCCCCTCACCCCCCCCAGCCCACCGCCCCACCGCGGGGGGGGGCAGACCCCCCCGCCGACAGCCCCGCGTCCCGCCGCAGGTCCCCAACCACCTCATCTGGCTCATCTTCTTCTACTGGTTCTTCCACTCCTGCCTCAACGCGGTGGCCGAAGTGATGCAGTTCGGGGACCGGGAGTTCTACAGGGACTGGTGGTGAGTTGGGGGGGGGGGAGCGGTGTCCCCTCTTGGCCCCCCCCCCAGCCCGGCGGGGGGGGGCTGCCCCCAACCCGTGGTCCCTGCCCTTCCCCGCAGGAACTCGGAGTCGGTGACCTACTTCTGGCAGAACTGGAACATCCCCGTGCACAAGTGGTGCCTCAGGTGCGGGGGGGCCGCGGGAGGGTCCCGTCCGTGCCCCCCCCCCCCCATGTCCCCCCAGTTCTCACGGGGTTGCCCCTCCCCAGACACTTCTACAAGCCCATGCTGAAGCGGGGGGTCAGCAAGTGGACGGCGCAGACGGCCGTGTTCCTGGCCTCCGCCTTCTTCCACGAGGTCGGTGCTCGCCCCCAAGCCCCCCGGGGGTCTGCCCCCCCCCGGTCCCCCCCTGTCCCCCCCCCCGGGGGCTGGAGCTGTCCCTGTGTCCCCGCAGTACTTGGTCAGCGTCCCGCTGAAGATGTTCCGCCTCTGGGCTTTCATGGGGATGGCGGCGCAGGTAAGGGGGTACGGGGGGAGGACGCCTCGGAGCCCTGTCCCCCCCCCAGTCCTGCAGCAACGGGGGGGGGGGGGCGCTGAGGCTGCCCTGACCCCCCCCCCCCCAGATCCCTTTGGCCTGGTTCGTGTCCAAGTTCCTCAGGGGTAACTACGGGAACGCGGCCGTCTGGATGTCGCTGATCATCGGGCAGCCCATCGCCGTCCTCATGTACGTGCACGACTACTACGTGCTCAACTACGAGGGGGGCCGCTGAGGGGGGGGGGGGTCCGCAACTCCCCCCCCCGGGACTGCGACGCTCGTGGGGGTCCCGGCTGCCCCGGGGGGCGCCCCCTCTCCCGGTGAATTGAATGTCGGATCGATGCAATAGCCCCGGGGGGGCCCTGCTCTGCCCCCAGCCCCGCGCGCCAGGAGCTCGGCCGGGCCCTCCGGCCTCCTCCGCCTCCTGGGGCCGGCGCCAAGCTCCTGCCGAGGCACTTTGAAGGACGGTGCCGGCCCGTGACCGCTCTCGTCCGTCCCCGTTGTCACCTCCCCGGGGGCCTCTGGGCGCCCCTGGGACGCTCGCGGGGGCACGGCGCTGGCCCCGAGCCCTGGCCTGGGCCCGCGGGCCCCTGCTGCTGCCTCCCGGCGTCCTCCGGTCCTCGCTCAGCCACTTTTTAACTCTTTCAGACTGTCGAACGCGGAGGGATTAAAGTGTCTGGTTTTCCAACGCCCTGCGCCGTCCTTGTGTCGCTGCCCCCGGTTGTGCTGCCCCCGTCCTGGGCCCCAGGAGCTGCCGTCCGCCCCCCGGCCCCGTGCCCGAACCGCTCCTGGCACCGGGGGCCTGGTTATGGGGCTCGACCTTGCCCTGGGGCCGCTTGTGGGGCTGAGCTTTGCCCCCAGGGCCTCTTGGGGGGGCTCCTTGTGGGGCTCAGCTTTGACCCCGGGGCCGCTTTTTGGGGCCGCTTTTTGGGGCTGCTTGTGGGGCTCGGCCTTGCCCTGGGCCTGGTTGTGGGGCTGGGCCTTGCCCCAGGGCCCCCTGTGGGGCTTGGCCTCGACCATAGGGGCCGCTTTGTGGGGCTGGGCCTTGCCCCCGGGGCCACTTGTGAGGCTCAGCATTGCCCTGGGCCGGGTTGTGGGGCTTGACCTTGCCCCCAGGACCACTTGTGGGACTCAGCTTTGCCCACAAGGCCACTTGTGGGGCTCAACCTTGCCCCTGGGCCTGCCCCTGGGGCAGTTTCTGTCCTGGGTTCCTCCCCAGGGAGCTCTGGACCTCACTGAGGAACCCCCTGGGCCCTCCCCACCTTCCCCCTCTCCGGGCACAAGCTGCCATTTTGGGGGAGGGTCGCAGCACTCAAACTGGGGGCGCTGGGATTTGGGGGAGCCGGGCCCTGCTCTGGCTTTGCTCCGCTTCGTGCCGGAGCCGTACCGGGAGCACCGCCCCGTGTCTGTGCCACCCCCAAGAACCAGCTGCTGCTCCTGCCGTCCGGTTAGGGACATAGAAAATAAAATTTATTATCCATTTTAGATTTCTACACCGCAGTTGCATCACTGCTCATGATCCTCACGAGAAGAATGCAGCTAACTCTTTACCCCGACACAGACGCAACGGAGATCAGCCTTGGTCCGTAGCCAGAGCGCGCGATATTGTTACGGCACGGGGCGGGGGGGGAAAAAGGAACCTACGTCTTTGCTCTTCTGTGTTTCGTACTCGACAGAAATAAAAATAAAATTCCAGAGCGCCCCCCCCACCCCCACCCCACCCCTTTTCGGCGGCCGGGGCCCGCGGCTGGCGCAGGGGCGGCGGGAGGGTGAAGGCGGCGCGGCGCCGGGCGCTGCGGGGAGCCGGCGGCGGCGGCGTGAGGTCAGGGCTGCGCGCCCGCTGCGGCGGGCACCGGCGAGCCCAAAGCGTTCGGAGAGGAGATGACGGGCGACGCAGCCAGGCTGCCGATGGGCTGGGCCGCGGACATCGAGGTAATGCCTGCGCCGGGGAGAGAACGGGGCGTCAGGCTCCAGCAGGACGAGGACAGGAGCAGGAGGCAGAGCCAGGAGCCGGCGCGGCTCGGGACGACGCGACCCCGGCAGCCCCGAGCCCCCGGCGAGCCCTTGGTGCCCCCGCGCCAGCACCCACCTGCCAACATACTGGAGGAGCTGACAGGCGTGGTACTGGCCGAGAGCCCGGCCGAGGGGCCGATCCTCGCCGGGTCTTTTGCTATGGGATCTGCGGGGCAGAGGGGAAGGCGTCAGGGGTCGCCCCCGGCACGCCGAGGGGAGCGCCGGCGCCTCGCTGCCCCCGGGACGTACAGAAGTAGGGGTGCTCCATGGCGTCGCGGGCCGTCAGCCGCGTCTGGTGGTCGTAGCGCAGCAGCTTGTCCAGGAAATCGAGCGCCTCAGTGCTCACCAGGTGCTGGTTCTCGCTGTGCACGAAGCGCTCCCACCGCTTCCGCGAGTGTCTGCCGGGAGGAGGAGGAGGAGGAGGATGGCAGAGCCGGCACGGCCAGCACCGCGCGCGGTGTCTGCGCCGGGGCAGCTCGGTGCAGGACGCTGCCACCCATCCCCACCGCGTCGGCTGTGCCATCCACCCACCTGCCGAGGATGTCGTTGAAGCGGGGATCGAGCTCGATGTTGTACTTGTCGATGTAGTCGTACAGGTCCTCCGTCCCCAGCACCTTGGCGATGCGCACGAGCTGGCGCGAGGGCGGAGAAGTGGCGGGGTTGGTGGTGATGGCAGGGACCAGTTCCCCGCCCGCCCGGCCCAGTCCTAACCCCACCACCCTCGCTCCCCCACTGGGGACGTGGCAATTTGTGGAGGAAAGCAGCCGGGAGGTACCAGCAAGTGCCCTGTGTGAGCAGGGAGCCGTACAGCCTGCCGGGCTGGCGCTGGCGCCGCTTACGCCCAGGGATGCGTGGGTGCGTTACGGGGTGCCACGGCCCCGCCACGGGGTGCCCGCAGGTGGCTCCATTTGTGCCTCCCAGTACAACCAGTACCTCGCCCCCTGCCCAGGGGCTGGACGTAGCCACCGCCAGCGCTCCGCCTGGCTCCTCCGACAGGGGGAAGGACGTGGCGAGAGGAGATCCCGGCTTGGGGGGGGGGACCCCGGGATTCAGAGGGTGGCACGTGAGGCAGTGCAGGGGGTGGGGTGGGGGGGGCCCTCACTTGGTCGTAGTTGTCGTGGCCGTGGAAGAAGGGCTCTTTCCGGAAGATCATGCTGGCCAGCATGCAGCCTAAACTCCACATGTCCAGGCTGTAGTCGTACATCTGGGAAGGACACGGAACGGGGCGGGAGCTGAGCGATGCCCCCCCAGGCTGCTGGCACGGCCCCGAGCGGGGACCCCCAGTGTGCCCCCAGCCCCCGGCGGCCACCGGAGCCGTACCTGGTAGTCCACCAGGAGCTCCGGCCCCTTGAAGTAGCGCGAGGCCACCCGCACGTTGTACTCCTGGCCGGGGTGGTAGAACTCCGCCAGCCCCCAGTCGATCAGGCGCAGCTGGGAGGGAGGGAGAGAGGCAGGGAGAAAGGGAGGGCGCTGGCACCGGCCCCGCTGCCCCCCCCCGGGGGCTCCCGGCCCGCGGGGCTCAGCGCCAGCACCGGCCCCATCGTGGTGCACGCGGTGACAGCGGTGCCGAGCCCCGTGGTGGCCGCAGCAGGACGAGCACAGCGCAGCGGCACCTCGATGACCGCTTTGTCACCCCGCCCCCCCCCAAATTTTCATATCATTTCTCAGACTTGTCAGGATCACCCCCCCCAGCCCCGCTCATTAGGGCAGCAGATGAGGCAGGCCCCGGTCCATCAGGCAGGCCGTTAACGCCGCACAGCGCCCGGCCGGTCCCCGCAGACCCCGCGCGAAGCCGGCGCTCCCTGACCACAGCCCTCCGGCTCCTGTAGGAAACGCGCGGCCCCCCCCCCCAGCCTCAAACCAAAGCCTTATTAACACCGGGACCTCTGCTGCCTACAGCGAGCCTCCCGGCTCCCCCTCGGGGGTTGGCATGAATTTAGGGGAAAGGACGGATGGGATCAGCCCAGGGCGCGGGCTGGGTGCGCCGGGTGCCAGGCCATCGCGGCAGCGGTGACGGGGAAGTTTCAAAGGGCAGCGTGCCCAAGGGGCACGTGGGGCCGGCCCCGTTCCGCTCCGATAACGGGGTGTTTCCCGGCCGCGGGAGGCTCGGCCCCCGCAGACGCCGTTTGAAGTCCGATTTATGCGGGGGGCGCAGGTGGCCGGGCGCCGCAGCGCGCCGGAAGGGATCTGAAGTCAGGTTTACAAGCCCGAGCTGCCGACAAGCAGCTGGCAAATAAAGCGGGTTTACGGGGCGCAGGTGCGGGTTTTATGGCCGCCCCTTTTTGCCAAACCAGCAGCTGCGCGTCCAGCCCTCCCCGCGAGGGCTCGGGAGCAGGGATCGGGGACGGGCAGCACCAGAGCTGCACCGCGCCGGGGACGTTTCGGGGTCAAACCACCACGGCCGGGCCGAGCGCAGGGCGCTGGGAGAGGAGACGGTGCCGTGCCGGGACAGCCGCAGCCACGGCTCGTCTGAGGGACCGGGGGGCAGGGTGGGGGCGCAATGTGCCCCGCCGTACCTTTCTGTGCTCGTGATCAATCATAACGTTGTGCGGCTTGACGTCGCGGTGCATGACGCCCATGCTGTGGCAGTAGTCCAGCGCCTGCGGACGGAACGGCGGCGTCAGGCCCCGCGTGTCACCGGGCGGCAGGGGCGGGGGGGCCGGCGGGGCCGGCACGAAGGACAGACCCCAAGGCTGCGCCGCGGCCGGCCCCGCGCCGGTGACGCCAGGCTCGGCGAGCACAAACGTGTCCCCGGGGGCCTCCGGCCCTGTCCTGCGTGGGCGGTGATGGATGGGGCAGGCACACGGCGCCCTGGGGACCAGCCCCAGCGCCGCGGGCCGGGGAGGCAGGTGGCAGCGGGAGGCCGCCCAAGGGCACGGTGGCCTCATCCCCTTCAGCCTTCGCCGCCGCGCTCCGCCGCCACCTGCCTCGCAGCCTCCCCGCGCCGCGGCCGGCCGGCGGTGCCGCAGCCGGGCCTCGGGGCCAAGCGGAGCTCCCTGGGGGCTGGCCGGAGGAGTTGGCGGCGGCGCTCTGCTCGAGGGAGGGCTTCCCGGGAGCTCACCTTTAGGATCTCGTACATGTAGAACCGAATGTCGAAGTCGGACAGCGTCTGGTAGAGTTGCTGCGAGAACAGGGAGAGGCGGTGAACGCGGCGCGGCGCCCGCCCGATGCTCCCGAGGGGGCGCATCTGGGATCCACGGCCCCAGAGCAGAAGCACCAAGGGGGAGAACAGCTCTGGGGCAGCTCAGCACCCCCCAAGTCCCCCAGATTTCACAGCAGCACACCCCAGGGAGGAGCAGGGCGGCCGGGCTGTGGCACAGCATGCAGAGCTGGCCTGGACCCAGCCCGCACCCACCACAGGCACCGCGGAGCTCCCAAACTGTGCCCGGGGGGCTCAGCTCCCACCCGGGGCCGGGATGAGGGCAGAAGCGTGCGTGCCCTCCCGAGGCTGCAGCGGCCCAAAGCCAAACCCTGGGGGCAAGAGCCAGGGAGGGTACAGGGCAGCACCGGGGCTTCCAGCACGTTTGTGACTCGCGAGAACGGAGCGGAGCAGCCCCAGCCCGGGCAGCAGCTTCACTAAATGGCCACCGTCGTGCCGACCTCCCACCTCCCCGACCTCCCACCTCCTCCGCTCAGCCCCGCTGGCCCCGCAGCCCCTGCCCGCTCCCAGCGCCCGGTGGCGACTGCGAGCCCACGCCGGGCACCGCCGGGGCGGAGAGACCGGGATCGGCTGGGACAAGCGCGAGCACCGGCTCGGTGCCGCGGCTCGGCCCTCAGCTGTCAAACAGCAAAGAGCAGCCGGCTGCAGTACCACGTCTGTGACACTGTGGGGGAACTGGGGCGCGCTGCCGGCTCTGCAGGGGGGGCCAGAACCCCCCCAGCTTCTCCCAGCCCCCTGCAGGTCCCCACGGTGGCAGGCACTCACCTTGAAGTCCGTGTTGTTGACGTGCTCGAAGACCAGGGCGGGCGTCCGGGACTGCAGGGCGGGAGCGGCAGGGCACCAGGCAGAGGGGAGAAAACAGGGAAAAGAGGGAAAAAAGAGGGAAAAGAGGGAGAAAAGAGGTTGGGGCTGCCCGGTGCAGCGTGCGGACGGGGCCGGGCAGGCAGTGTGCCCAGCCCCATCCTCGTGAGCTCGCACCTCGGTCCCGGGGGCCGGGCTGAGGCAGGCACGAGGGAGGCCCCGTTTGGAACGGCGGCGCCTGCAGCAGGGCTGGAGCAGGCTGCGAGGCGCGGGGGCAGCGGGGTGGAGGGGAGCGTCCTGCCCCGTGCTTCGCCTCCAGGAGGGTCCGTGCCCAAAGCCCTGCGCCCCCCCCGCCTCCCCGTCTCCACCCTCTCGGGGCCGCCGCGGCACCGCTGCGGGTGGCTGCAGGGCTGCCCCGTGCCCTTCCTCACCACGGGGTCCTTCACGATGTCCAGCAGGCTGATGATATTGGGGCCCCCGCGCAGGTTCTCCAGGATCTTGATCTCGCGCTTGATCTTCTTCTTTTTCACGGGCTGGCAAACAGAAAGCAGGCTCCGGTCAGAGCCCTCGCCGGCCGTTCACACCGCGGCGAGCGGGCGCCTTCCCCGCGCGCTGCGGCTCTGCCCCCCGAGGACAGCAGCTCCCCACCGCCGGAGGAACCCCGTGTCCTGCTTTTGGGGGGACCCTCAGGGAATTCTTTCCCTAGGAAAAGCAGCCTAGGAGCGAGCTTGGTCTCTTCAAGCCCCGGGTTGAATCTTTGGAACCGCGCAGTGTTGCCGGGGGGATGCGTACGTCGGGGAGCCCAGCCCGAGCGCCTTCGGGTCCTTCCACATCAGGGGGCTCCTCCTGCCCCCAAGCCCCCTGCTCGTTGTGGGTTTATTAACGAGGACGTGCCTGTCTCCCGGGCTCATATTCTCACCCACAGCCTGTCCTCACCCTCTAACTGGTGCCTTCCTCCCACCTCCACTTTCTCTCGCACAGGCAGCGTTGCGAGGACCGACCCATGCCCTGTAACTCTCACGTCCTGCTAACCGTAACTACGCCTGGTTTAGTCCTACTGGGATAATGAGCTCGCCCCCAGCGAGCCCAAACGCGGCCCCGAAGGTGACCAGGGGCTGGGGCAGCCCGTGGAGCCCCCGGGCCGTGGGGCTGTGCCCGCACTCAGCCGCAGGGCACGAAGCAGCCGCGGTCAGTCCGAGACGCCGAGGAGCCCGGCGGCGAGGAGCCCTCGCGCGCGCCCACCTTGAGGATTTTCACGACCACCTTCTCGTTGTTGGTGATGTTGATGGCTTCGAAGACCTCGCTGTATTTGCCGCGGCCGAGCTTCCGCACGAGCTGGTAGTCATCCTGGTTGCTGTCGGGGAAGCAGAGGAAGAGGCGGTGAGGGGACCGCAGCCAGGCCGTGGCGGAGCGCGGCGGCTCCAGCGCCAGCGCCTTGGTGAGAGCGCGGAGGGCGGCGGGGCCGGGGCTCGGGGCCGCTCCGGGGGAAGCAGCGCCAGCGGCACCAAGGGCAGCAGAGGAGCACGCGTGGCTCCCCCCCAGGGACAGGCACGGAGCGTGCTGGTGTCACGGGGCCCAGCTGCATCCCCACCGCCCGCTCCCAAGTCCGCCAGCGGGCGGGTGACGGCGCAGAGCCACAAAGCACCCAACGGAAACGCCTTCAGCCCAGGGCCCCCCGCTCTTCACCGGGCGGGAAGGGTCTCAGACCCCCCTGAGGGGTCGCGGGAATAAACGCTCCGTGCACGGGAGCCAGGAGAGGAGAAAACAACCGTGCCAATGCCCACGGGTCAGACGCACGGAGGTGCGAGCGGTCACCCGAGGGGGCTGAAGGAAGCAGCAGCCGCTGTGCTGTGCCAAGGGGAAGGCGCAGCCGGGGCTGGCGGGGAGAAACGAGTGCAGGAAGGAGGGCGCCCTGGGGTGAGAGCCCCTCTACAAGCTGCTGGCCACCAGACAGGACGCAGGACGGCCGCTGGCACCCGGAGCACACCACAGAGTGCTCGCTGCTCGGCACAACGGAGCCGGGGCTGCCCGCAGGCAGGGTCGGGGTCAGCGCCGCAGCCTCAGGCGAACGGAGGAGGCGTGGGACAGCCCCGCTCGTACCCGTGCTGCCGAGCGGGAGCAGCCTCCAGCGCTCCCAGCCGCACCGTGACGCCCGGACCCGAGCGGCCGCACCGCCCGGTGCCGCGTCAAGCAGCCGGCCTCCGCCGCACGTCCCGGAGGCTGGGCCTCGGGGCACCCCCGGAGGCGGAGAGGCCGTCGCGGCTCCGAGCCCTGTGCCGGCGCTGTCAGCGCGCTGCCGCAGCCTGCGTCCTGCCCGGCTCAGCTCTCGCGGGCCAAACACCCTCTGGAGGCCCACGGGGCAGCGGAGGAGGCCCAGAGGCCACGCTGGGAAGCCCCTTCGGTGTGGCCACGCTTCCCAATGACAAAAATAATCCCTGTGGGAACCCTCCGGCTCGGGACGCCCCGCGGGGCCCTCCGCAGCCTTCCAAAAGCGTCCCCGCAGCGCGCCCCCGGCTCTCGCCCCGGCGTACCCCCACTCCACGACGTGCGACTCGTAGTCCCAGTACTCGCGGGGTCGCTGAGTGTTCACGTCCGCATAGACCCTGGCCCGACTCGGCACCGGCCCCGACATGCTTCCACGGCCAGAGGCGCGGCGCCTCGCTCACCCTAAAAATACAAACACACGTCAGTTGGGGTGAGAGCCTGGCGGACGCGACAGAAATCGGAGTCTGGGGTGCGCCGGGTGGGCGCGAGGCAGCACAGCGAGGGGCTCTGCGCCCCCCCAGCCGCTCGCCATGCTCCAGCTCCGGCCCCACGCCACCCACCCCAGCACCACTGGAGTAACGCCTGCCCTCGAGGCGATGCAAAGCCAGGCTGGGGGAGGCCCGGGAAGTGTCACCAACAGGGCAGTGCTGGGGCTGGGTCCTGTGGGACTGGGATGGGCACGGGGACAAGAACAGGGATGGGGCTGTGCCTGGCACCAGCACGGCGCTACTGGGCAGATGTCACCATCTGCTCCCAGTGGGGCTGGGGCGCAGGATGTGGCCCGGGGCGCAGCCGCAGAGCCAGGACCCCATGGCCAGGCACAGCACGGCCCCGAGACGGGCAGCGGAGGTGGGGAAGCCGTCAGCGAGCCGAGTTCCGCTCGGTGCTCAGCCAAGAGCCGCACCGGGTCAGGGAGACGCGGAGCCAAGGGCGGCCGCGGGACGCGGTGTCCCTGCAGCAGCCAGCCCGGGGGGGGGGGGGCCGGGGTGAGGGCACGGAGCGCACGCGGCATCGCCAAGGCCGCGGCGGCTCCGCTCACACCGGGGAACGGGGCGAGAGCGGCTGGCGGGGAGGAAACTGCAGCAGCGCGAGCCCGGCTACGGGGTGCTGGCCAGTGGCAGGGCAGCGGCGGTTTGGTTTTGTAAAGGGTTTGTGCAGGGCTTGAGGGGCCACGCGGCGCGGCTGCGGGGCTTCGGGAGCAGGCAGCGCCGACGGCACACCGAGCACACGGACACGGCACACAGCAAGGAGCTCGACCGCCGCAGTCCCTGCCCTGGGCAAGGGCGCGGGGCTGCCCCAGCACCCAGAGGCCAAAACCTCCCGGGGGGCGGCCGTGGCTGAACCCAGGAGGACGGGGCCGGGACGAACAGGGTGGAACGGCCGAGAGCAGCTCCAGAATCGCTGCGCGGCCCCACAGCTCCGGCTCCGGTCACCTCCAGCCCCACCGTATCCAGCTCCCACCAACTCCAGCCCCACACGTCCGCCTCCAGCACCACACGCCGGGGCTGGGGGAGCCACGGGCACACCGACACACCTCGACCCTCGCCACAGCTCCGACCAAGGAGCCCCGCAGCCCTGCCGATGGCCCCGGTGCTCGGCCGCTGCCACGGCCCCACACGGATGCCCTGAGACCGCCCCCGAGGGTGAGCGGCCGGCCCCGCTGCGCAGGCTGAGCCCCGGCACCACCAGGCTTTGGGCGATGTGGCCCCGGTCATGCTCTGCCTGGGTCCCAGCTACAGGGACCTGTCCCTGGCCTCCCGGGCTGCTCTGAGCTGGTTCTGGAAAAGCCAGGAAACAGCCCCAAACCGTTGTGGGGGGGTGCAGCGTCTGGGCAGGGGCTGGGAATGTGTGGGGTGGGGCGGCACAGCGCGGTACCGCATGGCACAGCACAGCACGGCGTGGGACTACATGGCACAGCATGGCATGGCGTGGTGCGGTACCGCATGGCGTGGTGTGGTACTGCATGGCACAGCGCGGTACTGCATGGCACGGCATGGCTCAGTACAGCATGGCACAGCGCGGTACCGCATGGCACAGCATGGCACGTCGTGGGACTGCATGGCACAGCATGGCACGTCGTGGTGCGGTACCGCATGGCGTCGTGTGGTACTGCATGGCACAGCGCGGTACCGCATGGCACAGCACAGCACGGCGTGGGACTGCATGGCACAGCATGGCACGTCGTGGTGCGGTACCGCATGGCGTCGTGTGGTACTGCATGGCACAGCGCGGTACCGCATGGCTCAGTACAGCATGGCACATCGTGGTACTGCATGGCACAGCACAGCACGGCATGGTACTGCATGGCACAGCATGGCACGTCGTGGTGTGGTACCGCATGGCACAGCACGGCATGGCACGGTACAGCATGGCACGTCGCGGTACTGCATGGCACAGCATGGCACGTCCTGGTGTGGTACCGCATGGCACAGCACGGCATGGCACAGTACAGCATGGCACGTCGCGGTACCGCATGGCGTGGCGTGGTACTGCACGGCACAGCGCGGTGCCACACGGCACGGCGTAGCACTGCATGGCACAGTATGGCACTGCGTGGCACAGCGTGGCACAGCGTGGCATGGTGCCACACAGGACGGCACAGTGCGGTGCCGCATGGCACGGCACACCGCGGCACGGTACTGCATGGCACGGCGCAGTTCCACATGGCACGGCACACCAGGGCATGGCACGGCACGGTACCGCACGGCACGGTGCGGCACAGCGCGGTCCCACACGGCATGGTACCGCATGGCACAGCGCAGTCCCACACGGCACGGTACCGCACGGCGCGGCGCAGCGTGGCACAGCAGGCGCTCAGTGCGCCACCAGCACCTCCCGGCCGCAGCCCCCCCCCCCACCCAGGGCCACCCGCGTGTGCCCCCACCCCTGGCAGCGCCCCGCCTGCCCCTCCCCGTGGTCATGCCCACACTGACACCCACACACCCACGCACCCACCCACTCCCACTGCTCACACCCACTCCGACATTAACCCCCACTCCCACTGCTCCCACGCACCCACCCACTCCCACTCACCCTCCCACTCACCCCCCCACTCGCAGCCCCACTCACCCCCCCACTCACGCCCCCACTCGCACCCCCACCACCCCCCACTGCCACTCCCACCCCCCCACTCACGCCCACTCCTACATCCACTCGCCCTCACACTCACGCCCACCCACTCCCACTCACGCCCACCCACTCCCACTCACGCCCACCCACTCCCACTCACCCACCCCCTCCCACTCGTGCTCACACACACCCACCGCCACTCCAGCTCTCACGCCCACCCACACCCACCCACTCCCCCCCCACGCCCCCCCACGCCCCCCACGCCCCCCCACACCCACTCACGCCCCCCCACGCCCACTCGTGCTCACACTCACCCCCACCGCCACTCCAGCCCACGCCCACCCCCTCCCACACCCACCCCCACCCACTCGCCCCCACGCCCACGCCCACGCCCACCCCCACCCCCCACACCCCCACCCACCCCCTCCCACCCCTCCCCCTCCCGCCCCCTCCCACCCCACCCCGCCCCCTCCCGCCCCGTCACGCCGCCGTCCCCTCCCCCTCCCCTCCCCTCCCCTCCCCCTCCCCGTCCCTCCCCCCCCTCCCCCTCCCCTCCCCTCCCCTCCCCGCTCCCCTCCCCCTCCCCCTCCGCCGCCCCCCGCCCCCCCCCGCGCCCCCCCCGCCCCCCCGCACCTGGCGGCGCCGCACCGGGCGCTGCGGGCGGGGCGCGGCCTCCCCGCGGCCGGGGGCGACGCAAGATGGCGGCTCCCGGCGGCTCCCGGCGGCTCCCGGCGGCTCCCGGCGGCTCCCGGCGGCGCCCTCGGACGGGCCCAGCCCCGCCGGGCCGCGGGGGGGCGCCCCCGAACCGGAGCCGGCAGCAGGGACCGCGGCAACCCCCCCGCCCCGCCCCGCCCCCCCCCCGCGGCTGCGCGCCGGGACACGGGGGGGGGGCACTGAGTGGGGAGGGGGAGCCCCGAACTGGGGGCGCAGGGGTCACGGTGCCCCCATCCCGGTGCTCCCGGTGCCCCCCCCGGTACTCCCAGTGCTCCCAGTGCTCCCATCCTAGTACTCCCGGTGTCCCCGTCCCAGTGCTCTCGGTGCTCCCGGTGCTCCCATCTCACTGCTCCTAGTGCTCCCAGTGCCCCCATCCCAGTGCTCCCAGTGCTCCCAGTGCCCCCATCCCAGTGCTCCCAGTGTTCCCAGTGCGCCCAGTGCCCCCATCCCACTGCTCCCAGTGCACCCAGTGATCCCAGTCCTCATCCCCAACTCCCACTTCCTTACCCCCATCTCTGTGGCCCTGCAACCTGCCTTCTTACAACCACGTCCCCATGTCCCTATAGCCCCCTATCCCCAAGTCCCCCTATCCCCATGTCCCCATATCCCCCTGTCCCCCATGTCCCCATATCCCCCTGTCCCCATGTCCCCATATATGTCCCCATATCCCCATGTCCCCATATGTCCCCATATCCCCGTGTCCCCATATGTCCCCATGTCCCCATATCCCCATGTCCCCATATCCCCATGTGTCCCCATATCCCCTATATGTCCCCATGTCCCCATATCCCCATATCCCCATATCCCCATATCCCCATATCCCCATATCCCCATATCCCCCTGTCCCCATATCCCCATATCCCCATATCCCCATATCCCCATATCCCCATGTCCCCATATCCCCATATCCCCATGTCCCCATATCCCCATATCCCCATATCCCCATGTCCCCATATCCCCGTGTCCCCATATCCCTATATCCCCATGTCCCCATATCCCCATGTCCCCATATCCCCATATCCCCATATATCCCCATATCCCCATATCCCCATATCCCCCTGTCCCCATGTCCCCATATCCCCATGTCCCCATATCCCCATGTCCCCATATCCCCATATGTCCCCATATCCCCATGTCCCCATATCCCCATGTCCCCATATCCCCGTGTCCCCATATCCCTATATCCCCATGTCCCCATATCCCCCTGTCCCCATGTCCCCATATCCCCATATCCCCATATCCCCATATCCCCATATCCCCATGTCCCCATATCCCCATGTCCCCATATCCCCATGTCCCCATATCCCCATATCCCCATGTCCCCATATCCCTATATCCCCATGTCCCCATATCCCCATGTCCCCATATCCCCATATCCCCATATCCCCATATCCCCATGTCCCCATATCCCCATGTCCCCATGTCCCCATATCCCCATGTCCTCATATCCCCGTGTCCCTATATCCCCATGTCCCCATGTCCCCATATCCCGATATCCCCATGTCCCCATATCCCCCTGTCCCCACATCCCCATATCCCCATGTTCCCATATCCCCCTGTCCCCATGTCCCCATATCCCGATATCCCCATGTCCCCATATCCCCCTGTCCCCACATCCCCATATCCCCATGTTCCCATATCCCCCTGTCCCCATGTCCCCATATCCCCCTGTCCCCATGTCCCCATATCCCCATGTCCCCATATCCCCATGTCCCCATATCCCCATATCCCCATGTCCCCATATCCCCCTGTCCCCATGTCCCCATATCCCCCTGTCCCCATGTCCCCATATCCCCATGTCCCCATATTGTCCCCATATCCCCATATCCCCATGTCCCCTGTCCCCATATCCCCATATCCCCCTGTCCCCATGTCCCCATATCCCCGTGTCCCCATATCCCCGTGTCCCCATATCCCCCTATCCTCCCCTATCCCCCTGTCCCCATATCCCCCTGTCCCCATGTCCCCATATCCCCCTGTCCCCGTGTCCCCATATCCCCATATCCCCGTATCCCCATATCCCCATATCCCCATATCCCCATATCCCCATGTCCCCCCATGTCCCCATATCCCCGTGTCCCCATATCCCCATATCCTCCCCTGTCCCCATATCCCCGTGTCCCCATGTCCCCATGTCCTGTCCCCATATCCCCATGTCCGTGTGTCCCCATGTCCCCATGTCCCAATGTCCTCATAACCCCATTTCCCCCCACCCCCCCACCCTCTATCCCTGTCCCCACCCGCGCCCCCATCACAGGGTCCCCACGTTTATGGGGTGGCTCCTGCAGCTCTGGGCGCCTGCAGCAGTGGGGCCACACCAGTCACTGGGGCTGCACTGGCCGTTACTGGGGCTGTGCTGGTGAACGGGGCCACACCGGTCACTGGGGGCCACACCGGTCACTGGGGCCACAGTGGTTACTGGGGCTGTACCAGTCACTGGGGCCGTACCAGTTACTGGGACCATGCCAGCCACTGGACCCATGGTTACTGGGGCCATCTCAGCTTACTGGGGCTATGGCAGTGACTGGGGCCATAGGGGTTACTGGAACTGTACCAGTTACTTTGGCTGTACCAGGTACTGGGGCTGTACCAGCTTACTGGGACCGTACTGGTTACTGGGGACATACCAGTTACTGGGGCCATAGCAGTTACTGGGGCCATACCAGTTACCAGAGCCATACCAGTCACTGGGGCTGTACCAGTTACTGGGGCCGTACCAGTTACCGGAGCCGTACCAGTCACTGGGGCCGTTACCAGTTCCCCATGACTGCACCAGTTCACCATCACCGTGCCATTTCCCCGGTGCTGTGTGGCCCCAGTGACCCCCAGCGACCCCCAGTGTCCCCCAGTAACCCCCAGTGACCCCCAGCGACCCCCAGTGTCCCCCAGTGACCCCCAGCGACCCCCAGTGTCCCCCAGTAACCCTCAGTGACCCCCAGCGACCCTCAGCCCGGCCCCTTCCCACGCTGTGCCCCCACCCGGTGCCGTCCCCGTGTCGGTGCCGGTGCCAGGACCGGGTGACGCCGGGCGCCGGATGGGGCCACGAGGCCGGAGGGTGCCGGGGCGGTGACAGCGGCGCCTTGTCCCCGCGCATCCGTGCCAGGAGCCCCGCTGAGGGCACGGGGACGGGGACACCTGCGGCCACCACATGCCCCGGGGGTGCTGCACCCCAGCCCTGCACCGCCGCCGCCCCCCAGCCCCGCTGCCCCCTGCAACCGGAGCCGGGCGCGCGCCCCCCCCGGCCCCCGGCCCCAGAACCCAGGGGAACAAAGGGGCTTTGAGCGCCCGCCATAAAGGGCCCTTGTTGGGCCGTGCGGGGGGGGTGTGGGGCAGGATGGGGCCCCCGGCAGCACCTGGGCGGGGGGGGCCTGGTCGGGGGGAGCCGGGGTCCCCAGCGCCCCCAGCCCCAGGACAGGGATGCTGGGGGTCCCCAAGTGGTGCTGGGTTCCCCGCTGGGGCTTCATGGTTTTGGGGTCCCCAAGTGGTGCTGGGGGTGCCGGTCATGGTTCTGGGGTTTTGGGGTCCCCAAAGAGGTGCTGGGAGTCCCAGCGGTGCTTCGGGGTTTTGGGGTCCCCAGGGTGGTGCTTGGGGTCCTGGTCATGGTTTTGGAGTTTTGGGGTCCTCAAAGTGACGCTGGGAGTCCCAGTGGTGGTTCAGGGGTGTTGGGGTTCCTAGGTGGTGCTTGGGGTCCTGGTCATGGTTTTGGAGTTTTGGGGTCCTCAAAGTGACGCTGGGAGTCCCAGCAGTGGTTCAGGGTTTTGGGGACCCCCAAAGTGCTGCTGGGGGTCCTGGCCGTGGTGTTGGGGTCCCCAAAGAGGTGCTGGGGGTTCTGGTCATGCCTCTGGGTTTTGGGGTCTCCAAAGTGATGCTGGGGGTGTCAGCCATGGTGCTTGGGTTTTGGGGTCCCCGAAGAGGTTCTGGGGGTCCTGGTCCTGGTTCTGGGGTTTTTGGGGTCCCCAAGGAGGTGCCGGGTTCCCAGTCACGGTTTTTCCGGGCTGTCTCAGGGTCGGTGGCGCGGCAGTGTCTCAGCCCCCCCGAGGTGCCGGTGCCGCGAGCGCACCGAGCAGTGCACCGAGCCGAGCCGTGCCGCACCGAGCCGTGCCGAGCCGTGCCGCACCGAGCCGCACCGAGCCGCACCGAGCCGCACCGTGCCGAGCCGTGCCGAGCCGTGCCGAGCCGTGCCGAGCCGTGCGGGATTGGCTGGCCCGCGGCCACCTGGCTCCTCCCCAGCCCCCTGCGGCTATAACGGGCCGGGCGGCGCCGGTCCCGGTCCCGCAGCGCCGCGCCCCGAGCCGCAGGCATGGCCCAGCCCCGAGGGTGAGCGGGGGGCGCCGGGGGGGGGGGGGGGCCGCGGCCGGCACGGCGGGGCTGGGGGCAGCGCTGGGGGGACTGGGGGCAGCGCTATGGGACTGGGGGCATCGCTGTTCTGGGTCTGGGGCATTGCTATGGGGTTGGGGGCAGTGCTCTGGGTCTGGGGGCATCGCTGGGAGCATCGCTATGGGTCTGGGGGCATCGCTATGAGGTCTGGGGGCGGTGCTGTTTTATGTCAGCGGCATCACTATAGGGTCTGGAGGCAGTGCTATGGGGACTGGGAGCATTGCTGGGGGGCCTGGGGGCAGTGCTATAGGGTCTGGGGACAGTGCTATGGGGTCTGGGGGCAATGTTGGGGGCAGCGCTATGGGGACTGGGGGCAGCGCTATGGGGACTGGGAGCATTGCTGCAGCACTGGGGGGACTGGGGGCAGCACTATGGGGTCAGGGGACATCACTGAGGGGTCTGGGAGCATTGCTGGGAGCATTGCTACAGGGTCTGGGGACATCTCTGTGGGGTCCGGAGGCAGTGCTATGGGGTCTTGGGGCATTATTATGGGACTGGGAGCATTGCTGGGGGGACTGTGAGCATCGCTATGGGACTTGGGGCAGCACTCTGGGGCCTGGGGGCATTGCTGGGGGGCCTGGGGGCAGTGCTATGGGGTCTGAGGGCAGCAGTGGGGGCAGTGCTATAGGGCCTGGGGACAGTGCTATGGGGACTGGGAGCATTGCTGCAGCACTGGGGGGACTGGGGGGCATCTCTATGGGACTGGGGACAGTGCTATGGGGTCTGGGGGCATTGCTTTGGGATCCGGGGGCAGAACCAGGGGGCTCTGGGGGCAGCGCTGGGGGGTTTGGGGGCAGTGCTGTGGGATCTGGGTGCGGCACCGTGGGGTCCAGGGGCAGAACTGGGGTTCTGGGAGCATCTCTGTGGGGTCTGGGTGCACCGCTACGGGTCTGGGGGCATCGCTGCTGGCCTTGACAGGTCTCTGCAGAGCACCAGCCCTGCTGCCCCCCCCCCCGTGCCCCATTGCCAGGCTCCCCCGGCTGGTTTTGGGGTGCCCCCTGCGTTACAGGGTCGGCACCAGCCCTGGGATGGGGACTGCAGCCCCTGCTGTGCCCTGGGGTCTGTGCGGCCCCATCCTGGGACCCCCAGTCACTGGGGTAGGGGTGTGGGGGTGCTGGGGGGCTGCGGGGGCTTTGGGGGGCATCCCCAACCCGTCCCGGCTCCACAGGGCCCCGGCGCTGGCTGCGGCCGCCGTCCTCCTGCTCCTGGCCACCGCCACAGCCGATGGTAAGGGGCTGGGGGCGCGGGGGGTGCTGGGGACAGGGGGCGCCCGGCCCACCGGCAGCCCCGATGGGCAGGGGGTGGGGCGGGGTGGGGGGGGCGGGTGGTGTTTGCCCCCGGGGGGGTCCCAGGGCAGCGCAGCCCAGCCGGGGTCTGCCCCGCTGTGTCCCCGCAGAGCCCGCGAGCCCCCTGGACGTGGCCCTGTCTGCGGAAGGACAGACGTCAGGTAGGGCCGGGCCGCCCCTGCCGTGCCTCAGTTTCCCTCCTGGTAAAAAAAAAAAGGGGGGGGGGCAGGGTCTGGTGCTGACATCCCCCCCCCCCGCCCGTCTCTTGCAGAGCCCGTCAGCCCCGCCAAGCTGGAGGCCTCCGGAGAGAGTGAGGGACCCGCGAGGGGCGGCGGGGGGGGGACACACGTGGGGGTCCGTGCCCCCAGCCCCCCCCTGACGCCCCTCTCCTCCCTGCAGGCGACCTCACCACCTCCGCCCAGCGCCTGGGACAAGGTCGGGGTGGGGGGCACGGGGCGGGGGGGCGCGGGGGCCGCGGTGCCGGCACGGTGCCGACGGCGCTCGCCTCTCGCGCAGGCCTGACCGCCGTCAGCTTCGAGGGCACCGGGGGGGCGCAGGCGGACGTGGTGGCGCGGGAGGCCCTGGGCAGCGACTCGTCCTCCTCCAGCCTCGACGCCCTCAACAGCGGCTCCTTCAGCGCGGACGCCCTCGCCGGGGAGGCCCGGGGCGGTGGGTGACGGGGGTGCCGAGGGGACCCCCCCCCGGACCCCGGGCCGGCGCTGACCCCGGTGCTCTCTGCCCTCCCGCAGCTCCCATCGCAGACCTCCCGGCCCAGTCCAACGAGTCGGAGGAGGGTGAGGCCGCGTCCTCGCTGCGGGGTCCCCGGCCCGCGGAGCGTCCCCCTGCTCCCCGCTAGCACCTGAGCGTCCTGGGGGGGCAGGGGGAGGAGGGAGGGGAAGGGGAAGGAGAGTGGGAAGGGGAAGGGAAAGAAAATGGGGAAGGGAAAAGGGAAGGAGAAGGGGAAAGGGCAAGGGCAGTGGGAAGGGGAAAGGAGAAAGGGAAAGAGAAGGGGAAGGGGAAAGGAAAAGGGGAAGGGCGAAGGCAGTGGGAAGGGGAAAAAGAAAAGGGAAAAGGAATGAAAAATGGGGAAGGGGAGTGGGAAGGGGAAGGGACTGTCCCTGTCCCCTGCAGGCTGGGGCAGTCCCCAGGCGCCCCATGAGCCGGGGGTGCCCCTGTTATCCAGGGGTGCCCCATTAAGCTGGGGGGGGGGGGGGCATGAGCTGAGGACACCCCCACAAAGGGGAGAGGTAGCGAGGCCACCCCACTGCCTGGGGTAGGCGCACTGCAGCCGGGGGGGGGCTGTGCCGGTGCCTGCCCCCAGCCCCAGCGCCTGCCCCTGCCCGCAGGAATGGACCGCGACGTGGACTCGGAGGAGGCCCTGGCCTCCCAAGGTGACTCGGGGCTGGGGGGCGCAGGGGGTGCTGCCCGCCGGTGGCACGGGGGCTGACGCAGCCGCTGCCTCCCCAGGGGTCTGAGAAGGCCGAGCCTCGACGGAGCTGCCTCCTGGGATGCCGTCCTCTGCTGCGCTTCCCCAGCACCTCCCTCCGAGCCCCCCAGGCCTCGCTGCAGCCCCCTCCCCAGCCCCCCGGCCCGCCCCGCTCCCTGCAGGACCCCGGTGCCGCTGGGCACTTGCTGGGGGCACGGAGCTGGGCCGGGGGTGCCCGGGGAGCGGGGTGGGCGGCGGGGCAGGGGCCGTGGAGGCGGCCGGACCTCTCCACGCGCCCCGGGGGGGGCAGCGCCCGTGCCTCCTCCTCTCATGTGCTGTGCTCCTCTGCCAATAAAGGTCCCTGCAGCAGCCTCCGAGCCCTTCTGACGGTGCCTTCAATGCCCCATCCCCGTCAGCCCCCGCCGATGCTCGCCCCCAGCCCTGCCCCATGCCGCCTCTGGATGCCGAAAGTTGATGTGGGTTCAGAGCACGGTTTGGGGGGGAATTTGGGAAAACAGACAAAGAAGTGAATCCATGCGGGGCAATTCAGTACCTCGGTCTCACCTCTGGCAGGGGCCCCGGGCTGCTGTTAGCAGGAGGTGATGCAGCGCAGTGGGGAGCTGCCACTGCGGGTTTTCCTTCCCCTCGCCCTGGGCGGCTGCCACTGGCCAGACCCGGCTGCACCGGGGCCACCCCACGGCACGGAGCCCCCAGGGTGCCCCCTGCACCGCCACCCTACCGGGCTCTGCTGCCAGTCCCGGTTCTTTTGGGTGCTGGGAGCAGTTTGCTCCTCCCCAGCTCCCACACCCCAAAAACCCTTTTGCACCCTGGGTCCATCCACGCTGATTTTCTACGACCATCGTGCAGTGCTCACAGCGCCGGGGCTCAGCGTGGACGTGGCAGGGACCCTGACATCGATGCGGGCCCTGGGGGTGGCCAGACAGAGGTGGGCAAGGGGCACCCCAGGCAGTTGGTGCTTCCCACTGGGGTCCGCTCCCATCACCAGGACTGATGGGATTCACCGGGGGGGCTGTGCACCCCTGGGACCCTCACCACCGGTGCCCCTGACCCCAGCGGCGCACCGCAGCCCCTCTGCGTGCCCCCCCCCGCTGCGCTCAGCAGATCCGGCTGCGGCGGGTGCGAGGGGACGCGGGCGTCTCCCGGGGTGGGTGATGAATGACGGGGGGAAGTTCCCCGCGGCGGTGCTCAGCCCCGCTGGACATCGGCCTCATTAGCCGGGATGAGATCATGGATCCGGCCGCCCGCGTCACGCACGATTACTTCGATCATTACGGCCCGCCCGGAGCGGGGGGCTCCCGCAACCCTCGGGCCCCTGGGGTGCCCCCGGCCAGCCCCTGCTCCGCACAATGGCAGCGGCTCTGGCACAGCCCCGTCCTGGGGAGGGCAGGGCTGGGGGCAGAGCGCGGCGGCACCGCTGGGACCTGCCAAAAGCGGCTGAGCCCCAGCAGCACCCAGAGCTGGTGCTCAGCACCCCCAGCCCCTGTGGTGCTGGGGCCTTGGCCGAGCTCCGTGGGCCAGTGGGTGCTGGTGGCTCCGTGGGGCCGTGGGCTCAGCCGTGCCCCACACAAGCACCGCTGCTCTCCACCATCCACTCGCTGACCCCAGCAATGCAAACCCTGCGCCAGGCGCGGCTGCCCACACCGGGCTGCGTGGAAGGGCCCTGGCAGGGGCACAAAACTGAGTGAAAAAAAACCAAACCTGCCAAGCGCCGCGCAGGGCACTGCACACTGCAGCCTCTCGCCAGCCCCGAACCCGCCCGTGTGTCCTGATGAGCTGTGGCGCTGAGCCCCCCCCGCTCCCCACCACGTCTGGAAATGACCGCGGCCTTGTCAGCGCGACCACGGGTGAGGACGCCGCGCGGCGCCGGCTGAGCCCTGGTCCTGCAGGGTGCACCGCCGCGTGGAGCGGTCACCCGGACGGCTTTGAGTTCATTAGGCCCTTGGCGAGTTCATGGCACTGGAGACCAAGGAATAACGTGAGTTTGTGGAACGTACACACGTGGACCTCGTCGTGAACCCGAGATCCTCTCCTTGTCACCTAACTCCCGCTTCCTGGCACACCGCCTGCTTCGGAAGGTGAACGCGGCTTTGGCAGAGCCGAGTTTGTGGCAGTGACAAGTTTGGATGCGTGGGGGTGGACAGCCCCGGGGACAACAACCGGCAACGCTCTGAACGCTCTGCATCAAAGGTGAAGACTTTTTTTTGTTGCTCTCATAAAAACGAGACCTCCTCAAAGGCGTGCACGGCGCCCCGCACTCCTCCGGCACGCTGGCGCGGGCCCCGCAGCCTCATCCTCTGCGGGCACAGCTACAGAAACGTCCTGGAAAACTCAGCGCAGGCTCAGCGGGATTCAGGCAAGAAGCCACAGCGCGGAGGTTGAACACAGGCACATGCACTCAGCCCTCTGCCGCCGCGGGAGAGGGGCGGTGACACCGGCAGCACCGGGCACTGGGATCTCCCAGCACAGCTCGGCACCTCTGGGCTGTGGAGGGGAACTGCGGGGCCTTCATCCCAGCTCCTCCCCAAAGAGAGGACAAAAACGAAGCTTCCGACCATAGAAAAGCCACCAGGTGACAGACCATTTGTTTTATATATATTTGTATGTATATATATAGAGAGATATTTATATATATATAGATAGAAGTGGGTTCTTCTTCTCTCATGTAAAAATTCAAAATACAGTTTTTACTATTAACAATCTGAAGTGTAAATGTACAAATTTTTACTGCTAAGCAAAAGGAAAACAAAACCAAAGAAACAAACAAAAAGAAACACACAGAGCAAGAGGAAATAAAAAGAGAAAGTAAAGCCGGGCCCGGGGGAGCCCGGGGCGCCCGGGCTGCGCGCGCGCACGGAGACCCTCGGGGACCAGACCGCGAGGCAGAGACCACAAAGGGATCCAACCCACCGGCGCCAGATTGGCAAACTTTTATTTCTCTTTAAAAACCATCGCATCCGCCTCTCCGGGGCGAGGAGGGAAGGGGACGGGGGTGGAGGAGGAATTCCCTGCCCCTGAGAAGCGACCCCATCCGCACGCCCGGCGAGCGCCGCGCTCCGGGGCGAGGGGCGCCCGCGGCCGTGCCCCCGCGGCTGCCGGACCGTCGGTGCCCGGCGCGGGGCTCGGCCGCCGCCCGCGGTCGCCCGGCGGCTGCTGCCGGGGCCGCCCGGCTCTCCCGCTCGCTCGGCGCCGCGCGGGCCAGGCACGGCCACGCCGCCGGGGTCTCTTGCACCGCTCGGCCCCCAACGACTGCCGAACTGGAGGAGCGCTGGGTGGCTAGAATCTAAAGCAGGTTTCAAAACACCTCATTAAGCACACACACAAATGAAATCCTCACAGTGCCGGGGGAAGCAAACATGAACCAGAGGGTGCTGAGAGCTGTCAATGTCTGTGCAAAGCAAGGAGGCTGGCGGCTGGATTTCCCTTTCGTGCGCATCCTTTCTCTTCCTCTCTTTCGCCCTGCCCTCAGCCTTAGGATACCGCAGGGTCCTTGGGTTTGGACTGCTCAGTCCCTGACAAGAGCGAGATGGTGGGGTCCTCCGCGTACTCGTCTCCGTCGGTGAAGTACGGCCCTTCTCCCAGCTCAAAGAATATCGGCAGGTCCCCGCTCCCCACGTCAACGGCGCTCGAGTCCACCAGGAAGAGGGGCTGGGCCGTGTAGTGCACCAGCTGCTTTCCTGCAAAGAGAGTGCGCGCTAGGCGGGGAGCTCGCTGCGGGGAGCCGGGGCGCTGCGGGGAGCAGGCACTACGAGGCTGCGCCCTCCGAACTCCGATGTCATCGAGCAAGAAAGTGCGTGACGAAGCAGCAGAGCCCTCGCTGCCACTGCCAGGGCTCAGGCAAGGGCTTCTGGCGGAGCAGCGAGGAGCAGAACCAGCCCTCAGCGGGGCTTCGCTCCCAGCCTGTGCCCTGGGACTCGCTCACCCCGGCTCCAGGTGACCGGGGGCTTCCCTGTGCCCCCAGACCCCGGGAGCAGCTGCGGCACGCCCCGGCTGGGCACTGAGGTGTGGAGCCCGCAGCCGGGTGCTGGGGTTGCTGCCACGAGTGGGGGGGGCAGCACGGTGACAGCCCGCGCCACACGGACAGAAGTCCCCGGAGGGCCGAGGCTGCAGGGACTGCGTGCCCTCTGCTTCCAGTTCTGCCTGAGCAGGGACACCGGCAGCCGGCTGCCCAGGACCGTGTCCCGCTGGGCTCTGAGCATCTCCAGGGGGAACTCCCCAGCCTCTCTGGGCAGCCTGTGCCGGAGCTCAGCCACCCTCACAGCAAAAACGCACTTTGTTGTGTTTAGATGGAATCTCACGGGTTTTAACTCGTGCCCGTGGCCTCTTGTTCTGTCCCTGGGCACTGCTGGGAAGAGCCTGGCTCCCCCTCCCTCACTCCCTCCTGCCAGGACTTACATCGCTAGCATCCCCCTCCACCCCTTCTCCTTCCCAGTCCAAGCACTCCCCTCTCTCAGCCAAACATGCTTTTGGGAGCAGAAATGGTTTTGCCACAGCCCCAGGTCTCGTGAGTGAGTCACTAAGCGCCAAAACGAGCACCTCGTACCTGTGTCTGCTGTGCTGGCCTCTGTCTCAGTGGGTTTCTGCTGCTCCTGGGACGAAAGGAGGTCCTGAATCTGCAGGGAGAGAAGTGGGGCGGGTGAGCACACGGCACGGGCCAGACGCGCGTGAGTCCACGCCAACAGCGAGCGCAGTGCTCTCTGTGTGCCTCCGCTAGCACAACTGCGCGAGGAAAGCAGCGGTTTACGGGCTCAAAGCCCCACTGAGTCAGGCAGCCGTGCCCGGAGGCTCACGAACACCCACGGCTCAGGAGGTCCCCAGCAGCCCCGCACAGGACGCAGCCGGTGCGCGCACCCCGGTTCCCAGGTGCCGGGCACGGCCCGGCTCTCGGAGCCCTCTGCCACCCGCAGAGGTCTTGGTCCGCAGTGCCCGCTGTGCCCCCGGCGTGAAGCCAGGGAGAGCCTTCAGGGCCCGTCTGTGATGAGCCCTTTCAGGGAAGGACGCGCTGCTACCAGAGCGCACCGGGGCTGCAGGTCCCGGCAAGCTGCAAGTGGCCCAGGCTGCGGCTGAGCTCACGTCCCTGCTCCGCGGCCTGGTCCCACGGGCACCCCTGGGCTGGGACGGCCGAGGAGGGAGCGCTGGAGGCACGAAAGGGCTGGGAAGGAGTGAAGCCGCCTGCCCTGTACAAATCCCCAGTGCCAGCAGCTGAACAGGCTGCGACCCGTGCCTGCGCTCCTGCACCGGCACTCCCGTACCTCACCGCCCTGCGGCTACCACACGCAGAAGTCGCCTGCGCAGGTGTTTAAGGGAGTACCGAGCACGTTCCGTCACCACCCGGCCGCCGGCAGCAAGCGGGAGCAGCGCGCCTGTGAACACGGGGCCTTGACAGCGCCGTGCCTGCAGCCCACGAGGCCCAGAGCTCCCCTGTGCCGGCACGGGGCCGCGCGGTGCGGCGGCTGGCGGAGGGCACGGCCGGCAGAGCGCCCCGCAGCGCCACACGGAACAGACGGATCACCTCGGTGAGCCCGATCCCTCGTGGGCCCCGCTCAGCCCCTGCGCTGCCCTGCCCTGCCCAGCCGGAGCCGAGCCCGCTGCTGGCTGCACCTCGCAGCCGCGGCAGCAGCAGGGAGCTGGGCTGAGCGCCGCGGGGTGGGCGCCGGGACCTCGCCGCCCTGCGCCTGCGTGCTCCCCCCTCACCCTTTTCCCTGCACACAGCCGAAGAACTTGGCTGCCCACCGGGCGTCTGCGTCACCGCGCTGGGAAGCAAAAAGGTGCAGAAATGTCCGGAGAGACAGGCCAGAGACGCCGCAGAGTTATTCGCTGCTGAGCCCTTTCCCGTACGTCACCAAACGTTCCGGGAGCGCGGCACTGCAGGGAACGGTGCATCCCACGGGAGGCTTTGCCGCAGGAAAGCCGCAGGGCGACAGAGGCGTGCCGTGGGCAAGGACGTCAGGGAGGTGCTGCCCGTGCTCCCGTCCCACGCCGCCGACACTGACACCTTCATGCCCAGGAGCACGCCTGCAGCCACCTGTGGGCCCAGCAGGCCCCCAGAACAGAGGCTGGATTTTGGCTTTCCTGTTTTGCAAAATCCTTCAAGATGTTTCCCCTTCTACTCTTGGGAAAAAAAATTACAATAAAAAAAAATGGTCCTTTTTCAAGTTAGTAAAAAAGAAGCAGGGAAGAGAGAAGAAGGGCACCTGCACAAGGAGAGCCTCCCGTGCTCCCGGCAGCACCCGAGCTCCAGTTCAGCTCGGGTTCCCTCCGTTTGCTCAGGGAGCTGCTCCACGTCGTGGCAGTGCCCAGCCGCGTCCCAGCCCGCAGGCACACACGCGGCCGGCAGCACCGAGGCTGCTCTTGCACAGAGCCTGCACTCGTGCCCTGCACGGCGCTCGGTGCTGACGATACTCGAGCAGATAGAATAAATAACGCAGCACGTGACGGGGCTTGCCTAGAGGAAACCTCCCGACGCTCTCGGGAAGGCAGCAGAAGGGCTTATGGAAACCACATGCGGCTCTACAGGCTTCAGCGCACTTCCACGTTCAGGGGGCAGAGCTCACAGGAGAGACGGCCGTCTCAGCACCTAATTAACCGAGCGTGAGTGATGAAGTAGCCCCGCGCGCTGTACGAGCTGCTCAGAGCTGGCCGCGGCGCTAATTGAATGATTTCCCCCCGGAGGCCCCGAGCCCTGCACAGGGCTCCGCGCTCCCCCTCCCCGCCTCCCTCCTGCAGGCTGGGGATGGCCCTGACGCCTGGAGCTGTCAGAGCCCCCCCCCCTGGAGCTGTCAGAGCCCCCCTGGAGGCTGACAGAGCCCCCCTGGAGCTGTGCGAGCCCCCCTGGAGAGCTGACAGAGCCCCCCTGGAGCTGTCAGAGCCCCCTGGAGGCTGACAGAGCCCCCCTGGAGCTGTGCAGAGCCCCCCTGGAGCTGACAGAGCCCCCCTGGAGCTGTCCGAGCCCCTCTGGAGCTGTCAGAGCCCCCTGGAGCTGTCCAAGCCCCCCTGGAGCTGTCAGAGCCCCCCATCGCGCGGAGGGGCCGCCGGCACAGCTGCACGCACCGCGCACGGGGGGAGCCCTAGGAGCTACTCACACTGGCAAGGCTGCTGTCCAGGTCGGGGAGGTTCATGTCTGTAACCGTCATGGAGGGGCTGAACAGCTGCCGGAGGAAAGAACGGTCAGGGCAGGGAAGGCAGGCGCAGCCGGGTGCGCCGGGGAAGCTCCCGGCTGAAGCCCCCGCGTCCCCCTGCCGCCGCAAGCGGTACTCACGTCCAGCAGCGCGCTCGTGTCGACGCTGAAGCCGTGTGTGGTCAGCATCGTCTGAAGGTTGTCCAGGTTGGAGTCAATGGTATCCAGATGGTCGTTGAGCTCATTCCTGTGCAGGAGAGAGGCGAGCACGGGCAGTCAGCGCTGAGGAGCCCCTCCTGGCTCTGGGCTGTGGGGCCGGGCTCTGGGTGCAGGTGCACAGCCGTGCCCTCGCCCTCCCCTGTCCCCCGGCCTCACCCCGAGACCCCGCACGGAGAAGGCCGATGGGGAGCAACCCAGACGGCTGAGACAAAGCGGATTTCTCACGAACCCCAGGGCTCCTGCGAGCCACGCGGGCGTTGTGCGCGGGGTGCCAGTAACCACCAGCCCCGTGGGCTGGCGGGGTCCCGGTGCGGCTCTGCCTTTCCAGCAAGCAGCTTTGGACCCTTTCTTCAGCCCAAAAGCAGGGACTTCTGCCTTTGTACCCAGCTGCTGGTACGTGACAAAGGGCGGGCAACAAACCAGCCTCCCTGCCACGCCGCGCTTTGGGGCAGAAGGTGCACCGGGACTGCCGCTGGCAGAAAACACCTTTGCATCTGGACCAGCACTGGGCAAACTGGTACCTGGTCACCAGGCAGCACCGGGACGAGCACAGCCGCGTGCAGCAGACGCAGCGAGTCCCCCGCGCGTCGCAGCTCCCTTGCTGGCAATCAGCGAGCTCGGGACGAGGGCTGACAGCGCGACTCATCGCGGCTAGCAGCCACGGGAAGCCGGCGTCCTGCCGCAGCCAGGCTCCCTCTGCGGTCACCTGCAGGCTGGACGGACGCTGAAACACCAACCCCGGGGCCAGGCCACGCTCTGAGGACCCGGCCCATTCCCTCTGCCGGGCTCTGGGTGAGGCTCAGACCACAGCGGATGGCAGAGCCCAGGGAATCCTGGCAGGAACTTGGACCTCGTCCTGCGAGGTGGAGCGCAGGGGACGCTCCGCTGGGCAGCGGGAACGCCGCGCGAGCTGCGGGTGAAGCGCAGGATCCGGCCCCACGTGCTCTTCTCCTGTCCCGCGGTGCTGGAGGCTTTTGCGCTCAGGCTGCTTCAGGGCCGCGGAACAGCGGGTGGCATCCCCCTCCTGGTGCTACAAGCCCACAAGGCTCCCTGAAGGCCAGGCAGGGACCCGCGGCCCTGCTGACAAGCCCCCAAACCCGGCAGCAGCAGCAGCAGCAGCAGCAGCAGCAGCAGGCTCAGCTCATTGCGCATCGCTGGGCTCTGGCATGGCCGCAGGTCTGAGCGAGCAGCTCCTGCCTCCCCAAAAGGCTCTGGGGGTGCTCCTGTGGGGCCGGCGGTGGAGGCCCTGCACGGGCATCCCACAGCAGCACCGGGAAGGTGATGGCATCAAGACTACCTTGTCTCTGCTGCTACAGGCGCAGAGAGGCCGCAAGGTCACACCGCGGCTCGGAGCGAGCTGCCAGAACGACAGCAGTACTCGCAGCACTCCTCGTGGGAACGGTGCCGGGCGCCGGGGCTGCAGACACGGCCCAGGAGCACAGTCACAGCCCTGCCCTGCGCCTCCCAGCCACACACGCGGGAGCTTGCAGGGATTTGTAACTCTTCTTCAGGACTAAAATCCATGAACACGCAGCAAATAAACGACTTATCCACGTCTGCGCTTCTAAATGACTTCCAAAGTCCTCGCTGCGCAGCACCTGGAATGCGTTGGCAGATTTAAGACGCTTTCAGCGATCCCACAATCAAACGCCCAGCAGCGAGGCCGACCCCAGCCGAGGCCCCACCAGAAACCACTGAGCGCAGCCTGGGACAAGCCCGTCCTCCATCCCCACGGCACGGGGCACGCACAGGGGCCAACCCAGGCCGTGCGGTGCCGCTGGGATGGGGCCGCTCCAGCAGCCCCGCGAGGCCCTTGCTGTCTGCGTCTCCTCCTGGTGAAGCGCCGCGAAGCCGGCTCGCGTGCCGCGGCCTCCCGCTGGGTGGGCCTTACAGCCCCAGCAGCAGCTGTGTGAAAGCAGCACCTCGAACCCGACGGATCCGCCTCGCGGCTCTGCCTCCGGCCCCGGCACGCTCCCTTCCCCAGCAGGGAGACGTCTCGTACCGATGCTGCCGGCGGATGGAGGCAGCAGGAAGCACCCCCAGGGGGGAGCCGAGCTCTGCTGAGCCCTTGGTGGCCCCCGGCTCGGACCCCGAGCCCCATCCCCATCGGCCACAGGCCGCTGGCTGCAGTGGCTGCCGCCAGGCACTCATGGGCGACACCATACCCCAGCGCCCCAAAGGCAAAGCACTCGAGATGCACAGAGCTGCTTTTGTTCCCCGCGCTGCTTTTCCTTCCAAACGCTCCGATTTCTGAAAGCACGGCGACGGCGCAGCCTTGCACCGATTATCTCATTTATGCAGGAAAAAAAGCAGCCCTCTGGCCCCCGAGCTCTGCCCAGGTCATCCACCGCCTTGTGATGTGTCTGCACCTGGGAAACGGGCCCGGGGCGAGGAGAGCAGGGCCCAGGGCCCCAGCAGGCAAATAATGACCAGTGGGAAAGCTCCTGCAGGGCCCACCTCCGGCGGCCTGCGGGTAGGCAGGACACTTGCTCGGGAATGCTTTGTAGCTCAGGCCAGGTTTCGTTTCTCCTTTGAATCACTCTCCACCTTAACTGGAAGCAGCTACGGGCAATACTTCAGACGATTTCTCCGAGGCTTCTGCTCGGAGCCACCGTGGGAGGTGGGCACCAGCCTGCACGGATGCGCCCTGGCGCGGGGTGCGGCTGTTACGGACAGCCCTCCCTGGGACAGCACCTTGCTGTGCAGTCAGGCTTGCAGTGGCAAGTTTCCTTGCTCTGTCCTTATCACAAAACCAGAGAACACCTCAGAAAAGTCATTTAAGCCCTGGGCTCCCATCACCCTTCCCTGACACACTTTGATACCGAGGCGTGTGAGCTTTGTGCTGGCAGGAGAGAGCAGAGCAGCAGCGCTCAGGGCTGGGCTTTCCGTCCACCCAGCCCGGGGATAGCAGGACGACGGCGGCGCGGATTTCCCTCCCTCCCCTGCCAAGACCACCTAAAAGGATGAGAAGCAGCTCGGCCTCCGCCGCCCGCTCCATCTTCTCAGCTGCTGGGTTGGGCTGGCCAAGAAGTCTGCTGCTCGGGGCCAACTTTTAGGGCGAGCTTTCTCAGCGCTGACCCAGCACCGATGACGCCGCGGCCGTGAGGGAGGCTGCAAGGCACTGCCAGCTCCTGCCCTCCTCGGCGCTGCCCTGCCCCTTGCCCAGGGCTGCGCGCCCCGGGGATGGCAGCTATCGGGGGGACCTCCGACATCTGCAGGGCTGAGGCCAACTGAGAAACACGAACAGAAGAGGAGACCAGGCCCACAGGGCTTACAGCCAGGCTCGTTCAGGAACGAAACGCTGCCCATGCTGGAAGGCGGGAGCAGTCCGCGGGCAGTGCCCCCGCGCTCGGAGCAGCCTGGGCTGCGCTGCCCTGCGGTCGTGCTCCTGCAGCGCTTTCGAAGCAGGCGAGCGGTGCCAGGCTGGCAGAATGGGGATTAGCAACAAAACTGGGCAGAACGGGGATTAGCAACAAAACGGGGCAGAATGGGGATCAGCAACAAAACGGGGCAGAACAGGGATTAGCAACAAAATGGGGCAGAATGGGGATCAGCAACAAAATGGGGTAGAATGGGGATTAGCAACAAAACGGGGCAGAACAGGGATTAGCAACAAAAACACGAAGCCGAACCGCCCTGCAAAAGCACGTGGGGACAGCAGGGGTCCCGTACGGCACGGCCGAGCTCAGCCAGCCGATTCTCCAGCCACTCCTGACGCAGGCCCACTCCACGACCTGGTGCGCGGCGGCACGGCTCGTGGGGCACAGCGCGGCCCCGCTGCCCCCCGGGACGGGCAGACCTCGTGCCAGCACGGGGTGCTCGTGCTGCGAGCATGCAGAGGGCTTCGGCCCCTGTAAGGCGGCGCACGCAGCTCCCCAGGTGGACGGAGGACAAGGCCTGGGCCATGCCACCAAGCGTTTCCAGGCAAACCTCTCCTTTCACAGCCTGAGCCTCGCCGCCGTCACCTGCTGCAGTGCTGCCGGTCACGGGGAGGTAACTCAGTTCGGATGAAACTCCCTCGAACAAAGGATGCCTTGTAGATTAAATAACAGCCTGCGTGGCGCACAAAGAGGCACTGCGTGCCGTGACCTGCGGCCTCACGGGCTGCTCTTCTCCAATAATTTGAGAACAAGAGGAACACGCTTCATGTGATGAAAAGCAGGTATTGCTGAGCCGTCCTGGCAGGCTGTCAGTGCACGGGTCACGGAGCAGCGCCTGGGCACCGCCGTCACCCCGTACAGTCACCGCCATCAGGGAACACCTCCCTTATTACCTGCATCCCAATGCAGTGAGCAAGCTCCTCGGAATTTAACCGCCGCCGCCCCGCCAGGGCGCCGTGCTGCTGCCTCACCCTGGTGCAGTGCACGGGGCACGGGCTCGGCTGGACGCCCGCAGGACGGGCGCGTGGGGACCGTGTGCCACGGTGCGGGGCGGTGGGGTCTGGTACGCTCCCGGGGACCGATAAGCGGCGCGCCGCCCGCTCAAAAGAGCTCGCTGCCAGCGCTTCAATTAGCAAGTCATCCTCCCTTCCGCTCAGCACCGCAGCGTAACGCGTGCTCGGGTCATTGCAGCTCCCCTGGGGCACCCGCGGCTTCCAGCGCTGCTCCGGCGGGTGTGGGGCTGCTCCAGAGACATCGGGAGTGGGCGAGGGCACGGCACGCCGGCACTGCCGCCCTCCTGCCGATGCTGCTCCAGCGTAGCAGGAGCCGCGGCACCACCAGCCCCGAGGAAGAAAGCCACAGGCAGGGTGCTGAGGCACCGGGCCGACACCAAGCAGACGGGGGGGAGCGGCGCGGTGCTGCTGGCAGGGCGCTGGAGCAGGAGGGCACCCAGAGAGGGGGAAGCGCCAGCCCCTTCTTCTAACCAGCCCTCAGAAGCTCTCCAGGACGAAGCGTGGAGCTCGCTCTCTGCAGGAGCAAGGGGCAAATGTTTCCTGTGTCCTTTGCCTGCTTCTGCACAGTCTGCAAGAGTCCTCCATAATTCAGGAACACTCGGCAGCACTTTTATTTCATTTTTATTACCCTTTAAACGGCGAGTTTCAGCTTCTGAAACTGCATAGTGTAACTGAGCTGTATAACAAAGCCTGTCTCTCTTTGAGGACGGTTGGTACTGGTGAGATGGATTGCAGTGCCCTCGGTGGGTCTATAAATAGGCCAAGCTATAGACAAAAACCTCCCACAAGGCCGGGAGGAAGGAGCGAGCGGGCGTTTCCTGACTCCGAGGTGTGATGCAGCAAACACGGCTCCGTGTGCGCTGCCAGCAGGCTCCAGCCCCGCGGCGAGGCAGCCCCCAGCTGCCCCTGTACCCGCTGGGTAACCCTGCAGGAAGAGGGCGTCTTCCTCACGCTTGTGCCTGCTCCCGTAGGGCCACGACACCACAGCTCTGAAAAGCGATGGCTAGCACGGAGCGGAATGAGATGAGAAGCGCACGTCGCACCACCAGCACCCTGAGTGCCTGAGCCCACAGCAGCCTTTTGGCTAAGGGAGCTCTGCTGCCTTCTAGGTCCTCGAAACTACCTGCACCTTCCCCAGGCTGCCTTCATGCGTTCGGGATGGAAGGTCTGCCCCGGCGCTCAGAGGGAAGACCTTAATTGCGGCACTCCGTCCTCCCCAGAACACCGGCTGAGTGGGAAGTGGCTGAGAGCTGAGAAGCAGCCGAGATCCCAGCGTGGTGCTGGGAGGGGTTCTGGGCAGCCCGACACGCGCAGACGACGCCCAGCTTTTCAACCCGACCCTTGCAGTTGCCCACGCGAGCGCTGCGTGGTGATAAAGATGTCAGACCGCACGCCTGACCCCTAGGACGAAGCCACCCGTCGGCCTTCAGCCCGCCGCCCCCCGAGCCCAGCCTGGCTCTGACGCAAGCTGTGAGCAGAGGCCGAGTGGGAGGACGCGTTCGCCAGGACTAGGACCGGGTGGCAAGCTGCAGGTTAGGGCAAGGCTTCCCCTGCTAACCTGCAGGCAGCGGGACGTGCAGCAGCGCGGGGCAGCGCCGCAGCGCACGCAGCCAGGGCAGCCTGCCGGAGGAACGCTGCCCGCCGCGGTTCCGAGCCTCCCCTGCGGGTAAAGCCCCCAGGGCAGAAGCTTCCAGCAGGCGGTGCGGGAAGGCGCTTGTGTCTGCGGGCTGCGAGCACAAAGCAGAAGCTTCCACGCTGGGAGGATGTGCGGGGCCCGAGACAAAACACAGCTGGTCTCACAGTGACTCATTTCTGTGCCGCGGGAGCGGAGTTTGAACGAGCCCCATATTTAGCACCGTCATTTTTATCCGTTCTTATTTTGGCACCCACGTGGCCCCTTGCAGCAGCGCCGGGTCCTTGCGCAGGGGGTGTAAGGCCCTGCAGGGGGTCCGGCGGGGGGCTGCGCTCACCGCCCCCAACACCACGGGGAGAGCAGAACGAAACATCTGCCCCGGCAGAGCCACGGGAGAGCTCCCTGGACCAACGACCACATCTGCCTGCAGAGCTGCGGGCTGCTGGCGTCTGTAAAGCCCACCGGCCCGGAGCAGCGGGACAGCAGGCGAGACCTGGGTGAGGCACTTACTTGTCGAGGCAGGCAACGCTGAGGCACTTTTCCTGGGGCTGAGGCTGTGTGGTGCTGTTGCCAGCGGCAGCGGTCGTGGTGCTGGGTTCGTTCTCCTGCAGGATGGAGTCGATGAACGTGGAGGGAGACAGGGGAGTTTCGACAGCAGGAGGGTTCCCTGGGCTGGCCTCCTCTATCTTGGGGCTGCGGGAGGGACTGGGGGGCTCTTCTTTGATACGGACCATGGGGCTACTCCTAGAGGAAGGAAAGAGAGCGGGTGAGGATGTGGCACTAAGGCATTCTTGGTTCCTGAGAGCTGCTCCCACACAACAGGACAAAAATCCTCGCGCCTGCTGCTGCCTTCCTCACGTACGAAGCCTCCGCAGCCAGCTACAAAGATGAGGTTGAGAGAGCACCCAAATATTTCACCACTGGCCCAGAGCCTTCCGACGGCGGAGCGACCCCTTTGTGCCAGCCCCGCCTGGGCTCTGCCCTTAACGAGGGCACCCAGACATTTTGGGATGTTCTGTTTTTATGGGAAGGGGAGGTGGCCTCCTTGGTCAGCCCTAATCCTGCAGATGGAAACCCTCTCCCACCCCAGCTCGCTGATTTGGGGTGGAAGAGGCTCAATTAGTCCTGCTGGAAAGGACAGCAGCTACAAAAGAACAGAGAAAGGGCCCATTAAGCAGACATATGGTCTATATTTAAGAGCGAGCGCTCCTGGCAGAGGGTGTTCAGGCAATAAATGGCATTTGTGGGTGATTCAGCACCTCGGGGGAAGCGCTGATGCCAGGAATAACCTATTAAAGGGGAAGCAAAAAGGAGACCACAAGGTGCTAAAGAAAGATGGGCCCAGGGAGGCTCAGATCAAGAGGCTCCGACGGGTGCTGGGAGCGGGGCTGCGGGGCGTGAGGGCTGAACAGCCGCACCGACGGACCTCAGGAGGCTTTCGCCGGTACCCAGTGACGGTGGCAGAGGCACGCGAGGCTGACTATCGGCCATGGGACCTGCGGCGCTCGCCTCCCAGGGCCTGTGAACCTGAAGCAGGTGAAGGGCACTGCTGCCAGCTGCTGGCTGCCCTCTGCCTGCTGCAGACCCTCAGCCTCTGCACCTGAGCTGCTTGGGACGGACCTGGCGTCGTTACTCCCAGTTACTTGGGCCTGCAGCTGTTTTCTGCGTCTCCTCCTCTGCGCAGCAGTCTGTAAGGGCAGGGCAAAGCCACCCCTGCTCCCGGGACGCTGGTAGTTCCACCTGACGGGGCTGACACGCCACTGACGGTCTGTTCCTTGTGGGAACAGAACTGGGACCCCTCCGGGGCGGGATCACGCTGGGCAGGGAGGCAAAGGAGCAAGCGCTGGCTGAGTACAGGATTAGAGCTGATCTAAACAAACAGAAGGCAGTCTGCTGAGCCGGCAGTGTCCCGAACCAGGCTGCGCTGGAGGGACAGGTCAGCTTTCTGTAAGCCCTGGCCAGGTCCGCAGCAGCGAGCTCAGGCACCGCAGCGTGCCCTGCCCCAAGGGCCGCTCTGTTTTCTGGGGGGAACTCCCGGGGGGAGCGCAGCCTCTGCCACGAGAGGCGTGCTGCACTGATACCGCACTGCTCAGCTCACCGGCAAACACGCTCCCCACGAAGCCAACCTGAGGCTTCACGAGAGCACCAGCGTACCTTTCATCAAGGCTGCCGCTGGGAGATGCTGAAGGGCTGGACTGGGCTAGCTCTGTCACGTCGGAGATGATGGGACCAGAGTTGGCTGAAGAATCCGGGGAATAGAGGTTGGAGCCGCTATACGCTGGGGAAGAAGCCTGGAACGACAATCAGAGCATTGGCGGCGTGAAGCATGAGGCACGTAGCAGACAGCGACCCGCGGGAGCAGACGCGCCGGATCGCTCCCACCCCGACCCACCCAAGGAGGAAGGCGACGCGGGCTCCACACAAAACGCGCTGCCAACCCCAAGCGCTGCTAAAAGCACACCTCGGGCCTCTGTCCCATAAACTTCATTTTCTTGGAAACGGTAAAATTTCAAAAGTAACGATATGGGATTCTTTTTCTGGATGATTCAACACTTGGACGTGGAGAAGCTCTGCGTTTCACCTTTCCCCTCCCACTCACAACCTCCAGTCTTTTATGCTTAAACGAAAGCTGAAATTCTCAGGACCTACAGATGAACGAAATACAAGGTGTAAGGGACTCAAGATTCCCCGCTGGCTGCAGAATGGTTGCATTCTGGTACCAATCTTGCTGAGAAGCACGTTATTTGGGAAGTTTAAGCGAACACGAATCCCACCTCCAACGTGGGCATCGGCCTCTGTCGTCCCGGGACACGGAGCCAGCTCCGGGTCAGCTGTGCCCAGGTGTGGCGGTGGCGGTAACACCGAGCGGCAGCTTGAGGAAACCCGGGGCCATGCCCTGAGGTCCGTATTCAAACGCCCCCCTTTGACATTTGTCCGTAACACACGTGCTGTAACTCGGCCGGCACCAGCTCAGCACCGCCGCGGTGCCGGGACCGCGCTACGAGGGAGCCCCCCCAGCCAGAACAAGGCTAAGGAGTCACCAGGGGTAGCGGCACCGACTGCACGCCCGGTGCCACGAGGCGTGGGGACGCTCGGCCGCCTCTGCCCGCATGTGACGTTGGGCTCCCCGATGTTTCTGTAGGTCTGAGGTCGCTTTCCCGGGCACAGAAGTGCCACGAGGACGTGGCTGCCGCTACACGGGCGCGCGATCCCTGCAGGCTCCACGGCAGGGACGTGGGGTTGGGTCCCACAGGTGGCACAGGACCGGGCTGCCCGCGCCTCGGCCTCGCTGCGCTCCCACGCCACGCCAACTGGTGTGGTGCAAAACCACTCCGTCATTTTCAGTTCAGTCGGGGCCTGTGGCAGCGTCAGGATCCAGCGCTCGTGTTGGCAGACGGCTCCGAAAAACCGCCCAGCCCCTGAGCTGGGAGCCACGAACGCTCCGGGCTGCGAGGAGACGACCACCTGCGTTTCTCATAACGAGCACAGCCCTGCGATACCTGGAGGAGCTCCCAGAGGCTCTGCGCAAGTACTTGCCCCGCGTGGGAACAGAGGCACTTCTAAGGCAGAGATCGCAGCGCTGGACGGGGAACACAGAGCCCTCGCGGAGGGTGGTCTGACGGCAGGAGAGCTCTTTAGTGGGGCCGAGCTATTTCGGGTCTCGGCTGACAAACTGATCGGGTCAGCCCAGCACCGCGGGGCGCCGCGCGTCGGGAGCTGGTGGCCTGAATCCGCCGCCCCTTGCAGGACGGCCCCGCAGCGGCGTGGGCAGGCACTGCCACCTGGAAGCGGGGACGGCCTTTATTTTGCTGCAAGCAGCCGGTGAGGGCACTCGGCTGCTCTCCCAGCTGCAAAGCCTCGCTCCTAACAGGCAGCCCTGCCAGATCAGTACGAAGAACCTCGATGCACCTCCCTGGCCAAGGAACGGCAGCTGCTTCCCAAGCAGGGCAAGCAGGGGGCAGATGGGAAGAGAGCCCCGAATCTGGGTGGCGCTAAGAGTGGATGAGTATCTAACATGAAAACACCCCCATCGAGACGGGATGGAAGGGACCAGCACAGGCCAGAGGTGATGAAAAGCAAACAGCGACCAAACGCCAGCAAGAGGCAGGGCAGCTCCCGCATCCACGGCACCGCGCGGCATCGCGGCAGGGCTCGCGCCGCGTCGTGGCAGCGCTCCCGTGGCATTGCGGCGGGGTCTGTGCAGTGCCAGGGGCTGTGCGGTGTCACGGCAGGGTTTGTGCAATGTCACGGCAGGGTTTGTGTGGTGCCAGGGTCTGTGCAGTGTCATGGCAGGGTTTGAGCAGTGTTACAGCAGGGTTTGTGCAGTGTCAGGCTTTGTGCAATGTCACGGCAGGGTCTGTGCGGTGCCAAGGCTTGTGCACTGTCCCGGCAGGGTTTGTGCAGTGTCAGGGTCTGTGCGGTGTCAGGGTTTGCTGCAGGCACGCTGAGCTGCCAGGTCCAAGGGAAACGCCAGCCCCGTTGACCCACCTCCCTCCACCGGGCCAGGTTGACGCGGGCCAGGAGCGAGAAGCCTGCAGCTCGTCCCAGCGAGGACTCGGGGCCAGCACTGAGGGGTCTGTAAGAGGCTCCCTGTGATCTTTGGCCCCTGAACGGTCACGGGGAGCAGCACACCAAAAGGTGCACGGAAGGACAGGAGAGCAAAGACAAAACCTCGGCGTTCATCGGGACCCAGCAGCAGTTTGCAGGGCAGCCCGGAGCACGCGGACAGACTCCTCCTGTGCAGCCACATCACCGTGCCCCTGAGACTGCGTGCTGCTGGTGCACGGGCTGGGAGCCCTTCAGCCACCGCAGCGCGGCCAGGGCTCGAGCAACACCCACATCAGCGCTGAGCTCTATCTGATGAGGTGCCGCACAGCCGTACCTCGGTGGGCGCCGTTCCTGCGAGGGCTGCCTGGCTTTGCTCCGCGCCCCCCACCTCGCCCCCGGGTCACAGCCCAGCTCCGGTCACGGGCACCCTGTGCTGCTGCTGCTGGCCGCTGCCCCCGCCCGGCTCCGACCCGCAGCGCCCTGCCTGTCTGGCAGCAGGCTGCTTGCGGGGAATAGCGCTAATTGCACACGGTCAGGTTAATTAGCCAATGGGAGCAATTGCTCAGCAAGGGCCGGCTGACATCAGGTGCGTTTTGTGGCAAACCAAAGCCAAGCCCGAGCCAGCAGACGTAAGCTAAGCGATGCTGCCCTTCGACCCGTCTCTGCTGCCGGCCGCATTCCGACAACCCTCGCTCGTCTGCGACCGAGCGCATGGCCCCTCACGACCCAGAGGCACCGGGTTCTGAGCGCGGGGGTTGATGCCCCGCGCCCGTCGGCATTTGGGTAACACCCTTAGCAAACGCTCGAACTCCTGCTGAGCCCCGAAGGGTCGGGCAGTGGGACCGGCACACCCGTGTGTAGGTCTTCCCAGCCGAGCCGCCCCGTCCTGCTCCACCAGCCGGCAGCTCGCTCCGTTAGCTAGGGCAGATCCGGGCCACCCAGAGGTGCCGTGCTGCACGAAGCTGAGTGGCCACGACCAGACGTGGTGGTACACGGGTGGGAGCAGCCGGGCCCTCCCCGGGAAGCCGTGTCCCCGTGTCCCCATCCCCCCCCTGCGGCCGGGCGCGCGGTGCACTTACTGCGTACGGGGACGAGCCGTGGACGTGCTCCAGGGAGTACTGGCGACTGTATTTCGGCATGGAATGTGCTGAACTGCTGTCGTTCAACATCAGGGGGCTGCAAAAGAATCCCAAACACCACAGGGGTCACTGCGCTGCCAGCCCCAGCCTCTGGCACCTCCCGGCCCCAGCCCAGACCACCCCCAGCCCCACAGTGTGCACAGCCCGTGGGGCCAGGGCACCCTGGGGGGGATGTGGCCCCAGGGGCGGCCACCTCCGTGGAGCAGAGCGGGCGGCCCAGCGACACGCAGCCAGCCCCCACGGGCAGCCCCTCGGCTGGCTTTGCAACCCTGTCGAGCAGAAACGCAAAGCCTCAGGCCTCGGAGTGCTCCCGCGTAGTCCTGGGTCACCTCCTCTGTGGGGCTGCGCTGCCCGCGTGCCGCCTGGCTGCCCCACGGACGGGTTTCTCGTGGTCAGCTGCGGCACGAGCACTGCTGTGGCCCTGTTCTGCACCCGAGCACTGCAGAGAGATGCTCCCCTTACGGGATAAATCATCTGGGCACGTCTCGGACGCGATGGCAGAACAAACCGCTACCTTCATTAATAACAATCAAGCCTGCTGTGGCGGTGCCTGCCATATGGCGCGGCTGGGCACGGCTCGCACACAAAGGGGCAGCCCCGCAGCCAGCCGGGCAGCACAGGGCGAGAGGGGCAGGGGCAGCACGGGGGACCCGGCCCTCCGTGTGTGACACCAAGCGCAAAAACTCAGGTGGGTGAGGAGGTGGGTGAGGAGCCCGTCCACAGGCCGGGACCAAATGGGGCCTGTTGTGGTGGAGTGTCGGAGGAGAGGCAACGGGAGAGCCGCCTCTAAAAGCTCTTAGTAAGTGACTGCTGCTGGGACGGAATTGTGATCCTGGGACAAAAGTAACGACTGACTGGCCCAGAGCGATGAACCCAGCAATGTTTTTAACCTCTTGGGGCACTTAAGTACTGGACAGGCCCCCAGTGCAACCAGCAAGGGGCAAAACAACCCACAGCACGTCTGAGGCCGGGCTTGGTTAGTTTGTGGGGATGTCAGCAGCCTCCGACAGCAGGAGGCTGGCCTCGGTGGTGCAGTGGTTCCCTTCGGTATAACGACCAAAACACCGTGACAGTGCCAAGGCACCGCTCCGGCAGTGCGAGATCCCCGCCCTCGCTGTGCGCTGCCGTTTCGCAGAGCGCAGGGGTTAGGGACGAAGTATGTTCTGCATGGGCTTATGTGGCCTGGCTCGCAAACCCTTCTTGGCGTCAGTCGCATAGCAGTGTTAGCTGGTTCTGGCCGGAGCAAGAACTTGAAGGCTCACATGATCCCAATGACCGCTGTCCAGTCCTACCCCACTGGCAAGGCTGCTACAGAAGGCAGAGATCTGGGGGACCCACTCTGCTGATCCTCTCTTTATTCTCAGACAGGGAATCTTTATCTGGATGTAGAAATGCAGACTTACATCTTCCTCTTCACCCCAAGAATACGGTTGGATTGCACCAATGAAATCAAAAACTGGATAAGCTGTGAGGAGAAAAAAGGCAACCCGTTAGGAGGCGTGCTGCGGCCACGATTAACCCACGGGCGGCAGCGGCTCCCGGGGACCGCTCGGCTCAGAGCAGAGCCGGAGCAGGGCTCGGTGGAAGCAGCGCTGGCTGCAACGCCCGGCACAGCGGGGAAGGCTGGGGTGAAACCGGACGCGGCAGCCAGCTGAACGCCGTGCCGCAGTGCCGCCAGCCCCAGGCCAGCCTCTCCCAGCAGCTTTCCGGAATCTCACGGTATCACAAGAAAAGGCAGCGGCCGAGATTGTTTGTAACCAGAACAAATACCGCTGCCCTCCAGCGACCCGTGAGCGCCCAGCCTGGCGTCACCGCGAGCGCGGACAGAGCGGCGTCCCGACCTCGCTGGGCTTTACCTTATTGACAACTTTCTGCTGCTGAGCGTGCTTCTGCCTCAAGCTGGCTACCTCCCTCCACAGCGCCTCGTTCTCGCTGCAAGAGAAGAAAAGGCCAGCTGAGAACAAACGCGGCCTCTCAGGCAGAGCAAATAAAGCCCGGGGTAAGTCGGCAAATCCGCAGCAGGGGATTTGCCGCCATCTCCAGACACGGGCTCATTTACAGCCTCCCGGGGCCGCGGGTGAAATGTCGCTCATTAACTTTGCTGTGCCGCGATGTCAGCCCGCGGAGCCCCGGGAGCAGCCTCGCGCACAGGGGCAGGGACGCGGGGCCGTGCCCAGCGCGCGGCGCGCAGCTGCTGGGAGCCATTAGCGTGCCCCTGCGGGAAGGGCCTGGGGGGCGGGCGAGCTCCGTGCCCTGATGCGGCCCGGGCGTGCGGGGCGGGCACGATCCCGACCCAGCTCCTCCAGAGGCGCGAGGGGGAAGCTGCCGAGGCCCCAACCGACACCGGGCTGCCTGGCGGAGCTGCGCCCCTCCGGTTCCCACCAGCAACCCCCCAGCTCCACACGGTTTTTTCGAGCTCCGAATCTGAGTTTTCTACGCCCGTGAATGAGAAGAGCAAGGACTGGCTTTGTGCGTTCTGTGAACGCAAGAGGCAGCGGAGAACTCAGCGATAAACCTGCGTTATTTCCTCTTGTTCCTGAAGCTCCTCCGGACCCACGGTGCTCGTACACGACGTGGTTTAAGCCGTACGCCTGTGGGGCCGCAGCGCTGCTGTGCTCCCCGTACAGGCAGGGACTGCGAGCGAGCCAGGCACGTGGAGCCCTCCTCGGCCCCGCTCCGTGTGCAGGTCGCTGCCCAGGCTGCGGGCGCCCTTGCAGGGTTTCCTCGCAGGCGTTCACCTCGGCAGGGCTCGGCCACGCAGCCACAGCCCGGAGGGGTCGGGCGCCCCCCTGGGGGCTGCAGGGCACCGGCGCAGGACGGCACCGGTGCAGAAGCTCACCTGGGAACGGGTCAGGCCCCGTTTGCCCAACGACAGGGTGGGCAAAACTCACAATGGGAAAGCTCTCCTGGGGCCAGAGGTGGCCACAAAGATGCCCAGGGCTGGAGCAGCTCCGCCGTGGGACCGGCTGAGGGCTGGGGGTGCTGGGCCTGGGCAGGGGAAGGCTCCGGGGGCACCCCCCGGCGGGCTGCGGTGCCCAAGGGGGCCGCAGGAGAGCCGGGGGGGTTTCTTTGTGGGGACGGGATGGGGGGTAATGGCCTGGAGCTCACAGAGGGTGGGGGGAGGTGGGAAATAAGGCAGAAATTCTGCCCCGAGGGCGGTGAGGCCCTGGGCCAGGCTGCCCAGAGGGGCTGGGGGGGCCTGAGGCCGGGCTGGGGGGGTCATGACCATGGCAGGGGCTGGAGCAGGGAAAACTTCAAGGCCCCTTCCTGCCCAGACCCCGCGGTTCTGTGAAACCCCCCCAAGACTTCTCAGAACAGGCTGCAGCTCGCAGGTGAGTCAAATGCAGCTCCTCAGCGGGGGCAGCGCTCGGGGCAGCGTTCGGGGCAGTGTTTGGGGCAGCCCAGGCCCAGAGGCTGCAGTGAGGAGTGCTCAGGGCTTTCGGGGCGCTCGGTGCTTTCGGGGCGCTCCTGGCGGCACCGTGACAGCCCGGGTGCGCGCGAGGGCCGCGGGCCGGGGAGCAGCCGCCGTGCCGAGGGCGCAGCTGCCGCTTACCTCAGCTGCGGCCCCGCTCCCCGCGCGCCGGCCGCCAATTACGGTCGGGGAGGATGGCTGCTCCGCGCCCCGCGGGGCCTCGCGCCGTAAATTAGCCCGGCTCGCCCCGGCGCAGGCCACCTGAACACCCCGAGCCGCCTGGGGACGAGGGGGGGGCCGCGCACCCACCGGGACCAGCCTCGGGGAGGAGACGCGGCCCCGCACCACGCCAGGCGGAGAAAGCAGGCGGCGGGGCGGCTGGCCCCCGAAGGGTTAAGCCGATGTGGGAGCAGCAGCGAAGGCTTTAATACTTTCTTTAGCACGCTGGTTTACGAGGCGATTAAACGCCGGCGAGGAGTTTACAAGGGCCGGCTTCAAACGTTTCATTTCAGGAGTTATTACAGAGCCGCGCAGCGCCGGGCTCCTGCAATATTTCACGGCGCGGCGGCAGCCGGCCCCGCTCCGCACCTGCCGCTCTTAAACCGCTGCTCCCGGGGGGAGTGCAGCCGCCGGAGACCCGGGGGACACGCGGCCCCCCCCCAAAACCCCCAGCTCCCCCCGGGACCCTCGGCCAGCCCCGGCGGCGCGGGGGCCGGGCTGCGGCGGGAGCAGCGCCGTTATCGCGGTATGGCAGGAGGGTGCGGGTGGGGGGCACCTCGCGGATCAGCTGCCTGCGGCCCCCCCGCGCCGCCTCCGTTATCTCCGGCGGCCAGGAGAGCCGCTCGTTTATCACCGCCCCGAGCCGGGCCCTCAGGAGCAGCCTTTAGAGGAGCGTTAATTAGCGGGCGCGCTGAGGAGCAGGGCTGTCACCCGCCGCCCAGATAAAGCACGCTCCGGGTAAAGCCGCGCCTGGGTTCCCAGCGAGCGATCCCTGAAAGAAATGAGGGTTTGCCACCCGGCGCTTTGCAGTTTGAAGGCGATGCAGTCCTGCAAGCTCCCGCCCTCACCGGGGCTGTGCCGCTACCCGGCCTCTCTCTCAAAACCCAGCTCCTGGACGCAGGCAGTTCCCGGAGGAATTCATCCGCCCTCCTCTGCCCGAGGGCGAGCTCCGGCGCCCAGCTGCGGCGAGGAGCCCACGGCCGCGCTCAGCGACAGCGGGCGTGGAAAAAAGCTGTGTTCCAGTTTGTACCTCTGCTGCTGCGGAGGTCTGAACCCAGGGCACTCACGCTAACGCATGCACAGCTTTCGGCCGCAGCACGCGACCGTGACCACACGTGAACGCGCTCGGCGGGCACGGAGCTCGCAGCGGAGCTCTGCTCTACCCAACGCTATTTCCGTCTCACGCCGCAAGGCTTAGGAGTGGCACTGCAGCGATGGGTTCCTTCATCGGGCGGTACGTCCCTGTTCCGCACTTCAGACAGCGGTGCACAGAAAACAGAGCCGGACTGGGACTGAGCAAACCCAGCAGGACCTGAAGGGCCCGGTCGTGTCCCTGCTCGCGTGGAGGCAAAAGGGCAAACGCCTTCATGCAGGCCTGGCGTGAGGGCACGCGACAGGCCCGCAGCAAAGATCAGGGTCGTGGATGCCGCGGCCTCACCCAAATTCCAGGTGAGGCTGGCTCTTTGCCAACCCAAACGTACGCCGAAGCCCCCTCACACACAGACACAGCCCTCCTCCCCTCCTCCCGCAGCCTGCACTCTCCAGCAGCACAGTGCCGGCACCGCCAGCCCCACGTCCTCGCGGTCCCACGCGCCGCGGAGCCCTGCCCCGGGGCTGCTACGGCTCACGCGTGGGGACAGAGGGCAGAAAGCCCAGAGCTCGCGGCGGGGCTGGCGCAGGGGAGCTGCAGCGGTCCCTGCCAACCTCAGCCCCAGCCCCGGGCTGGTTGTGGCAGTGGAAACGAGCGAGAGCAAAGCCTTGCGGCAGGCGAATGCAAAGCCAACGCGTACCGAAAGGGCAGCCCCGCGCCACTGCGTGCGGCTCGCCGGGAGCTGGTGGCACCGCAGACAAGCGGGTCTGTGCGGGCAGCGACCGGCCCGGCCGCAGCGGAGCCAGAACACAAAGCGAAGGCGAACAGGCAGCAACTGCTCCTCTCCCTGCTGACTTGAGGCCGGAGGTATCAGCTGAAGTCAGCAGCTGGCAGATTCAGCGCAAACAAAAGGCCACGGCTCCCCAGGCAGCCTGTAATTGAGATGCAGAACTCCGTGGCGGGATCCCAGGGGTCGCGGGACAAAGTCACGCAAGAAAAACAAATCCGCCGGGGAGTGTTACGAGGGCAGCGCTGCCACCTCGGGCCGGCCCGAACCGCAGGGCAGCTGCCGGGTGCTCCAGCAGCGCCCGCCTCGCTCCTCTCCCCCTGCCTCGCTCCTCTCCCCCCGCCTCGCTCCTCTCCATTCCTGCCCTGCGCTCGCAGCCTCGGCAGGCAGGCAGAGCTTTGGTTCCACACCCGTCCAGTTCTGAGCCCTTACTCTATCCCCAGGTAACTTCTGCTCGCAGTTGAGTCCCAGCTCGAGCCCGTCCCGTGGCACCTCGTCACCCCTCTTTGCCCAAACCAACGTTCGAGCCATTGCTCCGTGTCCAACACGGGAGCCACCAGTCCCCGCCGCTAAGGGAGCAGCGGTCCCGATGCCTCGCAGTGCTGCCTCTACGAGGGCTGCAGCACCCGGGGAAGGGGCTCGGGGCAGGGCCGGGGCTCGGGGCAGGGCCAGCGTCGCGCCAGGGACCCGTCCGCGCGGGAGGAGGCGCTGAGCGGAGCCGCGATGCTCGCGGTGCCAGCTGTCCGGAGGCAGGAAGCAGCTGGTTCTCAGCTCGCACTAAATCAGCTACCGGGCTAAAGAGCTATTTCCAGTCCTGGCTCCGGTATGATCAATCTTCGTCTCCAGCAGTGCCACCTCTGGGTCTGCAAATGGCTCGCGCGCCAGTCTGGAAGCAGCTGAGAGAGACGCGCCGTTAATGACCGCCCCGACCAGCGGAGATCATCTGCATTCTGCTGACTAAACGAGGATGCAAACCACGCGCATCTATCAAAAACCTATCAGCGCCGCTGCTCCTTTCTTTTCATCATCACAGCGAGCTTCCAGCAGAACGCAGCACTTCGCCTCCGCAGGCAGCCGGCTGCAGGCGACGACGGAGCGCAGGCGCAGGTGTCGCAGGCCGCGGAGGCGGCCACAGCAGCCCCGGGCATCGCCCGTTTCCCCAAGCCCAAGCCACCCAAGCAGCAAGGGGCGGCGATACCCGCGCACGACAAACATCCAGCTCCCAGGCTGCGTAAAGCATCAGGCCCAAGACGCGGGAGCGGGGTCTGAGACGCGGCCAGTTCCCAGCCCCGAGCACTGCGAGGTCCCGGCTGAGATCAGCGCCCTGGCACCGAGTGCCCAGCGTGCCCGGCACAAAGCAGGTTTTTGTTGCTTCTCAGCACAAGGAGAGAGCAAGATGACCCGAGCTTAGAAGGCAGCCCGACCTGCCCCCCAAAATAGCATCACTGTCTGTGATCCTTACTTCCTCACCCCTTCTCACCCTGCTGTTACCTGCTGCACCCGCAGCAAGCCACAGTTCCCTGTGCTGCACCACCGGGGGTGTGACCAGCAGGGGAGGGAGGTGACTGTCCCCCCCACTCTGCCCTCGTGAGGCCCCACCAGGAGTGCTGCCTCCAGGTTTGGGGCCCCCGGCACCAGAAGGATGTGGGGCTGTTAGAGCGGGCCCAGAGGAGGGCAACAGAGATGATCAGGGGCTGGAGCACCTCTCCTAGGAAGAAAGGCTCGGACAGCTGGGGATGTTCAGCCCGGAGAAGAGAAGGCTCCGGGGAGACTTCCCTGAGACCTTTCAATACTTAAAGGGTCTTCTAAAAAAGACAGAGAAGGACCCTTTACTCGGGTAGATAACGATAGGACAAGGGGGAACAATCTTCAACTAAAAGAGGGGAGATTTAGACCAGACATTAGGAGGAAATTCGTTGCTCAGAGGCTGGTGAGGCACTGGAACAGGTTGCCCAGAGAAGCTGTGGATGCCCCAGCCCTGTGGGTGTTCAAGGGCAGCCTGGATGGGGCCTTGGCCAGCCTGATCTGGTGGGTGGCATCCCTGCCCATGGCAGGGGGCTGGGGTTAGATGGTCCTCAAGGTCCCTCCCAAGGCGAGCCCTTCTGAAACGGTTCTGTGATCACAGCCTCCTGGTGCACAGGCACGATCTGCGCCGCAGCAGGCTGCGCTGCTGGAGCTCAGCGCAGGAGGCAGGAATTCTGCTCCTCGCCCTGTTGCTAACTCCTTCCGTACGTCTGTCAAAGTTTCAGCAGCTGGATATCTGACAGGTAGATCTATTACGCTCCTACCTACTCCACATTTTGAATTAATTAATGCTGTAGAACCCACAGAAGAGGCGCACGTAATCTGTGAGGTCCCGGAGAACTCCAGGAGAAAGCTCGGACGCCTCTTGCTGCAGAACAATGGTTTTCATCACTGCCCAGCCAGGATTTCATCTCAATTTTCAGGGAAAACATCTCGAAAGAACTCAGGGGCATGCTGCAAACTGTTCAGGGGAACCTCTGTCCCGGGGCGGGCTCAGAAGAAGAGCCGGTCCCACCGGGACGCCTCGTGCAGAACCGGCCGCGGCGCGCTCCCAGCAGGGAAGGGCCGCGCTCGCCACGCAGGACAGCGAAGCCGTTCTGCTCAGCCCAGCGCCACGGCTCCCAGCGCTGCAGAAACCAGGGCACTTTCCCAGAAGGGTGACAAAGGCGCTTTCAGCATGATCGGTGTCCTAATAATGGTGACTTGCTCACTGATCCTGGGGTCTCACAGAGGTGGATGTGGTCTCGTACCAGCTCACCTTTTAAAATAAACTCTGCCCGTGACAGGACATCCAGGGGGCCCCAGGGGAGAGCCCACCCTCCTGGGTCAGTAAGGACATGACTCCTGAGCTCACGGTCCAGGTAATGAGCTTGTGCCTGGGGCCTCACTGTGTGACCCTCAAGCAGCCAGCGGCTCTCGGACTGAGCGAGCTCTGCGCGGAGCCGCTCCTGCACCCCACGGAGCTGTTCAGGAGCGGGGCCGCAGAAGCCGGTCCGCACGGCCTAACCCACGAGGGGCAGGCGGCTCTCTCCAGCCTCGCGCAGGGGGTTACGCCGCGCAGGTGAGCAAACGCCCGAGGGCCCTCTGGTGACCTAGCACAGCACAGCCACGGCCCGTCAGCACCCTGCGCACGGGGAGCGGCTCGCATAGCTACACGCACCTGTAAAGCCGGCTGAGGCTGTGCTGAGCTGTACGCACCCGGCCACGCGCCTCCAGTGCGGCTCTGACGCCTTGCCTGGCCCCTCAGTGACTACTTGGAGCCCCTCGGCCCTCCTGAGACCACTTGGAGCCCCTCGGTCCCCCTGAGACCACTTGGAGCCCCTCGGCCCTCCTGCGACTACTCGGACCCGCACCGCAGCAGAATCCGTTTCCTTACCGCGCTGCTCCGATCCGTTTCAGATGAGCAGGACACAGAAAACCGAATGCCGTTTTTAACTGTTCTCTGCCTGTCTCCTGAAAAGCAGAGGCTCAAGAGAAAAGCAGACCAGTGCAGTGCTGCTGGAGTGAAGGCCGCTGAATGGTGAAGCAGCCTCCTCCTCCCGGCCTCCTGGCACAGCCTGGGGCACCGCCCCGCCAGAAGTACCGCAAGTCTCCAAACGGCTCCTGCGGGCACTCCGGAAAAGCAAACCGGCGAGGGCGAGGCACGGAGGACAGCACGGCAGGCAGGAAGGACACAGAGGACACCGGGCCTCCGCGGCCCGGACGCACCTGCAGGTGCTGAGCAGGCACCGGAGCCCACGGCGAAGGGGCAGACGTCCCTGCGGGCGGCGCGCGAGGACCGGCCTGCAGGCCGCCTGCACCACCGGCAGGCTTAGGGACGGTTGGGCCGAGTTATTTTAACACCGGCATCCCAGACCGTGGTGGTAATTAATTTCAGATTGAGATCACCGCGCTGAAAAACGAGTACTCCACAGGTCTTTAACCCGTGGTTTGGAATGACCAATAAAATTGACTTCAGATGATCTCAAGCAGTGACTAAGCTCATAAAAAGCAGCAGCGTAGATAAAACACACAGATCCCACATCGTACTCAGCGTTACAAGCCATCGAAGCAGTTTTAAGATCAAGCTGATGGTTGACTCGGAGCCAGCGCAGGTCCCCCGGGAGCAGGCTGACATGCGGAGGCCCCGGTCTGCAACAGCTGGAGCCCGCGCCACCTCTGCACGGGGAGGCCATAAAGCACCCCGTTACGGCTGTCCAATTCAGAGGTCATAAAAGCACGGACCGCAGCCTCGGCACAAGGCTGGAAGAGCCAACAAAATCCACGCCGTTAGACAAAAAGAACAGTACGCCTGCCGTTAGTCCGGGTGGAAGCTGTCACAGGGTCTGGCCCTTTCTCCCTGCAGCATTTTGCCTGCAACGAAGGTGAGAGGCGGCCGGCTCCGCGCACGCAGCTCCCCTTTTTGGCTCTGGGGAAAATCTTATTTACGCCCACGCAGCCCTCCTTCCGTGAGACGGGGCTGAGGGGTAACCGAGTTCCAGGGCCTCGTTTCGCTGCCTCTGCAAAGCTCCAGCCCCTCTGTTCTGAACGCTTCGAGCCCAAGCGCTCCCCAGTGCCAGCTCCTGACTCGTGCGATCCCCCCCTTCCGCGCGGGGAGCCCCTGCTGCACAAACCAAGGCATCGCCAGGCTTCGAGGGTTACCGCAGCTCTTCCAGAAGCCCGCGCCTTGACGGTGACGTCTCATTCCCAAACCTGAACCAGGACAGTGCCGTTACTCAACTCCGTGCGCTGCACTCTCATGTATTTTGAAAAGGAAATTCAGCAGCAAAGTAAAATCGCGAGTTGTTATTTCCGGATGGGTACCAGTGGGCAGAGAAGCGGAGCCCCCGCAAAGCCGCCCGACGCAGACGCTCGGTAAGAGCGCTGCAACCATCCTACCACCGCTTCTCCCCGAAGGAGAAGAGAGCAAGGCTCCTTCCCCCCAGGGACGAGAGGCTCCTTCGTCCCGTCCTCACCCCAGCGGACCGACCTGGTGCACAGACCCCCGGTGCCTCCGGAGCGCCTTTAACAGGGGTCCGGCCCCACCGGCTGCCGACAGCAACTGCAGGCAGCCCGGTGCCGTCCGTGGCTTTGCCCCAAAGCAGCAGAGGAAGCACCCGATCGGCTGGGAGCTGCAGCAGGGCAGCCCCACCAGGAGACCAAGCCACCCGGAGGCGCGGGGAGCTGGCACGGCACTAGCTGGGCACGATGGCGACGGGAGCGTCTGCCAGCTCTGGTCCCTGTGAAGCACCTCGGATCACGACTGGGTGCTGTGGGGAGGTAAAGGTCAAGGCTGCCCGTAAACAGGCTCGCGTGCACAACACACAAAAGCCTAAAACTCGGTTCGAGCGCGAAGGGCAGAGCGAGCGGCAGCGCAGGCGCCGCAGAGCAGCAGGGACACCCCAGCTCCCCTCGCACCGACCGTGCGCAGCGCACGAGGTCTTGTGGGCTCATAAAGCGGGGTGTAAAACACCGAAAATATCTGGCCAGCGATTTCACAAAAGATCTTCTTACAGGTTTTACGTCTTCGCTGTGCAGCCTGGGCCCCACTTTTTCCGCGCCAGCTACGGCAGAGACGCGGAACAACACAGCCGCGCTCCCGGAGCTGCTGAGGGGAGGTGAAGAGAGAAGCGGGGCTGCGAGGCCGGGGCCCGAGCGCCGCGCAGTTACTCATCTCCCAGACGATTTCAAGCGGCTTTTAACCAGAGCGCCTCGGTCCCCGAAGGTGGGAGGGCTTCCATTAATGAGGCACGGTGACTAAACTTGGCTATCACCTCGTTGGCTTCGTTATGTCCTAGCTCAGCTTTTCTCTCACCTAACACCGATGGATTCAATCTTTTCAACAAATGTTCTAATGCAAACTCTATCCCCTCAGGTCGGTGTCAAACGATAATATATGTGTTGCTTTTGGAACCCTGAAACCATAAAGAAAGTTACACAGGTCAAAATTATTTGCTATGATTTACGGGGGGTTTGCATACGGTAAACTAATTCTGGTGAAGAGGAATTACACTGCGAAAGGCCAAGTCCTTGTGTCTGTTTAGATTTATTTTTACCCAGAGAAATTTTAACTTTTAAATTCTGTTAGCAACTGGGGCCTTGTAAAAGCGGCGGGGCCTTGTAAACAGAGCCCAGCCGGGAGGAAGTGCTCTCAGCGTCCCGCGGCAGAGCTCCGCGCGCCGAGCCAACGCCAACGCAGTCCCTGAGGGAGCCGTGGAGAAAAGCGATAAAAACAGGTGCAGACACCACGGCTCGCTCGCTGCTCTCAACAATCTGTTTAAGATTAAACTTACAGATACGCTCCAGCTCCCCCGGGACTCGAGCAGAGCCGAGGAACCAGCAGGAAGCGGCGCGCTGCCCGCCTCGCCGTCCTGCCCGTGAGGGCAGCGGCCGGGAGCTCCCGCGGGGTGGGCGCCGCACCCTGCAGGGCTCTGCTCCCTCCTCCCCGCAAAGCAGAGTCTGGGAACGAGCATTTTGGGAGACGGTGACGTTGTCCCCGCTCGGGCTGCTGCCTCGGCCTCGCCACCCTCCCCGTGCGGCGCACCATCAGGCTCGCTTCGCTCTGCGTCGACGCTGGCGATCGCTGCGGCGCTGCGGGGTAACACCCCGGCGGCACCAGAAGCTGCTCTGCACCGCTCAGCCCTAGAGTAGCCACGCACCTATAAAAGATGCCCGAGTTAAGGTGCTGGTTAAGGTGCTGGAGCCTGGGTGCCGCCACGCTGAAACTCCCCAGCAGAGCCGCAGGCGGGTCGCGGGAGACGGGGAGCTGCGGCAGGACCTGAGCGGGCTGGGGCGGAGGGCATCACGCTGGCGCACGCCGCTTAGCGCCGGGCAGCGCGCGTGGCACCGCGAGAGCCAGCCCTAACTGCAGTCGTCAGTTAGAAACCTACACAGCTCTACGTTTAAAAGCCCAGAAGGAAACATTTGGCTGACACGAGTCACAGCTTCAGAAGCTAAGAAAGCAGAACGGAAGCCAAAAGCAACTGCAGAAATTCCAGGTCAGTAACCTGCTCAAATTTGAGCGTAATTAATAACCACTGCTCGCCTGCGGACACCTCGGGACGACAACTGCCTCCCCGACGAAGGACAGAGCTCGAGCGGACGCCTTCCCCCACGCCGCTGGAGCCGGGCCTCCGGTCATTTCTCCCGAGCTGGTCTCCCGTGGCTTTCCAAACTCGAAAATGCTGAGAAGTAAAAGCACTGGGAAACAGGAAAGACACCGAGAGTAACGCTCTCCGCACAGAAATCCTCACGTGAGAAGAAGCTGTCGGTAAATGAAGCGTGACAGCTGCGCAGCACCGCTCAACAGCGGGGTCATTCACTGAAGTCAACCCGCTAACAACTGCTCCGGCCAAGCCGTGCCACTGGCAAGGAACTGCCGAAGGTGCCGCCGAGAGGGAAACCAACGCTTCCCGAGGCACTTCCAAGCGGCAGCACGAGTAACCCGGGGACGATGTTAAGTCACCAGCCCTGATACCAGGCGGTCCTCACGCTGGCCAGGGGGAGCAGAAGAGCTGCACGGCGGAGCACAGCCCCACAAGGTCCTGCTCCGCGCAGGCTCACGGGTTCGCCGGTCACATCTGGGCCTCGCTTCTGGAAAAGCCCCGTGCTCCGTGCGGGCTTTCAGCCCCCGCAGTCCCCGAGGCGTCCTTGCGATGTCACGCGGCAGCAACGCCAGGCTGCGCGGCGGCACGTCGGAGGAATCCCTCCTGCTTGCATGAGACGCCAGGATTTAGGGAACAGGAAAATGGAGAGGATGTTTCAGAAGAAATGAAAAGGATGTTTTAGAACAAGCTGCCTGATGGCTCACCGTGGCTTACTCCATCCACACAGAAACGCCTGAAGGGGTTGTCTTCACATGCTCCAATAAATTTCACTTCGTAACACACAGGAAAAAGGCATCAGCAGGGGAAGTCACTTTCAGACAGTTAACGCTCTGAAAAATGGCTAACCCTCTGAAAGGGCCGGGGAGGACAGCAGAGGAGCGCGACCGCGCGCCGTGACGCACCCGCAGCCCTGGCCCCAGACACGACGCTCGCCACACGCAGCGCACGGAAGCGCAGAGGACCGAGCACCGCGCATGGAAGCGCAGCGGCAGCTCCCGTGCCAGAACGAAGGCGACTCCGTGCTTCAGCAAGGGGCGAGGGAGCCGCAGGCTGTCTGCTCCTCGGGCTGAGACCTGCTCTTTCCACACATCTTTCTCCGTGCGGTGACTAGGACGAAGAAGCCACGACACGATCAACCCTGAACTCCACGAGCCAGACGGGCACGAGGCCATGAAAAAACCCCAAACCTTCCCCAAAGCCCACAGCCACCTTAGACATTTGTGTCGCCTGTAGCTTGCTTGCCTTTTTATTTTTACATTTTCTACAGCTTTGTTGTTTGTTTTAAATCTCCAGAGGCCCACAAAAGACCTGGAAGAAGACAGAACTTGCATCCTCCGGGAAAGAACCCTGAAGCAGAAGCCCACCAAACCACCGCCCCCAAACCCATTTCCGGCCGAGAGCACAGAACCAGGTGAGACCCCAGGGAAGCGATGTCCTGGCTGGCGAACCCTCAGCCGCCTGGGAGCACCACCCGGCCCTGCTGACACGCAAAACCAAACAGTCTCACTTCCCAAGCTCGGCTTATCTACTTTCCATCGCTTGCTGCCAGCGCCGGAGACTCACCCAGATTATTACTCTTTGACAGTGGAGACGTGCTTAGCCTCCCGGACAGACTTTGTGAGCTGAGCCGGTCAACGTGGGAAGATCTGAGAAGGTCTGTTCACAGCCGGGCAATAAAACGACGTTCTCCGTGAGTACTGCATCGGATGTGCCAAAGACGATATCCAACTGAAACCAGCAAAGCCCCCAGAACAGCTTTCCCTGTGCTAGCCCCAACCCACATGCGTTTCCAATACGCTGCAGAGATTTTACTTGGGCAGAAGACAAGCTGCGATCGTAAACTTTTTTTATGCCGACAAAGCAGCCTGATACAAATGACACCTGGTGTTCGCTGCAGCGGACCCCACTCAAACCATGCCCAGCGCCGAGGCCATACAACTGCACCGAGGTCGCTCCCGGGCTGCTGCCGGAGCGCAGGCCTGCCGCGCGGCACAGCACGTCGCCAGAGCCAGGCTCGGCACGGAGAACAGGTCACAGGCAGCACGTGTCCTTCTGAGGTACCCCTGCGGGGGGGTCCTGGAGCTGGGCTGCTGGGAATCTGCAAGACAGGGACGAGCCTACCTGTGAGGGGCACGGGGAGGAGCAGCAGACACTCAGATCGCCCCAGAGCACACTTTGTGGCGTCAGATTTTCAAGCCCCAAAGCAGAACACCGATCGTCTGTCTGCACAGCACAAGCCACGGGACTTGCGTGCGCGCATCCCTGCTTCACGTCCCAGAGCTGCGGGGAAACGGAGAATCTTAAATCCACCTTTCCAGAGGTGAAGCAATCATTCACGTTCTTCCACGGGTCATTCAAATACTCCTCTTCGCTTGAGAGACAGCCCTTGTTTCTAGCCGAGGGCTAGCCTTCCCCTCGGTCGCAGCACCACGACTGCTCAAGCTGCGGCTCCCGGGCTGGAATCGCCTGCGGAGGTGGGAGAGCAGCACCCGCCGTCCTGCTCTGGCGTGGAAGGCTGAGCTCCGCCGGTCACTCGTTACTCAGCCAGCTCCCGAACGCCTCAGTCGTTTGCGTTTCTGTCCCTGGAGGCTGCTCGACGACTCGACGCTCTCGCACCGCCGACATGAGAAGCAGGCACGCCTCCGGCCGCAGCCGGGCCCAGCTCTGGCAGACGTAGGCGAGGACAGGGAGGTTGGAGCCACTTGCACGTCCCTGAGCAGAGAGCTTCAGGAGGTCACCTTTTGTTAGACATCCCCCTCAAAGACCAGCCACGCACCAGCCTCCTCTGGCCGTGGCGTCCTCCTCAACTCCGAGCCGGACACGGTGGGCAGGGGGCCAAGGCCCTGCCTCCGGGGGCTGCGCAGGAGCCGGCGAGAAGTCACGGATCTGCACCAGCAGCCACTGAAGCAGCAGCTCTGCCTGAAGGCTGCAGCACGACCAAGGCTCCTTCCACCTCTCGCAGACACAGACGGCGCCGTGCCGAGCCACCAACGTCTGCCGGGCCTCCACAAGAGGTTCCCAGCCGCTGTTCCCACACACCTTGCGAAAAAGCGCTCTGCTCGCTTCGTGGCTCAGCCGAGGCCCGAGTCCTGCAGGGCTGTGGCCAGCGGTGAGCTTCACCAAGCAGCAGCAGCACCACGGGCACCCACTGAAGGCCTTCACGCACCGTGTGGCCCATGGTAGCCATGCAGATGCTAGAGGAGACTGACCGCTGACGTTGTGCGGTGATGGAGCCCCTGAAGTAACCGTACTGCGGAGATACAACACGATGCGAACCGGCCGGCCCTCAGGAACACTCACCAAAAGCCTTGTCAAGAAAATAAGTGGCAGCGATGAGCTGACGAGAGCCAGACGACGCTTTGCAGCACGCTGCAGACCCAGAACTGAAAGGGCCAGCCCTAAGTGAGGCGGGCGGATCATTGCTCGGGAAGCAGGAAGAGAATTTTTAATCACAAGCTCCTGAGAAAATGAAGACGTGAAAGATGATCTGTACGGCCTGCCTTCCAGACGGGGAACGGGAACCCAAGTACAGGGGTGGGGAACTAATAATGGAGACTGGAAAAAGCAAGGATAAGGAGATGCAAGCCCAAAAGCCGTGCTTACTGAAACGGAGAGCCTGCAAAAGGCTGGAAAACCACAGCTGCTGGTGGCTGTGAAGGATGGAGAAGCAGCCAGGAAGAACGGAGAGCAGCGAGCCAAGGAAAGCTCCTGGTGCCACCAGAAGCCGTGGACCGCTCGTGGGATGCCCCAGCCTGGAGGCTGCGCAGGGAGCCCCGCGGCGCGCTGGGGCTCGGGCACGGCGCTCTGCCTGCCTGCTCCTGCGCCGCCAGGCAGAACCCAGCCCTGCCGGGTCCTTCCCGTGGTGCTGCTCACCCAGCCCGGCCAGACCCCACGGCGAGGCGCGGCAAGGAGCAGCCCCGCGCCGGCTCGGGCACCGCAGCGCACCGGGTATCGGCCCCCAGGGACCAAGAGCTCACAGGCAGCCGACAGCTCACACGTTCACACCGAGCATTTCCTTCTGATCGTCTTGCAGGAGCCTAGCTACCCGATAAGCTTTCAAAAAAATGCAAAGTATTCTCTAGCAATTGGTGGGCGACTACCTTCCTGCCAGCAGCGGGGAAGCCGCTCAGAGAGGGGCTGCCAGCTCTCCGCTAGCAGCAGAGCTCCAAGTACTGCTGTGTGCACTCCACCTAGCGGTTTACAGGCCATTTATAATTAATAATGCTAATGTTTGCTCTGACGAGAGCCAGCAGAGCAGCTGGAATGCAGCCTAGAGACCTACAGCGCATGAGGAGCGCTCTCATCCTCACACAGGGGTACAGGCGCCATCTCCAAGCATGCCACAGGACCGCGCGGGGCACTGAAATCGAGACGAGCACCAGGGGCCGGGGCTGCTGGGCCTACCGATGGCTCCCGCCGCTGCTTGTCCCCCACGACGAACAGAGAACGAACGTACAAAAGCAGAAGCCTCCCACACGTGCTTGTCCTAATAGTTTCTGGGGCCGGAGCTGCCAAAGGACGCGGGAAGCAGAGAGAAGGGTTTCCAGCCCAGGGACACCCAAGTTCATCCTGCTGTGGATGTGAAGGCGGTTTCATTGCTGACAACCCACCTGATAGAACTTGTACAATTGCTGGATGGCTAACGAGGATTTATTTTTTATTTTTAGGAAAGGAGTGCAGCTGGCTACGAGCTTGGCGAGTTTGCTCTGTTAAGGCAGAGTTTTGGTTATCCAGGGTCGGCTGCATGTGAGATTTTCGCTCAAAGCCATGCTAGGGAAGTCTGAATCTCTTTGCTTGAGAGACATTTTCCCTTTCACCTGGAAGGGGAAATGGAAGCAGCCACCTCTGCTGTCCACAGACCCACAAAACTGAAACAACAAATGTTTTACCTGCTGCTATGCGTGAACACGTTTGGAGGACAAGCTACTTTTCTGTCTCCCCTTGCAGAGAGGCTGAAGAGAAGCCCAGCCTAGAGGTACGGCTGGGTGCTCGTACCTGGGGCAAACAGAAGATGAAGGGAATCATCTAGAATGACCCTGGAGACGAAGCAGGTTCTCTCCCCTCCCATGAACACCAGAGGTGCTAGAGAAGTGATCTGCAAGCACAAGATACAGTAACGAAATCCAGCAAAAGGGAGGCTTTGGAACACAGAGTGTTCCAAAAACCACAATCCGTGTTTTTCGCAGTGAAACTGTCCCTCTGAAATCCCCGCCGTGCCCTCCTGCTTCACCCGGAACAGGATTCCTCAGAAACAACGGCAGGGATGAAGCAGCTGGGCACAAATTAAACTCGCTGATGAACGATTCACTCCACTTCGTAGACAGGCAAACGAGAAAAAAAAAAAAACAGCTTTAAACCAAGATTTGTAAGGGCGCACAAGGGAGTCGGACACCCACACCCCCACGCTCATTAGCTTCATCGAGCGCCTAAACCCGACGTCTCAGTGCGAGCCTCCCACCTGGCGGATCACACCCGGACCCCGCTCCCGCCGTGCACCTGGGAGATTCTGACGAGGCGACAAACCCCAGTGACATAACCACCCTCCTGCACCACCCCCACGGGAACAGTCACAGCAGCGCCCCGGGACCACCTGCTCTGCCCCCCAGCCCGACAGCACGCGCTGGGCGAGCCGCATCCAGCCCCGATTGAACGGGGTGCAGGTCGGGAGCCTGGAGGAGGAACGCGGTGTTAGAACAGGCCACCAGACATCGCCCCAAGTGACTACGGTACCACGGTGCAGCAGGAGGTAAGGCAGAAAACCAAAACACGAGGGAACAATCCAACATCGAGCACCGCCTGAGGTTTCAGGCTGTAAGCCCTCCGGCAGGGAAGGCAGTTGCGGGGGTCTCCACGGCCGTTCCAGCTGACACCCCAAAGCACAGCAGGACTCCAGGGATCGTTTCTTTACACTGCGTTTGGGATCGCAAGTCTGATGGCTGCAATGTTTAATGGGTTTTGATGGTGTCCAAAAGGTCCATCCCCTCCACCCCCCTTCTTGCTGCTTTCTAAGCGGAAAGCCTTTTAAAGCCCAGGTTGCACGCGAGACTGGAGGCTAGGAACAGAGCGCGAGCAGCGGCAGCGAGCCTTCCATCAGATGAGGGCTCAAAAATAATGCATTCAGGACGGAAACCACCGAGCAAGTTCTCCTGCATTTCCTGCCATCCCCTCCCCACATACATACTGCTTCATGGCTATCAGCTTGGAGTCCATGCTCTCCTGCTTCCCCTTCATCACCTGGATGTCGGTCAGCAGCTTGGTTACATTGTCCTGCCGAACCTTTATGTCCTCGTTCTTTATACTGGATACCTGGAGACAGAAAGGAAGACGTCAGTCAGGTTTCCTTCCTACAAAACAGTTGTTTAAGCATCAAGGTTGGGACTGATCCCATCTCCCCACCCGTTAACCACCTCCCCTCTCCAGGCCTATCGCCGTATTCATACCGGTGTACATTGTGTTGAGGAACGAACACTGGTCATCTACAGCACGAGCTTTCCGCGCGTAAATTGTTATTTTCAAAATCAAATTCTGTTGCAGCCTAAAAACAGCATCCTTTTGGATCAGACAAGCAGTGCTCAGGTAAAACCGAAGGCCTGTGAAGGAGCTGTTTGCTCAGAACAAACCTTCAGAGAGCTGACGGACCAAGATTTATCTATGACAATCCAAAACCTTAAAAGACAGGGGTGCGTCTGCGCTGCAGACAGGCAGTGGACATTCTTCTCGCACACTTCCAGAAGTCTCTGCTGTGTGCAGTGAACTGAATACTGCTCTCAGCAATTAAGAAAGTCATTAGCTGGCTTGTGAAAGCAAAGCAGGAGCAGAAGGCAGCGGAGCTGGCTGCAGCAGGGGCCTGCAGGCAGAGCGGCCAGCCTCCTCCAGCAGCCGGCCGCTCGACATCCTCGTCATTTCCACTCCAGGTGTTAAAGCAGCTGAGGAGAGGATTCCGAGCAGACGATTTTCTTTTTGATAAAATACTCCCAAGACGTGACACCCAGGCGCGTTTCACGAGAGCTGCGCCGCGTGAGAGGTCGATGAATCTGCCAGCCGTTATTGGGGTTAACACGTCTCACCTACCCAACAGCGGCTCCCCTCCGCTCGGCTCGCCAGCAGGTCGTATATCTCCGCGATCTCTTTACATCCCCCCAGCGTGTTTGCCCACTGTGCAAATGTCTAGAGGAACTGAACGCCTCGGTGCAAATGGCACTTTCGGTTATTTGAGAGCTCCCTGGGAGAGGCAGAAAGCGAGCTGCTCTCCACACGTTGCTTTGATTAATACTTGGGTAAGAATGACTAAAACACGTTTCCCAGCCCGCGCTCAGGACCAGTACGTTAGCCTGGAGCGTCCCCAAGCACTTCTGGAACCCCCAGTACCACCTGTCGCCACCTCAAGAAATGGGGGCAGCTGTAAAGCACGTCTGTGAGCTTAAAGGGAGAGGGCACAGCTCTGGGCTCGGGAGACACTAGAGGTTAGCACGTTTACGGTAGCTCAGGCACCTTATCCTTCCTTTTCCTCCCCCCACTAGCACATCTAACGCATCTCCGTGTGTCTGGGCGTTATGCTGCACGGACACATTTTACATCCCCTGCAGCATTTAAGGGTTGCAGCTCAACCAGCAATCGGTCTCCCTCTCTCTGAAAGGTGCAATTGTTCTTCCATCCCCCCAGGGGACACAGCAAACTCTCCTCTGCCCAGCCGAACCCAAGCAGATGCTACTGGTCCAGAACAATAAGGCGATGTTTGTACTGACTGCAGAGACAACCTGGTTGGTAAGGCCAGAACGCTGCCTGCTTTCTGCTGGTGGTGAGCGGCAGAGGGAAGCCTAAGCAGCGCCGTAACAAACCTAACGCTGAAATCAGTGAGAAAGGGACCCACGAACCAAAGGGAACGGCAGCGAGGATCTGGAGGCAGCTGATCAGCAGGACGGCGTTGCACTTGTACCTGAGCGAGAGGGCAGAGACAGCAAGCAGAGCTGCTGGCAGAAACTAACCGCCAGCGGTGCCAAGGACCATGACCCTCAGAGCACACCGATGCTGTTCAAACCAACACTTTGTTTTCAAACACTTTGTCAAAACCTTTCCCGAAAGATCTGTGGCAGAAACTTACGCTGGTTACTTTCCTCTTGATGTTTTCCAGGAGATGCTCCTGGCCTCGGATGAAGTACGGGTGCTGGAATTCGGTATCGTCTTTCTCTGGCTTCACCAATCCTCCCTGCTCAATATGCACAACCTTTCGAAAGCCATCTGAAAATTAAACGGTAGATGATTGGAGAAAAGCTCAACGGGCTAAATATGAACTTCAGAGAGCAGAAACAAGCATGAGTTATCCTTGGTTGCCTAAGCGCTCTGTCACCGTGGCATTCCTTTCTAACATCTCCCCCTACAAACACTTCATGGAACGAGGAACTCCTTAACCTGACGGACACCGGGACGGAGGCTGTGCCGATCCTCCTCGACAAGTGGCACGAGCCCTCCGCAGCCCCCGCGTCCCTCCCTGCCCTGTCCTCTCCAGGAGGTTAGAGCCACGCAGCCGCTGCCCTGAGCCACGGAGCAGAGCGGGATCCGCTTCTACGTCCCAGAACCCTCCTGAAAAACACCTTTTGCTGCTCTCACAAAGCCAACCTTTGCTTATTTGGCTGACAGCACAGGGCAGCAAGAAGAAAGGCTGAAATTGTAAGAATTAAAGCAAGAGTCTCCGATTAACCTTCCTATTTCCTGGTTCAAGTCCCTCATTCCCAGGAAACCGTGGTTACACGAGCAAACGGCATCTTCCCTGGCCGCCTCAGCGCAGACGGAGGTAAGGAAAGATGCATTTCCACAGAACTTCTTTCCAAGAGCACCACCAAAGGCGTACTCCAACATTTAGCATAACATAGCTCCATGAAACCCCAGAGGTGTTAATTTTATTTATTTGGGGAACAAAGTGGTTTCTGAAAGCAGTTAGCCACGTGCTCGGCGACATGCACGGTGCAGGTAAAGGACCACTGCCCAGCAGCTCTCATGGTAATGAAACTATTGACGCCTTGGAGACAAACCTGGGCAAGCGTTCCCGGTGTGCCATGGGGGATGAGCACTACTGCATTTGACTGAACTGAAGTAAGAAAACTAACCCTCAGAACTGGAATTGATCCTAGTCTCACTCGCGTTGCTATCAGTTTATTCAAAACAGCACTCGGAAATGTGATTTATACTTCATGGAAAGAGACAGAACCTCAGTGTTGGTTACACACTGTTGATCACTCTACAGCGGTGAACAGGCTTCGGGTGAACGTGCTGATCCCAGTGCTCACAAAGCCCCAACTTCCAGGGTAGCTGGAAAAGACCCAAAAGATCACCAAGGCCAGCCGGCCCCTAACACCACGAGTCCGCCACCAAACCCCATCCCCAAGCGCCACGTCCGCACGTCTCTGAGATACCTCCGGGCTGGGACCCCGGCACCCCCGGGCAGCCCGTCCCAGGGCTTGGCCGCCCCGCGAAGGAATTCCTCCTGGGTCCGACCCAACCCTCCCCTGGCACAACTCGAGGCCGCTGCCTCGTGTCCTGTCGCTGGTCACCTGCGAGAAGAGACCGGCACCTCCTCGCTGCAGCCTCCTTTCAGGCGGCTGTGGGGAGCGATGAGGTCTCCACTCAGCCCCGGGCCCCTCAGCCTCTCCCCACCTCGTTTTCCAGTCCCCTCACCAGCTTCGTTGCTCTTCTCTGAGCACCTTCCCTCGGGGGCCGTACAACAGCCCCGCGGCAGAGCTGACCGCCTCCGTCCCCCGCAGGCTGAGCAGTCCCCATGCAGACACTGAGGCTAGCAGCCTGCTTGGTTATTACCTCGCCCACTCCACCTGATGAAATATAAATCCACATCGGTCTCCTTGTCCTAAACCGTGCTGGACAGACCGAGCCCGCTGAACCCCCCCCCACTCAGCACGGCTCGCTGGGCCCGCTGCAAGGAGCACCGCGGCGGCAGAAGCTACGTGCCGGCACCTCCAGCGGTGCTCAAGCACCTTGAAGCCCCCCAGGAACAGAGCGTAGCGCTTCCAAGTATTTTTTGATCTCGGCTCTGCTGTGAAGCGCTAGGATAAATTGCACGCGTTATTTATGTTTGCCAGGACACAGCTGTGGTTGAAAAAAAAGCTTCCTGCACTTGCAGCAGAAAGTAAGCAATTTACTGAGATCCCTCGTTACTGTGGTGCTGTGAGCCAGCTTTCAGTCACTCGAGCGATCCCGAAAAGGAAAGGCCGTGGTCACGGAGCACAGAACGTGCCCCGCAGCTACTCCAAGAGCCGGCGCTGAAAGGTAATGAAAACGTCCTCGTTTCCACTGACACGGGGGCGCTCTCCAGGGCCCGCACCTGGAGCATTAATCCCGGCACGACCTCCGGGTGAGGCGCACGAAGGGCACCCTCTGTGCACCGCGGGGAGGAAGGGGCTGCCAGCAGCGTGCCCGTCGGTCCCGCGGCCTGCGTGCGGGCGGCCGTGGGGGTGCCACGAAAGGCCCTGGCCCCCCATGTGTGCCGTGAAACACCCGTTCTGGAGAATTTCTTGGCCCCGGCTCAGCTTCTGTGTAGAGCAGCGTAAGCGGACTCGCAGCCCGAGCGCCAGTGCAGAGGCGCTCCCCGTGCTGGAGCTCACCCCTGCAGGAAATCCAGCCGCGAGTTCCGCTGCGAGCAGGCAGCAGGAGGGCAGAGCTAGGCTCGGCACGCCGCAGCGTGGGTTGCTGCAGTGATAACCGCACACCTGGACGGGGAGCAGAACAAGCAAACCCCGATGAACTACGTACAGAAAGTCAGGCTCTGTTCCGGGCACTTCCCTTGCTCCGTGCTCCTCAGCAAGCCCTGCTCTCCAGGCAAAAGGACGAGCAGCGTAGGGACAAGCTCCGGATTCACTGAGGTTGGGACACACGTATGCCATCTCTGCCAACCATAAATAAACTGAAATCCTCCACCTGCCACCCATCAGCAGCCAGGAAATCCCTTTTATAACGCAAGCAAATCAAATGCGCTGTAATGGAGAGCGGGAAGGCCAGGAGCGATGTCAGCACCCAGACTCGACACAGAAAAACGCAGCTATAGCCACCTGAGGATGGACGGCCATTCCCTCGCTCGCTGGTGCAGGGCGTGGAACCCGGCCTCCCAGCCTCGACACTGCCCCGTGCTGTGCCGGAGGACACCGGAGAGATGCAAACGGCTGCTCGAGGGCAGGAAGGCTGCTGGAGAACCAGACCCCTGAGGTCTTCAAAAAGATCTCCGTTCCATTTCTGGCCATACCTTGGTTTCTTCCAGAAATACTGAACCTTTTAGGAAAGGTGCTGTTAGAACGGAGTTTTGCTCCTGTCTTGGAGATTTATTACTCGTCGCCCCGTTTAGAAGAACGCCTCGTCAGTCAGACCTGCTTGCCTGATCAGCTAACCCCGCCCCAGCTCCCCCATCCCACGACGAGAGGAGGAGCTGACACACGGATGAACGCTATTCCCATATTCCCCCGGCCCTACAGCACCACGTGTGCGGTGCGGGAGCAGCCCAGGCAGCGTGCCCTGTGCTGCCACCCCCCAGCCACAGCAGCCTTCACCCGCTTCACAGGGTGATGGTGCTCAGGCTGGTCCCCTTCGGAAGCGATCCGGGAGGTGCAAGTACTGTAGGCAGCTTCGTGGGAACCAGCGCCCTCCTCCCTCTGCGCCCAGGGCTGCAGCAACGCCCCGTGTGGGTGACACGGAGCTGCCCGAGCGCCTCCTCCTGCCCCCGGCAGGGTTTGGTGTTTTGGGCAGACCTCTCCTTAGCTGCGACGGGAGAGGGAGCGTTCCCCAGTTCCCCAGTGATGCTTGACCCTTCCAGAGAGCTGATGCAAGCCAGCGCCACTGCTCACACACACAGGTGCATAAGTTAAAAGAAAAAAAGTCACGAAAAGGCCAGGGAGGGCCATTAAGGCAATTTATGGGGCTCCCGTGCCAGGGGCTCTATCAACAGAAAGCTGGAGCTATTTCAGGTGGAGCATGGCATCCTCACAGGGAGGATACTTCAGGTGGTGACATCCTCCTAGGGAGGAAACCACCGAGATGAAACCAACGTAACGGGGGTGTAAAGCCAGCAGAAAGCCTCGCTTAGTGAGCAGCTGGAGAAACATGTTGTAGCACAGTGCGAGAGCGTGTAACAGGCCTGGTCCTACTCGGAATTTCCTCAATGGCACGAAGGAGTGAACAGAACACGTTTACTGAACCGGCTGAGGAAACACCGCGGGGAAGAGCCGCGCTGCCTGCCAGGCAGGGCTGCAGAGCCCGGGTCCAGGGGCATGACGGGCACCACGAGTGACCAACCTGAGGTGCGACTCTCGGGCAGGAACACAACGAAGCAGACACAGGAGGGCAAACCCGCGGGGAGGCAGCAGCTGCACAGAAGAGGATCCGAGCACGGCAGTGGATCGTGAACCGAACATAAAAGTCAGAGCCACGCTCCTGAGAAAAAGGCCAACGCCGTCATGGGACCCACGCAGAAGCCTCAACAAAGAGACGCAAAAAATGTCAGTTCGGAAAGAAACGCAAATTGTTGAACGCCGGAAAGCAGCCCCTGAGAATCAAAGCCAGGCTGCTGCTTCTTAAACAGGAAAAAAAAAAAAAGGGAAAAACAGAAAAAAAGAGAGGACTGAGGAGAGGCATCGAGTTGTGCCAGGGAGGGCTGGGTCAGACCCAGGAGGAATTCCTCCACGGGGTGGCCAGGCCCTGGGGGGGTGCTGGGGTCCCGACCTGGAGGTATCTCAGAGACGTGTGGGGACGGGGTTTGGTGGTGGACTCGTGGTGTTAGGGGCCGGCTGGCCTTGGTGATCTTACCGGCCTTCTCTAGCCGTATGATTCCATCACTGCTTCGAAGACACAGAGGAATAAATCGCCCCATAATACCCCCGGCAGATAGGAAAGAAGCGGAGGGTTTGAACGGCAGCAAGGAAGGCGTTCAGCAACCAGCTCCAGCGCCATGCCATCCTTACGCTGAAAGCATTTCCCTGAGGAACTCGGAGCATCCTGGTGATTGGAGGCTCACAGAAACACTCGCTAAGGCACCGGAACAAGACGGAGGTAGCTGATCCTGCCTCGAGGCAGAGGGTCGGGCTTAATGACGGCGAGAGCCTTCCAGCCCCGCTCTGCCGTGGCTCTGAGGGGGAAAAACAACTGCTGCTTAGACGGGCAAGTTCAGTCAGCGCCCGCTTTACATGACTCTGGCAGCAACATCCCCTGAAGAAAGCGGTTAGAAAATTAACAAGCTGTCACACGCGGCGGCTCCGTCCAGCTGGAAGCCTTCCAGAGGAGCTCCTGCCTCATCAGAGGGTGGCAAGGAGCGCCACCTCCAGCGCTAACGGCGGGCGAGCGCAGAGGGAGCGTTCACAGCTCCTGGGCTAACACCCAGGGAAGAGCAAGATAAAAAGCTGACAGCTCAAGGTTCTTCACCTCTGGCACAGGTTTTCGGCATTAGCAGTTGCTACTCCTGTCAGCAGAGGCCAACCTTAAACCTTCCCCTGGGTCCCCCAAATAACCGCGAGGGCAGCAAACGCTCCCACGTCAAACAAAACGTCCCCGACATCGGACCCGGGCAGCGGCGAGGAGCCTCCTCAGGACAAACGTCACGCTTCGCCCCCGCGCTGCTGGGGAGATACTTACACATATTGAGCTGCCGGACAAAGCTGGCCATGTTGTTGTGCTTGAAGTACTTGGGGAGTACCTCCTTGGCAAACTGTCCTTGGTCAAACACATGGAAGCTGTTTCCACTCTGTCCAAAACAAAACAAAACGACACGTTATCAGCCGCCGTCACCCCGGGAGGCGACGAGCCCGCCCGCCTGCCCCCTCCTTCCTCCAGTGCCGGCCCCGGTTTCCGCGAGCGGAGGGGTCAGGGCCCCGTCCCCTGCGGCCCCGCAACCGCAGGCAGGAGCGCACCCGAGTTATTGCCAAGTTATTGCCACCCGAGTGCACGTCAACGCGGCCCCGAGCTGAGCGGGGCAGCACCTTCGCCAGCCGGGCACCGCGGGCTGGCACAGGGCTGGCACAGGGCTGGCAGCCCCGCACCGTCACCGGGCCGCTAACCCGGGGGAGGCAGCGGAGCTCAGCTCCCCGGAGCCTGAAGGCACGAGGCAGGAGGTTAAGCACGCTACAAAGATCAAGCCCCAGTTTGCACGGCTGCAAATCTGTTAATTCCGCGACTCGTCCCAATTAGCTTGTTTTCGTACCTACCGCACCAGCCAGCGCTCTCCTGAGCAAATACGGACAGCCAGGCGAGCCTGACTCGAAATGTCAACATCTGCGAGCAAATTAAACCGATTCCGCATCCTGCCAGTCTCAGCGCGCCTGCCGCCCAGCCCGGGGCCGCCCAGGTGGGCGAGGACCTGCGGGACGCAGCGCCGGGGCAGCGGGAGCAGGAGCAGCGCCCCGGGGTTTGGTCACTGCGGCCCGTGAATATTTTAAATAGTAAATAGCGGAAGTCGGGGAGAGGCGAACAGCGCGCCGCGAGCGCGCCGTCACGTCGGCTATCGCAGCCATCCCGACAAGCAGCCACGGTCGTGTTTCAGCTGTTCAGCTTCCCCGTCTGTGGTGCCATTCTATCACGCGTGGCTTCCGTTACCTCCCGGCCCTCTAAGCAGGGGTTACACCGTCAGCGCGAGCATCCGCAGAACAGCACAGGAAGGGGTTTTCATCCTGGCACCGCGACGCCGAGCTCCAAACGCACCTCACGACCCGGATTTGCTCCCATGACGAAGCACTCCTCCTGCTAATACTGTTCCACGTACCAGCGGCACGCAGCGCTGGCAGCAGTGCTGGGGGAGAGCCGCCGCGGCCTTGCCGCGAGGCACCCGGCCTCCCTGCACCGAGGCCTTCCAAGAGCGTCACCAGAACCCCGAGGCCCCGTCCCCAGCAGCGCTGCGGCCGAGCCAGGCGCCCCCCACGCGCGGCAGCGTGCACGGGCTGTGGACGGGCGCCGAGTGCCAGCGCACGGCTGCGGGGGAAGGAGGCGGCCAGCAGGACGCTGGCACGAGGCGAGTCAGAGCGGCCGCCCCAGGGATCTGATTTTCAGACAGGCTTGTCTTACTTTTCAAGTTTCTGGGTGAGTTCGACGCGGCACAAATCCTACAGAATTAAGACCGTGAAACCCCAGACTTTACAGGGTTCTGCCTGCCAACGACAGAACGCAGCCAGAGTTTATTACAAGTTCACAGTCTGGGCTCCGTGACCCACGGACGAGCTTCATTACTCCTTCCAAAGACTCACCGGGTGCTCCGCAGGAGCCCCAGCAGACTTTCCGACTCCCCAAGGAGGGCCGGGATGCCCCACGGAGAGCCGGCCCCACGGAGAGCCACCCGGCCCCACGGAGAGCCAGCCCCAGGACGGCTCCGTCACAGGCAGAGGGACCGAGGGGCCCCCAGCCCTCAGGCCCGGCAGGAGGAACACCCCCCAGGGAATTTCCTTCATCATGCTGTTGGAGGCAGAGCCCAAAAACGTATTTTTAACACCGCACCACTGAACCGCTGTTCTGAGCAGGCACTTCCCTCTGCAATCCCCCCACGCAGGGGGCTGGAGCTACCTGATCCTGAGGGCCCCCTCCAGCCCCAGGCGCCCAGGGCTCCGTGCCTGTAAGCACCACGACCACTCACGCCTCCAGGCTGCCTGCGGGCAGCCAAACACCTCCCTGCGCCCACGCCAGGTGCCCTTCGGCCCCCCGAGCTCCTCCGCTCACTGTTGGCAGCAGCTTGCCTGCACCCTCTGAAAGAGGGAAGGGGGAGGCCTCAGGCAGGCGCGCGGAGGCTTACGGGGAGCAGGCCCTGATCAAATCGTCCGTAAGCGGCAGGATGAGCCGCACAGCGAGGAGCACATCAGCCCCGCGCGGCCGTTACCGACTTCTGCCTCGTTTCTATTATTCCCCCTCCCAAGGCTGCCTGCCTTCCTCCGAGCGGCGTCCCGAATCCCCGCGTGTTAACGGCGCCCAACAGCGTCCTGAGATTCTTTTTCCCCAATGCACCTCCTGCACCAAAGCCGCTTCCACCCAGCACTCACGAGCGCCCCAAGACCCGACCTTGGTGCAGCGCTGGAGGGACCCCAGGGCCCGGCGCCCGTCCCTGCTCCCGCCAGCCCCCCGGTTCTTTGTGAATCCCCCACATCCTCCACTTGCATGCACGATTTTCCACAGGGCAGAGTACCAAACGCTTTGCAGAAGCACGAGATCTGCCCCAATTCTTTCCTCCAGAAAGGACTGCGTGTGCAGAGGAGAGGTGAAGCAGCACCATCAGTTTCTGTTAATTCCGTGCCATTTCTCACGCCCATCCAGGTACGGCTTTGGCTACGCTCCCCTTCGGGATCATTTCCGAGGCACCCCAAACGCCGAGGTCAGAGCGGCCGCTGACACCTCTCCCGCCACCAAAAGCCCTCTACCAGCGAGGCTGGGTGTCCCCGGGGCAGCCGCGCGTGCCGCGGGAAGGGGGCGAGGGGCTCCCATTCCAAAGCCCACTCCTCCCCCCCTGCCACGGGACACGAAGCAGCAGCCCCCCGGCCTGGAAGAGCCCCCTGGGGCCGGAACCCACCTGCTCGATGCCCTCGACGGGACGGCGCTGCCCGCGAGGAGGAACGCCGCGGGCCTGCAGGCACAGCTCGTCCCGAGGGACTGCCCGAAGGCGGTGCTGGGGAGAGGCCAGCTGACCTGACCGGGGAGCTCTCCGAGCACGGCGTACAAGAGCCTCCCTCCCGGTCCAGACAGTGCTAAAGCCACCGCATGCTACCGGCTTCTGTCCCTGCCGTCACTGCCCTGGCGCAGGACACCGAGCAGGGCCCCCACAGCCTTCTGAGACGGCAGGAGAGCCCCGACACTCAAACGTCTTTTCCCTGGGCCTGCAGAAGCAGAGGGCGTGCTACAACGCAGGAAGCCGCTTCAGGTTCCCGTGCCCCAGCCCCTGGTGACACCGAGAGCTGAGGCCGAGGGGCTGAGAGCTGCACACCTGGACTGGGGACGGAGCCCGGGTCCCGTCGCGGGGTGCGACCAGGAGAGCTACGGATCCGAGCGCAGCGCCGCGGGACAGGGCTCCTGGAGCGGCCCTGAACACCCCCAGCCCGACACAGTGCTACGGTTCGGGGGCCCAGGCAGGTACCTGCAGGCAGACCCCAGCCCACCAAGCCCCTGCCGACCCCCACAGCGCGGGTGGCGGGCTGGGCACGCCGCGGGCCACGGCTTCTGCACCTGCCAGGAGCAGCTGCTGGCGAACCGGCCGGGATTTTCAACAGGCAATGTTAAACACGTATTATTTCTGCACTCCCCTCCACTTTACGTTGCGTTGAACACACGCCGTTTTGCAGCTCAGAAAGCACGCAGCAGCCGCGGCCAGCTCCGGTCCCCACGCGCTGCCCACGGCTCAGCACGCCGCAGCAGCCGGGCCGCTCGCTGCTCTACCGAGGCAGAAGGAAGTTACGCTTCAGAAACGAGATTTTCAGATTTACACGTATTGGGGCTCTCACTTTGTAAGTCTGTAAGGCTGTGAAATAAGCCGGAAAATCCAGGAAGACGCTGACTTTAGAGCAACACACAAAAAGCAGTGTGATGCTGTTCCCGAGAAAACAGACCAGACCCATCCTGAAATGGGGAGGGCGACGCCGGCAGCACGAACGCCACGGCGCAGTGAGGCCGCCCGGCTGGCAGGGACAGCGGCAAGCCCAGGCCTTCGCACAAAAAGCTGAGCGACGTGCCTGAGCCCTGCAGCGCGGCACCACTGATGTCCTCCTGGAAGGAAAGCTGGTCGGCCGCGGCAGAGACTGAAACAAAGGGCACGCCGACGGCGGGAGCGGGTTTGTTAAACCCGACGCTGGGACCCGCGACTGGCAGGGCCTCCCCGCTGCCTGAGTCCCAGAGTAATCCCATCGGTGCAGCCACACAGAGCTCTAAGGCTACAGCTGGCACCAAGCAAACCAAGCGGGCAGCAGCCCGCAGGCTCCACCACGGCGCTCCCCGAGGCCGCAGCAGGACGGGCAACAAGCGGCTCCCCACGGCCCGCCACCACGGGGCTCTGGCCCAGCAGCTCGGACGTCCCGGTGCTGCCGGGGGCTCCGGTGCGTGCGGAGGCAGGAAGGAGGGGGCCACCTCCAGCCGGAGGACCCCACGAAGGCTGAGCCAATGCCCTCGCGAGCGCGGCAGCAGCAAGAACTACGCGACCGCGGCCACAGGCAGCCGCAGCGTCCACCACAAGGAGAGGAACCGCGAGGCCAAAGGCCCGTGGCGCAGCTTCCCCAGGAGGGGCAGAGGGAGCGACGGCGTGGGCTGCTCCCTGCTCCACCCATGGAACGCGCGGTGCTGGGGCTGCTGGGCACCCTCAATCCCCCCCCGCAGCGTGCCGCTCCCCTTCCAAGCACAGAGCCCCTGCGAGCGACCTCGCCTGGTTCAACCCCCAGCCACCCGGTGTCACCACCACAGGAGCGTCACTCCTCCTGCTGGGGGCCCTGGCACAGAGCTGGGGGCGCCCCACAGCAGCCCCAGCTGCACCAAGCCCCGCCACGGGCAGCAGCGGAGGAGGAGGCGCCAGCTGGGCTCCAGGCAGCGCCCCCCGAGCAATGCCCACACGCGGCGTGCCACGAGGACGGGGTCAGCAGCGCGGGAAGCTCTGGGCGGACCCCGAGCAGCCTGGCCTGAGCCCAGAGCGGCCGCGCTGAGCAGAGCTGGCAGCGCCAGGCCCTCCTCGCCCCGACTGCTCCTGCCCCAGGCTGCCGGCCCGTCAGCCGTGGCTGGGAGCGGCACCCGGCACGCGCTGCCCCGAGCAGGAACGCCGGCGCGCCGACTGTGAGCAAAACGCCCTGCCCTCGTTCTCCAGGCGGCGTGAGCACTGAAGGGCACGCCTCGCAGCGCACAAAAATTCAGCGTCTGCCATTCGGGAGACGCCCTGCCTACACGGCTGGAGGGGGGAGGCCCGCCTGCCAAGGAGAGCACGGGCCGGACCCGCCACACGCCGCACGCTGACGCTCCCAGGAGAACCCCCCGGGGCCCGCTCCGTGTCCAGGCGCAGCTCGGCCGGGCCGCCCGGGCAGCGAGCGAGGCCGCACCGCGAGGCAGCCCCTGCAGCAGCCCCTGCCCAAGGCGCCCGCACGGCACGCGGCGCGCAGGGCGCTGTCCTCGGTGCCAGCAGCGAGAGGCGAGGCCGCGGGGCCGCGGCAGCCCTCCCACGGCTGGCTGGAGGCGCGGGGCTCAGCGCGCCCAGCTGCTGCCGGCAGCGGCCCTAGGAGCAGCCCGGCCCCAGGGCGCTTGTGACGGCTGGCGGGGGCGCTCAGCGCGCCGCTGGAACCTCTGTGGCAGCACGCTGTACCCACAGCCCCCCCTCCCCTTCTCCTCACCCTCAGCGCCTCACGCAGAGCCTGAGCCCTCGGCCCCCTCTCCCTTTGCGCCCCGAGCACTGGCCCACACGGGGCCGGGCTGCTGACGGCTCGGTCCCCAGCAGCAGCGGCGGCAGGACGGGCAGGGCAGGCCCTCGAACCGGCTTGGCTGCCGCCGGGGACGCACCGCTCAACCACAGCATTTCGGCGATCCCCAGGGCACGCCACAAAGCCGCAGCTCCGCGGCCACGCGCTCACCGCTGCAGGAAGCTCACGGGCTCCTCACGCCACGTCTGGAGGCGAGTTGCGTGGCTCTAGGTAAGGAACCCCCTCCTCACTGGGGGGAAGGCACACGCGGGGCCGTTCCGCGCAAGTTCCACCCAGCACAAGTTCTCCCCCGGGGCCCCGGCACGACGTGGAGAACCCTGCCCCAGCCCAGGGGCCGAGCGAGCCAGTGCCCGAGGCACGGCGCCCCGCGACGGCCCCAACGAGCCCGACTTCCCAGCAGCCGGCCTCTGCTGTCACCGGGACGCCGTGCCACGTGCGAGCGCGGTGGGGCCTGGAGGAGCCGAGCTCCAGCGCCCGGGACAAAGGCCGAGCCTGCAGGTGCCGCAAAACCTCGCGGGCACACAGCCACGGGCGGGCGCTCTGCGGGCGAGGCGCCCCCAGCCCCCAGCAGCTCAGGGTGGGCAGCACCAGAGGGAGGCACCGAACAGCCGAGGGCATCGCCGAGCCACCCGCGTGGCACAGGGCCCCCGAGGTCCCCGAGCCCAAGCCAACCGCCCAGCCCTGACCACGTCCCTCGGGGCCGCGTCCGCACGTCCCAGACACCTGCAGGGCCGGGGCCGCCACCTCCCCCCGCAGCCTGTCCCGAGCCACATCCCTCCCCTCGAGCACGGCGCTGCCGGGAGCGAGGCCACAGCTGCCGCTCAGCACCAGGCCTCGCTCAGCACCAGGCCTCGCTCCAGCAGCCACCGGGGAGCCCGGAGGAGCCAGGTTCAGCCCCAGGCTGTGCAAGGGTTTGGGGCACAGCCGCGCCCACACCTTTACTCCCACCCCACCGTCCAACTACTGTTTTGACGCCACGAGGCCTGCCAGGCAGCCGGCTCTCCTTACTTTCGCCAACAACCGTTAGTCACGGCCTATTCGCACCCGTGGGCTCCTCGGGGCTTTCCCTTCTCCCAGTGCTTCGCCGGGCGAGGGGAGCGCCGTGCCTCCCGACAGCGGTTTTACTTTGCCGTGTGACAGCCCCAGCCCGAGGAGCTCGGGCACCTCCGCCCCCGCGCCCGGCTCTAGCGCCACGCTGCCGCCCCTGGGGACCGCGCCGCGTCCCGCGCGTGGCGACGGAGCCGAGGCACACGCGCAGAAGGAAGCGTAAAAGGGTTTGGCAGCAGGAGTCCCCTGACCGAATTCTTAAAAAATTGTGGAGGGGCACAAAGACGGTACGGGGCCTGGAGCACCTCCCCCGGGAGGAGAGGCTGCGAGACCTGGGGCTGGTCAGCCTGGAGAAGAGAAGGCTGAGGGGGGATCTCACCGATGTCTGTAAATACCTGAGCTGTGGGAGACAGAGGGATATGGCCAACCTCTTCTCAGTGCTCTGTGGGGACAGGACAAGGGGCAACGGCCACAAAATGGAGCACAGGAAGCTCCTCACCAACATGAGAAAGAACTTCTTCACGGTGAGGGTGACGGAGCTGCCTGGGGAGGTTGTGGAGTCTCCTTCTCTGGAGATATTCAAGGCCCGTCTGGATGCCTACCTGGGCAGCCTGCTCTAAGGAACCTGCTTTGGCAGGGGGGTTGGACCCGATGGTCTCTGGAGGTCCCTTCCAACCCCTACAGTTCTGTGATTCTCTGATTTTTATTTACAGAACGCCTCAACGGCAAGAGAAAGCACAGCCAGTGAAAAATACATCGCAAATGGGGAAAACCGAGCCAAAGGAGGAAGTGCTGCCCGCACAGAGGGACTTCACGCCAGCTCCTCACCGCCCCTCACAGCTGGAAGCAAAAGCACGCAGCGCCGCGAGCCGTACCCCCCAAATCCCCCTGGGCTGGGCCCGCAGCCCGGCAGCCAGCACAGGGCACGCCGTTATCTCCGCTTCTCAGGTCAAGCCGGGAGCTCCCAGCTTGTTCTGATAGGGGGCTCGGGAGCTTCCTCCGCAGCAAAGGCGCTGGGCAGGAGGTGGACCCGAGGGGCGCGGGGACCTACAGAAGGCTGGGCTGAGCCAGGCACTCCCAGGACCACGGGCGGGTCCAGCAGGGTCAGGCATCTCCTCCTCAGAGACCCCCAAACCCACCTGGACGCGGGGCTGGGCACCAGAGGAGCCCCCGGCCTCAGCCCCTCCGGGACCCCACGGAGCTCCGAGTGCCCCTGCACCATCTCCACGAACAAATTCCCTACAAATCCCTGCGGTACGCACAAAGGGACGGGCTGCAGGCGGCGCAGAAGCCCGAGGGGCTGAGGTTTCCGAGGCCAGAGGCCCTGAGCGCCCTGTGCCGAATCGTTTCTCCGGGCTCCCTGCTCAGAGCCGGGCTCAGGAAGTGCGGAGCAGCCCCGGGGCTGTGAGCGGTGGCTGCGAACGGGGCTGCCCCCTGCCCACCCCCCTGCCGGGGCTCGGGGCACCTCCCAGCTCCCCCGAGGTTCAGCACGCCCCTGCGGGCGACCGTCCTTGAACCTGAAGTCAGGGGGAAACCCAACGCAGCCACAGCCGTCGCCGCCTCCTACAAATCCACGCTTTGTTCTGCCCGCCCTGCTCATGGGGGTTGGTCTGAATTTGCGTTAAAACGCAAATTTGGAAGAAAATAATTCAGGCGTTGAAGAACTCTGAAAAATGGCTGGGTTTTTTTTTGGTTTTAAAGCCTAACGCCCCGCCAAAGCAACCCTCCCCCTGTAGGTCAGGCTGGACCACCTACCCCTGGGAAATCCCTGACAGTTGCTGCGATCTTTGCGTGTACGGGATAAAGCACAAGCCAGACCTGGCGCTTCCCCCGCTGACTGCCCGGCGGCCACAGACCCCCCTCCTCCCGGCTCCTGGATTTCAGGGAATGTTCGCAGGCCCCGAATCCGAACTCTTTACGAGCACACCGGTACCGCAGTGCCCCTGCGCGCTCCTAGAGCCGTACGCCAGGGCCTCGCACGCGGCCAGCACCGTGCCGGAGCCGCGCAGCGCTGGGGAGCCTCACGAGGGGAGGCGGCGTGGGCCAGGCAGGGAAATGCCCCCAGGGACCGACCGCGCTGGGCAGGGAGCCCTGCGGTGGGGCTGGCTGCGCAGGAAGCCCGCGCGCGCTTCTGGCAAAAGGAGCCGCTGCCGAGGATATCCAGCGGCTATCCGACGTGCTCTGCTCCCCTCCGCTGCCCGAGGGCACCGGCAGAGCCACCGGCCCGAGCACGGCCGCAGAGTGCCCCCCCCACACCTTGCTGCCGGCCTCGTGCCGCGGGGCTGCTGAACCCCGGCTGCTCTCCGTGCCTGCGTCACCTCGCCGCGTCTGAGCCGGGGCGAGCCCGGGGCTCCCCCACGCTGGGCTCACCGTGCCTGGCCGCGAGGACTCCCCCACGCTGTCAGAGCCGGGCCGGGGGCCTACCGGCTGTGGGCGCGAGCCCTCCACACGCCCAAGCCCAGCAAATTCTGAAGTCGGGCTTCGGGCTGGGGCAGGACGCTGCGTCCCGCGGCTTCCTCCCCGCTCTCCCTGTCAGGAGCTTCCCCGAGGCTCCTGCCCTCCTGCTGCCCAAGCGCAGAGCACGGAGCTGGCAGCACCGAGCCCACCTCCCCTCCCGGTCCCAGCGCAGCCCCCAGCCCTCCCCAGGCCTTCCTCGTGCCCCCAGGGCGCAGCACGCGCAGCGCCAGCGTGGGGCAGGAGGAGCAGGAGGGCGACAGCCTTCCCCAGCAGGCAGGAGGTCGCGCCCCCTCCTCTCCCGATGCCTCCCCCATTCGCCTTTCATAGGATCACGGAATGGTTCGGGTTGGAAGGGACCTCACAGACCAGCTAGTTCCAGTCCCTGCCCTGGGCAGGGCCCCCAGCCCCACCCAGCCCGGCCTTGGGCACTGCCAGGGATGGGGCACCCCCAGCTCCTTGGGGAGCCTGGCCCTCGGCCTCAGCACCCTCTGAGTAAAGAATTCCTCCCTCATATCTACTTTAAAGCCATTCCCCCTCATCCTACCACCACCCCCCGACCAGCAGCCCCTCCCCAGCTGCCCCGCAGCCCCTTCAGGCCCTGGCAGGGCGCTGTGAGCTCTCCCCGGGGCCTTCCCTCCCCCAGGCTGAGCACCCCCAGCTCCCACAGCAGAGGCGCCCCAGCCCCCCATCACCTGCATGGGCAGGGCCTGGAGCCCTTCCCCAGGGACCCGAGGGCCGCAGGGCAGCCGCGACAAGCGGGGCAGGGCAGGGGGGGATGCTCACCCCCAGCCTCCCAGCCCTGCCATCCAAGGGCCCCGCTGCTCTGGGGGCCCACCGCTGCCAAGGGGAGGCTCCCTCCCACCGGCCTCCTCCAGGGGATTGAGCTCGGCGGGGCCGAAGCCCCCAGCGGCACGGTTTGCTTTCAGCGCGGTCACAGCACCGCAGCGTGTGGCAGACACCGAGGAGCGGCCCTGCCCCGCCGCCAGCACTGACACTCGCCAGAGCCCGCCAGGCGCTGCTCCGCAGGAGCAGAACCGACACCGGTTTCCTGCCAGCTCTGCTCCCAGGCGCAGCTCTCCGGGGATCCAAACGGGCTCGGAGCTGCCTGAGGGAACGGGAGAGCCTCGGGCAATCCAGCCAGGTGAGAAGCCGCACCAACGTGCCAAAGCGGCAGCCGGGGCACTGCCACCAAAGCGGGCGCAGCTTCCTTCCGCGGCACCGCTGGCTCTGCGCTCCCTCTGGACGAACGGGACAAGCGCTGGGGCTGGCGGGAGGCGGGCAGCAGCCAGCGCTAACCCGGGGGCTGCCCACCAGGCCAGGTTTGCAGATCGCCTCCCTTTTAACCTCGCTGCCGCTAACCGAGCTGCGGCCGCCCCGTCTTTCCGTGAGGAACACCGGCGGGTTCCCACCAGGAAGGCGTTTTGATCCCAAACCCCTCGGGAGCCGCCTCCGCGAGCAGGGCGCAGGCAGGGAGCGCGGCTGCCTCTGAAGCAAAGGAACTCGGGGCGGGGGCGGCGGCCGGGGCAGGGCAGGAGCCGAGGGCGAGGGCAAGGGCGAGCTGCTCCGGGTCGGTGCCGGCCCCCGGGGAGGGAGCGGAGCCGCCGGCACTGCCTGCGGGGCGAGAGGAGATCCACAGCGAGAGGGGTCGGATCACAGCACGCTGACAAACCACAGACAAAATCTGAAGACCCCAGCTTAAAGAAGCCGAGTCAGAAGGCTGTACACATACACGCTGTGTTGTCTTACCTCCTCTGAGGCTTACTTTCCTCTTTTCTTCACAGATTTCTCCTCACGGACACACAACTTGTGCCCTTCCTTATGGAAAGGGCTTCAGGACCCACACTGCTGAGCCCCAAAGCCCAACTGGAAGTTCACACACACACACCGTGCAGTTTTACCTCCTCTGACTTATTTCACTGCTTTCTTCAGAGATTTCCCCTCACACACACCTAATTTGCACCTTTCCTCACTGAAATCACCTCAGAATCCATGCTCCTGAGCCCCCAAAGGCTACCTAGAAGTTGACACACACACACACACAGTGCAGTTTTACCTCCTCTGATGTTTATTTTCCTACTTTCTTCACGGATTTTTCCTCGCACGCACCCAATTTGTGCCCTTCCTTACAGAAATCCCTTCAGGGTCCACACTGCTGAGCCCCAAAGCCCAACCAGAAGTTCCTACACTCACACTGCGCAGTTCTACCCCCTCTAACACTTGTTTTCCTATTTTCTTCACCGATTTCTCCTCACACGGACCCAATTTGCCCCTTTCCTTACAGAAATCCCTTCAGGACCCACACTGCAGAGCCCCCAAAGCCCAACTAGAGGTTCACACACACCCACACTCCGCAGTTTTACCTCCTCTGATGTTCATTTTCCTGCATTCTTCATGGATTTCTCCTCACATACGTCCCATTTTTGCCTTTCCTTACTAAAAGCGCTTCAAGACCCATACTCCTGAACCCTCAAAGCCCAACTAGAGGTTCACACGCACACACACTCTGCAGTTTTACCTCCTCTAATGTTCATTTTCCTGCATTCTTCATGGATTTCTGCCTTTCCTTACTAAAAGCACTTCAGGACCCACACTCCCGAGCCCCTGAAGCCCTACCAGAAGTCCATACGCACACACGCTCCGTGCAGTTTTACCTCCTCTGACATTTATTTTCCCATTTTTTCCACAGATTTCTCCTCACACCCCCCCAGTTTGTGCTTTCCCTCACAGAAATCCCTTCAGGACCCGCACTCTCGAGCCCTAAAGCCCAACTACAAGCTCACACGCTCTGAACTTTTACCCCCTCCGGCGTTTATTTTCCTATTTCCCTCACAGATTTCCCCTCGCACCCCCCCAATTTGTGCCCAGCCCCGCTCCGCGCGCTTTTACCCCCCTCTGACGTTCATTTTCCCGTTTTCTTCCCGAATCCCCCCTCACGCCCGCCCCGTTAGCGCCTTCCCTCGCAGGAATCCCCTCAGGACCCGCGCTCCCGAGCCCCTGACGCCACCGGTCATTACGGGCTAACAGCAGAGCAATTAAACCCCGGCAATTAACCGCGGGCGAGCAAAAGGGAGGTTAAAAAAGGGGAAGAAACGGTTTTTTTTTTCCGGTAAAACGCACGGGCCTCGGCCGCGGGGTCGGCTCCCGGCAGCGGGCGTTCGCCCGCTGCCGGGACCCGAGCCCCGCGGCCTCGGCCGGTGCTCACCGGGCTCCAGCAGATGAGCGGGTCGGTGTCGGGGTCCTCCACCAGCGTCCACAGCTTGGTGAGGAAGGCGGGCACGTTGCTGCCGCCGCCGCCGCCGCCGGGCCCGGCGCCCACCGCCGCCGCCGCGCCGGGGCCCTCCATGGCCGCTGCGCCCTCGGGGCCCGGCCTCGAGGGGCTCAGAGCCGCCGCCGCCCGCCGCCGCCGCGGGGCCCGGCCGCCGCCTGCGCAGCGCCGCCCGCGGGGCCCTGCATGGCCGCCGCCATCTTGGGACGCCGCCGGGACGAGCCCCCCGCGCGGGGAGCCCGCGCGCATGCGCGGCACCGCCCCGCCCCCGCCCCGCGGGGCACGCCCCCGCCCCGCCGCCCGCCACGGCGAGGCGGGGGGAGGAGCTGCGCATGCGCGCCCGCCGCCCGCCGCCCCTCCCACGGCGTTTCTCCGCCAGGCCCCCGCCCTCCCGCGCGGACTGCGCATGCGCTCTGCCCCCACCTCCCCGCCGGGCTCTCCGCGCGCATGCGCGGCGCGCAGGGCTCGGGAGGGGGCCGCTGACCGCGGCGCATGCGCGTGTGGCCGCGCGCCCTCTGCCCTCTGACCCCGCCGCTGCCGGGCACGCGCCGCGCGGCCTCCCCGGTACCCCCCCATCTCCGGTACCCTCCCTCCGGTACCCCCCCGGAGGCGGGGCCGGCCCCGGAAGGCGGAAGGAGGCGGCTGGGGGCGGGGCCGTGACCTCTGACCCCGGCGCACGAGGAGCGCGGCGGCGGCGCACGCGGCACCGGCATGGCGGAGGTGGGGCGGGGGGGGTTACCGGGTTACCATGGTTACCGGGGGGGTTACCGGGGGCTGCTATGGTTACCGGGGGGGTTACCGGGGGGTTACCATGGTTACCGGGGGTTGCTATGGTTACCGGGGGTCCCGGGGTGCCGCGGGGCCGGTGCGCGGGGCCCGGCGCTGACCCCCCCCCCGTTTCCCTCTCCCCGCAGCCCCGGGAGGCGCCGAGCCGCGGAGCGGAGGAGCCGGAGCCTGCGGACAGCGAGGGCTGGGGGCGGGAGGGGAGCGGCAGCGAGAGCTGGGGGGAGAGCGAGCGGGAGGAGGAGGAGAGCAGTGAGGAAGAGGATGAGGAAGAGGACGAGGAGGAAGACGACGAGGAGGAAGATGAGGATGAGGAGGATGAGGACGAGGACGAGCCCGGCAGCACCACAGCCCCTGCGGCGCGGGTGAGGAGCGGGGCCGGGGCCGGGGCAGCGGTGGGGGAGGGCTGCGGGCCCGAGCTGGGCCTGACCGAGGGTGGGGAAGGGACCCGAGGGGACGGGGGGGGGGAGGAGGAAGAGGAGGAGGAGGAGGAGGAAGAGGAGGAGGAGGAGGAAGCCCACCCGGCCTCACCCCACACTCCCCCAGCACCCGCAGTGCACATGAGCAGGAGGAGGAGGACAGACGGACGGACAGACAGACGGACAGATGGACAGGCAGGTGCCTGGGGGCCCCTGGGCCCGGTGCCGCTGCCCCTGGCTTGTAGCCTGCGGGGCAGGAGCCGGGGCAGGGCCCAGGCACGGAGAGGAGCCGGGGGTGGGGGCCGAGTGGTGGAGCCTCTGAACGCGCTGGGTCCCAAGGGGGCCTCGGAGCCCCCCCAGGTCCTGCCCCTCGGGGCTGCTTCGCGTCTGTCCGTCCAACTGTCCATCCGTCCGTTCTCAGCCAGGGTTTGGGTTTGGGATTGGCAGGACCCTGCCCGTGGCCCTGCGGGGCTGCAGCAGGCTCCCAGCGGGGCCGTTGCCCTGCCGTCACGCCGCTGGCCACGGGGGTTGGCAGGGGGACATCGAGCCACGAAGGGGGACATTGAGCCACGAAGCGAGCGCGGGGCCCGATGTCCCGCTGCGGGCTCACGGCGCTGGGCACCCTGGGCCCTGTCCGCAGTCGCTCAGGGGCAGCCCCTGCACTGCTGAGCTGCTGCTGCGCTCCCTGCCTGGGAGCAGGAGAAACCCCCCTGGCACTTGGCGTTTCTGGAGCCTGTGTCACCGGCGCTTCTCCCACAGACACCTTCGTTATTTTCTGATTGCCCTGAAGGCACGCTCTCGTTCAGTTCCAGAAGAGGCAGGAGCAAAGATCGGTGAAAAATGCACGGCAGAATTTGTCGTAACGTGCAGGTCCCCGATCCTGCTGCGCCCTGCGTTGTTCCTAGGACCAGCAAGTGCCCCGTTGTCATCCCGGCTCTCCGGTGTCTGTCTGTCTGTCTGTCCGGGCGATGCGTAGAGGCGTTACCGGGGCCCGGAGTGGGAGCAGGAGTTCTCGTGACCTCTGCAGGGATTTCACAGCAGGGCCTCGGGCTGTGGCTTCAGTGCTCAGCACCAGTCCCCTTTGGGCTGTCCCCTTGCAGCTCCTTGTCCCCGTCCCCGTGCCACCTCCGGCAGCTGCTGGGGACGCGCGGCCCACCCGGCCCCGCCGCGGCTCGGCTCCGTTGTGCTGCCTGCCGTGTCAGAGCAGGTGGTTCCCTAAACCGCGCGAGTTTTGTGGCTCGTGGCGCTCGTTCTGCTCGGTGCTGGCTCCCAGCTGGACGTGGGCGCCCTCGCGCCCTGTGAGGAGAGCTTTGGGTCGCACGCGGGCGGTTTGGAGCAGGGGCGGTGGAGGTGCAGCAGCTGGCCACCCAGGTTTCCCCCCGCGGCAGCGCCCGGAGGGGTTTGGCACAGGGAAGGACCTCGAGGGCGCCGGCCATGTGCTCACCTCCTGTGTGTGCCGGGACACCGGGGGCGCCCCGCGCAGGGCGTTGCTGCTCCAGGCGGGGGTACCGGGCACTCGGCCCCTCCAGAGCCCGTCCTGCTCCGGGGCCCTGCAGGCGGGCACAGCGACGGCCCCCACCTCCGTCCTGCCGCCTGCACCCCCTGCAGCTGGGCTTCCCTCTGCTTTAAAGCCCCCGAATAACGCCCCAAGGGAGTGGCTCGCAGGCGGCTGCGTTGTGGCCTTGGAAGCTTCTGCACTTCAGCCAGCTCTCCGGAGAGACCCAAGCATTTCGGGAGCTAGGCGCGGTTTAGGGTTGTACGTTGCTTGGGACCCAGGAGAGCAGAGGTGAGTTTCCAGGCAGGAGCCTCCCAGCAGCAGGGCTCCTTCGAAGCCTCCTCGAGTCCTTCCCTGGCTGCTGCTCCGTGCTCAGACCTGCGCCGGCTGCTGCGCGGCTGGGAGGAGAGCATGTGCGTAAAGACATGCACATGGCACGGGCTGGGCACCGGGCGCCTCAGTCCTGGCGGCCGCTGGCTGGCACAGCTCAGTGGGCTCTGCTCGGGGCTGGACTCAGCTGGCTGCAGGGGGGGCTCAGCGACACCTCCTGCCCCCCCCGGCCGTTGGCACGGTGCTCTGTGCGGGCTGGGGGGCTGCAGACCCCGTGGGGCTGAGGGAGGGCACGTGGATGCAGTGCCAGCGGTCGCTGTGCGCGGGTGGAGCGCAGGATCCCGGAGCGGCCGAGGCCGGGGGCTCCTCAGGTCCGCCCGGTTCCCCCCCCCTGCCCCACCAGGGCCCCCAGCTGGTCCCAGCCCCACGTCCGGGCGGGTTCGGGGACCTCCAGGGTGGAGGCTCCACAGCCCCAGTGCTGTTTGGATTTTGGTTAGCTCGCTGCGCTCTGAAGGGGCGTGCTCGGTGGCACGGCCAGAGCTGCGGGCGAGCCGAAGTCTTCAGGTGGCACCGAACAAGGCCCTCCCCTGGCAGCGCGGCAGCGGCGGATTCCTCCTCACAGGGACGGAGAAGGAAAGCGCTGCGGGAAGGAGTGTGGGCTCTGGGTGCTCGGACACGGAGCCCTTCCTTGGGCTGCCGCTGAGGGTCTCCTCCCAGCCGCCTTCCCCACCGGGGAGCGGGGACGCTGCTGCGCCCCTCAGGTGCTGGGGGAGGCCGGGGGGGCTCAGCCCCAGGAGCTGGCTCCTCGCAGGCAGCCTCCCCCTGCGCCCCGGGGCGGGTGGCGCTCGCCCCGAAGGCTTGCCGTCAGCAGGCCGGCGCGGCGCTTCGGTGCTCGGGGTGCTGCTGGGGGCGGATTTGTAGACCGGGAACAGGCACCCGCCCGGCGGCGCTGCCCGGAGGCCTGACTCCTCTGCCTTTGCTGAGTTCGTTCTCAGAACTCTGGTTGGTTTTTAAACCCCAAGCTTCAAACCTGTTGGAGACGACCCCGCTTCCCCCTGCAGCACGGCCCCGCGCCGTTGGGGACCGGTGTGAGTGCCCCAAGCAGCTGCCGGCCGTAACGCGGCGCTGCCCTTACGAGGTGTGGTGGGGACAGCCCCCGGCTCCTCCTGCGCCTCGCAGTCGGGAGATGAGGCACAAATACAGCGGGGATCCCCTGGCAGCTCCTCTGGAGCTGGGCGGTCGCACTTGGCTCCATCACCAGCCCCGTGCCGTCCCTCTGATGCCGCCCGCGAGCCTGGCGGCACTCTCCTGGCCCGGCAGCGTGAGGACCGCCCACCTGCAGCAGAGCTCGCCCCAGGCCTCGTTCTCACAGCCCCGTGCTTTGCTGCGTGCAGTGGTCCTGGCTCTGACGGCTGCCCTGTCCCCGTCCTTCAAAACTGCAGATGTCGGTCCCATGGGAGCCGCTGCAGAGCGAGTTTAAACCCGGGACCTCCCCGGGGATGCCCGGTTGCTGCAGCCCCCTCGTGCCTTGCCTGCGGTGCCCCAGGAGCCTCCTGGTGGGTTCCCAGCCTGGTGCTGAGCGGCTCCGTTCCGCAGGCACGGCCACGGCGTGCTGCCTGCACCGGGCTCCGGAGCGTCTGCGGGGTTTGCGCCTGTCCCGGGTCTCTTCCAGCGAGTGAAGCGAGCTCGGGGAGGATTCCCCAGGCTGCGTCCTCCAGGGGCTGCAGGACCGCGCATGGGAGAGCAGCACGGGCGAGCAGAACGCTTACGGACCGATGGGAGGGGACGCGTGCGGACGGGAGAAGGGGAAAGGAGGCAGGCGGGTGTTGCTCGGTGCTGCTGGGAGGGCAGACAGCGAGGAGCCCCCCTCGTCAGGCTGCCGCGGGGCTCAGCACCGTGGCCCGCGGTGAGGCTGTCCGGGGCTCCGGGAGGAGCTGGCTGCAGGCACCGAGGCCACCGCCAGCGTCACAGAACAGAATCGTGGAATCGTTTGGGTTGGCAAAGACCTCCGAGACCATCGGGCCCGGCTGGAAGCAGGCAGGAGGTCAGTGCCAGCCCCAGGTGCTGCAGCTGTGGCACAGATGCACCTCTTGGCGAGCAGGTCGTGACGGCTCGTGTGTTTTCCCAAAGCTCCCCCCCTGCACGAGGAGCAGACGCTGGTTCTGACCCTTAATAGCTCTGGATCCAGGCAGCTGAGGAATCCTCGGTTCCGTCTCAGCTCAGGGAGGCGCGAGCAGCGGCTCTGCATCGGGAGGGACCCTTCGGGTCCAGGGCGTTGCTGCTCTCCCCATGTTTGGGTGTGCTCCTGCGGGAGCTTTGTGTTTTTGTCATGCCGCTGCTGTGTTTGAGCAGACAGGAGAAGCGAAGGGAAGGCTGGAGGCTCTGCAGACAACGCCCACAATGTTTGGGTCCTGCTGGCCCCTGTGCAGAACCCCCCGAGCAGGGGGGACGTTGGGTGCTGAGGGCCCTCTCCGGAGCTGGGCTCCTCCTCGCGATCCCAGGGGCGAGCTGCTGCTCCCCGCAGGAGGACGCTGCCAGGGAGCTGCGGTGCCACACGTGTTGTCTGCGGGGCTTTAAAACCCCACGGGGTACCGAGGGCAGCCTCGCTCCTGAGGACCGAGCAGAGCAGGACACCGAGCCGCGTGCCGGCGCGGCGTCAATCCGGCGCGAGCCGCGTGGTGCCGAGCAGAGCCGTGCGGGGCCCCGGGGCACGAGGGGCCGCTGCCTGTCAGCGGGCTGCGAGCCCCGCGCTCGGTGCCTCCCTCGCTCGCAGGGCTGTGTAAATATTAGGCTGTCCTTGTCGGGTTAGATTTCCTCCTAATGGCTTCCATCGTCGTGACAAGCCGGGCTTTCTTCCTTGGCAGCCCCTGCGCTGCCCGGCTCCGCTCCCGGCACCCTGGGGACAGGCCCCGGCGGCTGAAGGCTGGGCTGAGGTGGGGGCGTGCTGCTTTCCTAACCCGGGCAGCCCCTCCGGCACCGGTTCCCTAGCCCTGTGTCGCTGCTTCTGCTCTTCCCGGGTTAATTTGTGCTCGTAGCAGCCGCGCCGGCCCAGAGCAGCCGGCAAATTCCTTCGTGGCGGCCCCGTTTCTGCCGAGCCTCCTTGCCTCTTGTCCCCTGGGATGCGCCGCCGGCAGGCGCGGAGGGGAAGGAGACAGCTGCCGGTGCTGGCAGCAGCTCGTGGCAGCACGGCGAGCGCCGCTGCGTGGCACGTGGTGCCCGCGGTGCCTTGCCACCGCGCCGCGGCAGTGGGGTCTCAGGGTCCCCGGTGCCGGCGTTTCCGGGAGTGAGACGCTCGTCGCTCACCGGGCTTCGTCTGGCTGCGGTGTTAGCGGCTCTGCCAGCCCCGTGAAACGGAACGAATCGATGGTTGCCCGCAGGGTGAGAACTTTCAGGGCGAGTCCTTGCCCTGGCAGCCACCTCCCCCCCAGCCCCGGCCCCCGCAGGAGTACGGCTGGCGGCGACGCAGCGGTCGGAGCGATGGCAGGGCGGTGCTGCAGGGCAGGGCGCGCGGAGCCAGGCGACGGGAGGAGGCCAGCAGCAGCCTCTGAAGCCTCCCAGCTTCTGCCTCCCCGTTTTGGAGGGGTACAAGACACCATCTGCTCCACCAAAGGCTTCGAGACGTGAGAGGTCCCCTGGGCTCCGGCCGCCAGCAGGACCTGCTGGCAGTGCCTGCCCCGCGCCCTTGGTGCCTCCCGCGGGGAACTTCTGCCCGGCTTCCTCCTGGGCGCCAGCACTGACATCTCCCAGAGGCTGCAGCTCTGTGCTGTGGCCCCAGCATGGGCTGGGCTGCCCCTTCCTGGTCCTCCGAGGCTGGCCCCGGCACAAACCCTGGCACGAGTCCTCCGAGGCTGGCCCCGGCACGAACCATGTCCTTGCTCTTCTTCTGAAAGCGCCGATTGGGATCCCCTCACATCTGAGCTCAAACCGGAGGCGTACCCGTGTTCACCTGCAGGGCGCTGCGACGGCGTGCGGGTCCCCTTTGTCCCCTGCAAGAGGTTGCTGGAGAATGGAAACCCCTGAAGGCACAAGGGCTGGTAGTGAGATAAACCCGTGTTTGGCCCTACAACTGCCCCAGAGCGGTCTGATGGGCTCCTCGGGGCCCACGACCCGCTCACGAGGAGGAGTAACGTCGCTCCATCTTCACTTTCTTCACGAGCCCTGCATGTGCTGCGTGTCGTTTGTCCCTGAGCCGCCAGCAGTTGGTTCGGAGGCGCCGGAGCGGCTGCAGGTCGGGGTTCTCGTGTTGAGGAGGCGGAGGCCGGATCGCAGCGAGCAGCCCAAGCGAGCGCTCAGCGCAGTGAGCTGGGGTTCGGGGCTGCTGTTCCTGGCGCTCTCGGAAGCCGGACCCCTGCTCTCCTTCAGGTGTCGTTTTGGGTGAGGCCGGGGGTGCAGCTTCACAGGGTGCTTCTCAGGGGGAGCGGGGCACCTGGCAGCGCTGGGCCCGAGAGCCGTCCTGCTTAGCCGGGAAGAGATACGGGGGGGGTGTCGGGTGCCTGCCTTTCCCCACCTCGACCGCACGACCTCAGTGAGGTCTGGGCTTGGCACCGCGGATCCAGGTCCCGCCCCCGCCGTGTGCATCCTGCACCCGGTAAAGCTGAGCGCGAAACCTTGCAGCCCCTCTCCTGCCCACGCTGGGGCCGGGCGTTTCGGCCTGCAGACGTTGCCGCAGCTCCCAAGGCCGCCCGGCACCCGTCTGCTGGCCGCCCCCCACCTCCGTCCCTGCAGCTGCAGCGTGCCCCTTCCTCAGCGCCCCGCTGCGGTGCCGGTGCCGGGGAGCTCCCCTCCGCGGCTGCTGGGACTGTGGGCACGGCGGGGACCTCTCCCCTCCCGCTGGAAGATCGCAAGCCAGGAGTTTCTGATCTCTTCTCCAGAACCTGGGGGAACTGCGTGGGAGCGCGCCGAGGGCTCTGCGGGGGGAGGCAGGCAGGTTCTGCGCGGGGGGAGCGGAGCCAACGCAGCTCCTGCTGCGTTCATCCACCTTCCAGTGACCCTCGGTCTGCAGAGGAAAAGGAGAGTCCAGCGGGGCCGTCAACGCGCCCCGGGGTGTATTGCATGGCTGGCAAGGGCCGTGAGGGACGGCTGCGCCCCGCGGCCACCAGCTGTCCCCGTGGGGCATCGCGGGACGGTGCCAAGGCCGGTGTCCGTCCTCACACCGCTTCATCCGGCCACGGACCGCGGCAGCGCCCTGGGGCAGGCAGGGCTGCTTCAGCACTGCCCCCGTGTCGTGCCCTGGGAAGGGCTCGTGCTCCTGAACGCACGTTTCCTTTCTCCCACTGGTGCTAACTTATGGCGAGAGGACTGCCTCTCCTTTGCATCTCCGCCCGTGGCTCTTGGCAGCCGGGTGCGTGACGTGCTCCTTGTGGGGTTTGCTCCCTGTGCCGGGCAGCTGCGACCTGCCCCGAGCGGTGCCGTGAGGCTCCTGCGGCAGCCGGGGCTCGTGTCCCCTGCTCTGCCTGCTGCTGGCCACCCTTCAGCTCAGGTTCAGTGGCACGGGGCGCTGTGGATGGGGCTGTGGGCAGCGCCCTCCCGCTCCTTGCCCCTCTGCTCGTGGTTCAGCGCAGGGATCCCACTTCCTGGTTTCTCCGAGCTCTTCTGTTGAACTCACCCGGGGCAGTGGGCGCAGGAGCCGTGGCCGATCCATGCGCGGGGCATGTTTGGGCAGGAGGAGGCCTCGGGTCTCATTGTGGGGCCTTCGTCCCTCCTTCCCCGGTCACCCTGCGTCCGGCTGAACGCGTTCTCAAGCCCTGGTGGTGCAGCTGGAGCCGGCGGGCTGCTGACACCAGGCAGCTGCCGCCCACCTCCCCGTTCAGCGGCCAAACCCGCGGGGACGCGGCTCGGTGACGGCTGTCGGTGGTGCCCAGCACTCAGGTCTGGGGCAGGGGACCCCCGGCAGCCCCTGTCCCTGAGCCCCGGCCATGGCGTGGGGTGCTGGGGGAGCATTTTGGGGGGTTTTCCTGGATTTTGGCAGCGTGTGCGGCACAGCTTGCCGCCCTCTGGTGGAACGAGCACCGCTGCAGGGGCTGCCTGGGCTGCGGAGCAGAGCGGTCGCTGCGCTCCCGTGCCTGCAAGGCGGCTCGCGCGGCGCCGAGGAGCGGTGTGGGTAAAGGCCCTGCGTGCACCGGGGCAGAGCGGAGAGGCGCGGGGCACGCCCGTGAGAGGAGCGGGTGCCTGATCCTGCTGCCTGAACCCCCCGTAGCAGTCCTGCCTGCTTCAGGGTAAAACGGCCTCTTTGGCGGGCTCGGTGTACCCCAGGCAGGCTTCGGTCAAACCTAGCAGGGTGCTGGGTGTGGGGGCGATGTCCTAGCTGGGCTCGTCCTTGGTCTCCTGGCGAAGCTTTTCTGCAGGGTCCGGACCTGCCCGTAGGTGCCCCTGGGCTGGCTTTGGGGGTGCAGCAGCCAGGGTGAGACCCCTGCGGAGGTCCCAGGCCTGGGCGCTGCCTTGGTGCCTGTCCTCGGATGGAGCTCGGTGCCCAGGATGCCCGCAGGCCTCCCCGGCAGCGCCAGGTGGCTGCGTGGCGCCTCCTGGCTCCTCGGTGCCCCAGGGCCGTGCAGCGCAGCCCCAGCTCGCAGCCCCGGATCCTTCCCCGCTCGTCGCGGTGGCGGGAGAGGGGGAAATGAGAGGGAGAGATGGAAACTCAAGTCCAGAGCCATCGGAGCGCCAAAAGCCTGGAAAAAAACTTATCTCCAATCTCCCTTTTTAAAAATTTTTTAATAAAGCCTTTTGTTTTTGCAGTAATCTCATCCTCTTGCCGGCCCAGGATTTTCCAGGCTCTCTCCCACCCCGCTCCCCGCGGCTCGGGGGAGCTGCGCGGGTCTGCGCGTCCAGCAGAAGGTGATCACACACTGCGCGGGCTTTACTGCTCCCGCGGGGGACGTTTTCTGGGGCTGGTTTTCCGATTATTTCTCTGAATCCTCCCGTAAACCCGATCTAGCCAGGGTCCCCCTTCTCCCCCTACCCCCGCCCCGAGTGGCGAAGGCGGGGGGGGGAGCGAATATCTTTTCCAGGGAAGGATCTGCAGCTTGCTCGGCACCCACACAGCGGGTCAGCGAGTGGGCGAAGCCTGGCGGCCGGCGCTGTCTGACCGCCCTGCCCTGCCTCGGCCCTGCCGCGTGGCCCCGCGGTGGCCGAGCCCCCGTCCTGGCGCAGAGCGGGCGCGGGGGTCCCCCGGGGACAGGGGCTGCTCGCGGCGCCCTGCGGGTGACTCGTGGGTGACCGCGGACGGGGGCGCCTGGCCCAGCGTGTCACACGTGGCCGTCTCCGTCCCGCCGGCGTTGCCACCGTGGGGCTGTGCTCGCGGCCTCATCCTGCCCTGCTCTCTGCCAAAGGCGTTTGGGCTTCGGAGTGGCTCCAACGGTGCTCAGCGCTTTGAAACCCATCAGTAACTTCAGGTCGTGCTGTGGAGGTCATTGGTGCATCACCCGATCGCGCACGCTTCGTCCAGCAGCTCTGGAGCCCTGAGCGCAAACGTGGTGGAGCCCAGCAGTGGGTGCGGGCCTCGGTGTGGGGCACGGTGCTGGGGAAAGCCTGCCCTCGTGGGGGGCGCCAGGAGCCCCCGTGTGTTGTCCTGCCAGGTGGAGAGCGCGGTCCCGCTGGGCCTGTCCTCCCCGAGATCTGCTGGGGAGGCAGGGATCTGCCAGCAGAGACCTCCGCGGGCAGGAGGAGGGGGCTGGCGGGCACCTTGCGGGGCTCGGGGACCATAAATCCCGCGCCAGGCTCAGAATAACCCCCTGCAGCCGGGCGGGGGCTGTGCGCACCGGGAGCACTCGGGAGCAGCAGACCTGGGGCTCAGCGGGTGGCGCTGCCCGCGCCGACCTCACCCGGGGCTGTCGGTGGGGACGGGGCCCGTCACTGCCTGTGCTCCTGAGACCCGTCCCCGCTGCGGGTTCGGCCTGGGGCCGCCCGCCTGGAAGGTGGCTGGGATGTGGAAGCTGCGGACTTGGAGAGGTTTTGAGCCCGGGGAGTGGGAATGCGATTCCGCGAGCTGTCAGAGCTGCCCCGGCGACCTGTCCTCAGAAGGGAGGCGATTGACTTTGTCTTGGCAGTCCCAGACGAGCAGAAGCGCCCGCTGCTTAATGAGCCCTTTCTTTCCTTCCTTCCTTCCCTCTAACGCGGCGTCCCGGAGGAGCTGGGAGCGAGAGGTCGCGTGCGCAGTGCCGCGCAGGATGCGGCACGGGGCGCTCGTGGTGGCCTCGGACCTGGCACCCGACGGGGCACCGGGGGCAGATGCAGGCTTCGTGGCCCAGCCAAGGCTTCTGCTGCGGGGAGCGCGGCGCTGCAGAGGTTCGTGTGTTGGGACTCACCGAGCTCTTTGTTTCCCTTTCAGGTCAAAGGGGCTCCCAGGAAGCTGGAGGCCGGTCCCTTCCTGACCAAAGAGGAGCGTCTGCTTGCCCAGGACGAATACGAGGAGGACAGCTCAGACGAAGAGGTAGGACCCGCTGCAAAGCTTTTTGTGGTGGTGGTGGTGTTTTTCAATAGGGATGTGAGATAGGGTGGATGCATTTCCCTCTCCTTGCTGGCTTCGGTGCAAACTCACGGGAGGGAGCGTGGTCAAACGGTGCTGCGTCCGGACGGGGATTGCCCCGACCGCTCTTTGCCACTAATGCCAGCGGCTTGGTGTTTGGGGCAGCCAAAGGGGGTGGCGGGTCTGCCTCCTGTGGGGGCAGAGACCCCGTCCACCCTGCCTGAGGGTCGCACCCCCTCTGCCCACCCGGAGCTGTGGCTTTCTGCTGGGCTCCTCGGGCTGCCTGGCAGCCTGGCCCCCGGCCCGCAGGGCCTCGGGTCGACGTGTCGGGAAGGGCTGGAAGCTGCCTGCCTGGAAGGCAGCGGGATCTCGGCGAGAAAGCGCTCCTCGGGTCCGGTTGTTCCAGACAACTCACCGCCTCTCTTAATCGTCTGCTAAACCAATTAGTGCGACTGGCGCAAATCAGCTGTTCCAGCAGAGCCCCGGGGTCGGCACGGAGCGATCGCCGAGGGCTGCGGGGGTGTTTGGATCCGGCCCTCGTTCCGGGGACGGGGGCTCACCTGAAAGGTGCCGGGCAGCCTCGGAGCTTACCGGGACGGGTGCCAAAACCGGGAACTCGCTCGGGACGGGTGCCGTAACCGGGAGCTCGCTCAGGCCGGGAGCAGCCGCGGGGACGTTGGCTGGGGATTTGCGGAGCACGGACGTGAGCGGGGCTCCTGGCCGAGCACCCAGCCCCAGGGTGGCAGCTCCGGGGCATTCAGGATGGTTAAAGGGCCATGGCTTGCGCGTACTGGAGCCCCGAGGGATGCTCCAGCGCCAGCCCCAGGGGACGGGAGGGGAGGAGCGGGAGCCTGCGGCCGCGCTGCTCCCGCCGGGGCCCTGCGGGCTGGATGTTGGAGGCCCACCTGGGCTGGCGCTGGAGCTGCCGGCAGTCCCTGCCCCCGGGTCTGGAATAGAGATTTAGAGAGAGGGGAAATATATGACTATAGAAAACATACACTTGTGTAATGTCTCCAGCATAACCCAGGAAAAAAACCCTTTCATGCAGGAATTCGAGGTCTCTCTCTCCCCAGCTGGTCCTGTTTCAGGGCCCCCGTGGGGGGAGCGCTGATTCAGAACCTGTTGACATCAGAGCAGCTTCCAGTGGCTTTGTTCCTTGTTCCCCGCTCCCAGCCCCCTGCCCTCTCTGTAATTGTAGTTATCTCTCCTCCAGAAGAACCCTGATGCTTCTGCTTCCTGCGGCCGGGATGCGCACACTGGGGGCTTTGTGCTCGGCCGCTTTGTCGTGCGGGATGGGGGGCGCGGGGAGCAGGAGAGCGCTTCCTCGCTGCGAGGGGGGGCTGCGGATTTTGTTTTTCTCTTGTTCTTTTTTGTTGGGAGCTAGCTTGCTTCGTACCTTTGTCCTAATTAGTTTGTGGCCTCCTCCTAATGAAAGGCTGGCTGAGCCGTGACGCCTTAGCACCTCGCGCCCGAGGGCACCAAGGACGCGTGTGTCCGCCCCCCCGGGCCGTCGGGGCGCAGCCTGTCCCGGCACCACGCGAAGCAGGCAGCGGCGTCGCTTTGCGACGTGACCAGGGGCTGGGGCTGGAGCACATCCTGCACCTGCGGTCGCTGCTGCTGGGGGGCTCGGGACCACCCCTCTGCAAACAGCCCCGCGCCCCCCCCGGCAGCCTCGGGGTTTGCGGTGCGGCTCTGACCAGCTTCTCACGGCGCCGAGCTGGGGTGACCGTGGTGCCGGCTGCCTTGGGGACGGCACATCGGGGCACCCTGCGGAGCCGGTCATCCCCGTGGGTCATCCCTGCCATCATCGGTGCCGGCTATCCGGGGGCAACACGCGAGAAACGTAGTGACATCGGGTAGGGACGGTGCCGCGTGCTCCTGCCTGCCCCTTTGCATCGCCACCATGGTTCCCTCAGAGCTGGGCGTTACCTTTAGCGCGGGCAGCTCTGAGTGGTGGTGGCAGGGAACCCCCCCCCATGCCGGTCCATCCTGCAGCCAGCTCCGGTGCTGGGGCCGCCCGGGAGCCCCCGGTGTGTGCCTGTCCCCGGGCGCTATTTCCCTGCCGAGCAGGTGGGTGCCGGGGGTGCCGTGGGGGTCCCCCAGCTGCACGGTGCCCCCCGCCCTGCTCCCCTCTGCCAACCTCTGGCCACTCTCCGGTGGCCCCAGCCGACCTCCCAGCCGGCCCCAGCGCTCAGCGCCCGCAGGATCGCTCCCGAAAGCAGCAGCGGTTGGGAAAACATCCGGTGCCACCGCCGGCATGGCTGTGCCCCGGGGCGCGCTGCTGCCGCTGCGCCGGCTGTCACTCAGCGCCGCCGCTGGCTCGGGGCTCGCGCTCGCTCCTCTCTGCCTGTGCGTGGGCTTGGGAGCTCTTTAATAAAGAATAATAGCTCAGACCTGCTATGCCCCTGTGTTTAGCGCAGACTAAATTTCTTCTAGCTGTGCTCCCGCTCACTTGGCAGCTGCCGGCGCTCAGCCTGGCCCCGCGCCCGGCCGGTCTCTGCCGTGTGCTCAGAGAAGAGACACAACAAAATAAATCGGTTTCCTGGCCGGGCCGGGCGGGTAGGGAGCCCGTGTCGCACGCGGGGCCTCCCCGTGCCCGCCGGTGGAGCCCCCGGGGTCCGTGCCCGCCGTGGCGGTGCCGCCGGGGGCCGTCCCCCCGCCCGCCCCCGGCCCCCGGCGCTCGCCGCGCAGCCTGGGCGTCACTGCGCTCGGCCGTGCGGAGATGAATGGCCGCGAGCTGCAGAGGCTGTCAGGGCCTCGCTGGGAGGAAGCAGTTTTGGGGCTTTTGTTTGGTTCTGTTTCCTCCCACAATGACTATTCCATATGTCAGTGGATAATGAATGAAGGCGCGTTGAGTGCTCCTCGGTGAGCCGGCGGCTGTTCCAAGCCCACTTCCCTCCTCCGCAGCGCAGCTGAGCCGGGCGGGGGGCGCAGCGCTGGCCGGGCCGAGGGAGCTCTTCTTTCAGTAGCTGATTAGCCAAGAGAGGAAAAAACCCTGCAGAATGTGCTGCTGGCAGACAGCTCCTTAAACTCATCGCTCCGTGTGTGTGTGCGCGGCCGTGCGTGCGCTTCCTGACCTGCCTGGCTCCGGCAGATGCTCCCGGCTCGCCGCTCCCCCGCGAGCGTGCCTGGCCGGGCGGCCGCGCGTGCTCGGCCCCGCGGAGGTGCGAGAGGAGGCGGCGAGGAGTTCGGGGCGCGGGCTGGGGGCGGCGCGGGGCCGGGAGGGCCTGGCACCCCCAGGCCGCAGCCACCCCGGGGACGCACCCAGGAGTCGGTTCCCAAACCGCCTCCGCTGCCCTGCGTCGAGTGGTTGTGCTGCTGGCATCCACGCTTTTTACGTCCCTTCCCCTTTCTGCGGAGGGGAAGGCCCGTGCTAGCGCTGCTCTTCCCCCTGCAGAGCGTGCCTGCGCCCGTCCCCGGGAGCAGCGGCGCCCTGCGCTTGTTGGTACTGAGAAGGGAGCAGGGCAGGGAGCTTTGGGGAAGAGCTCTCCCGCGTTACCTGCGCTGAAGGAGGCGGCTCTGGGGGTGGCGGGGGCTCCTTCGCGCCTGCGGGGCTCCCGAACAGCCACTCGCTCACAGGAACCGAGTTCTTGGAAAGTGCTCGGTGCAAGCATCTGCTGCCGCGCTCGGCGGCGGGAAGGAGTTGGAAATGGGCTGCGAGAAGGCAAGCACTGACAGCGCCGTTCCAGCCCGTCGGTGAGGTCCTCCAGCTGCAGTGCCATGCCCCATTTCCATTATTCCGTTTTGAAAAGACGTAGGGAGAGAAAAAAGAGCTCCAGAGATGGATAGCGGGGCTAATTGGAGGCCTGGGGGGAATCGGGAGATGAAGAGATGTGGAAAGACAAGGTTTGTGTAGCTTGGAGCCGGAGCGGAGTCTGAGAGGACACAATAACAGGATGCAGAAGGTAGCACAAGGGGATATTGGAGGAGATGAAAAGGCGTCGGGTTTAACACCGCAGTGGCAGGAGAGGGGCGCGCGCCCCGCGCGGGCGGATCCTCTTACACAGCGCTGGCTGCAGGCCGCGTCGCCGTGCGGTGCCGGTGGTGCCAAAGGCTTTGAGACCGTGAGGTCTGCAGATACCGCCGCGAGTAACGAGAACATCTGGAGCCGCGGCGTTTTAAAATAAAACTGGCGCTCGCGGCACCCTACGGACCAACGCTCGGCCCCGGGCTGTGCACCCCGCGGGGCTCCGCTCCCTGCCGGGGCCGCTGGGCGGCGGGGTGGGAGCAGCGAGAGGCAGGGGACGGGGCTCGGGGACCCCTCTCCTCCCACTTGGCCAGGGGTCTGGGGGGCTCCGCAGGGCTGCTGCGGGGTCTGGGCTGCTGCGGGGTCTTCTCTCCAGCAGGCCCCAGCCCACCTTCAGCAGAGCAGCGGCCACCCGAGGTGCTCATCCCCGCTGCCCGTGGGTTTCCCGTGGGTTTCCCGATGAAGGCCGGCGCAGGGGCTCCGGTAGGGGCCTCAGCTGCTGCAGGTTCGTGTGCTACGTGCAGGCTGGGCAGAGTCGGAGGGGCCCGAGCCTCGCCTCGCGCCCCGTGCCCCTGGTCCTGCTCTGGAGGAAGAGGAGGGAGGGATTCGGGGCCGGCTCCGCGCCTGCTGGGACACTCGGGGCCCCCGCAGGAAGGCAGGGCTGGCCCGCGGGGGGAAGCTTCGGCAGCTGCGAGCGGCTCGGGCACTCGCTCGGGTTTCTGGTGCTCGCAGCCAGGACGGAAAGTTTCCGTGCGCAGCGTGTCAGAGCCTGGGGACCGCGGCTGGAGCTGCCAGGCCCGGGGCAGCCCCTTCCCCACGCTGCTGCCAGCGAGGGCTCAGCACCGCCGCGTGTCCCCGCGCTGCGCCGGCCTCGCGCTCGCCGTGGGGAAGTGGCCGGTGGCACGGGCGCCTCCGCTGCCGGGGGTCTCCGTGGGGGGGACGAGGAGGGCTCGAGGTCCAGGCAGGGCTGGTGCAGCGCCGAGGGAAAGCCACCGATTAACCGGTGCTGATACAGGCATGAAAAAAGAGGTAAATTACTCTGTCTTTTGGCTGCCCCAAGCTTGATATTTAAAGCGTTTGTAAAGCAGCTCAGTTGGGGCAGGAAAGGCTTTTTCCTTCTGGAAGGAATGACATCACCGAATGCATTTAAACGATCAGGTCTCTGACCCAAGGAGAGCGAGAAACCCACAACAACTTTCGGCTGATGAGTGGAAACTTTTCTTTCTTTCTTTTTTTCTTTCTTCTTTTTTTTTTTTTTCCATTTACTTTCCCCCTCTGCGTGCTGGGTCTGCGCGCTCGGCTGCGTCTCAGCTTACGGCCTGTCCTTCTGCGGGAGCTGACTCCTGCGAGCCGGCTCCTCCGTCCCGCCTGCCTCTGCCCCCCGCTGCCCCCGGGCACCCGAAGGCTGCCGGCACCTTCGTGGGGTGACGCCGGGCACGGAGCTGGGCGCAGGTGGCGGGCAGCGCACCCAGGCAGCAGCGCGAGCTCACGCTTGGCAGGGTTAGAGCTGCCTTACAGCGGGGCTGATGGCACTGACCCCGTCCCCAGCACCGCTGCCCCTTCCCACGGGAGGGCCTGTCCGTGGCACTGGTGTTGTGCCGGGCACCCACCAGCTCCAGCAGGCAGGGATCAGCCTGCGCGCAGGTGCAGGACAGGTGAGGCTGAGCACCAATTTCCCCGTACGCAGCTCAGGCACGGTCCCGCACCGGGTGAGGGGGCTGGCGGTGTCCCCTGCCGCGTCCCCTGCCGCGTCCCCTGCCCCGCTTCAGCAGCGCTCGCCTGCCTGGGTTTGCACCGTGCCCGATGTCACCAAGCCTCTCAGCACCCTGTGCCTGTTCTTGCCATCCCCGCACCGCTCGTGCTGCGCTCTGGCCGCAGGCACCTGGCGTGGGGCGCGCCAGCCCGCTCCCCTTCCCGGCGAGGATGGCGAAGCGCAGCGTGCTCTTGCCGCCCCCGCCGCTGGAGCGGCTCCCACCTCTCCGCTGACGGAGCTGGCGGAGCCTCCGCCGCAGGGAGCCAGGGATCCTGCTAGCGTTCAGCCGGCAGCGTGCCTCCTGCCGAAGGAGCGCCTCGTCCGCCTGGCGCTGCTCCAGCCACGCGGGCATTGCCGCGGGCGGGACGGGACGGGACGGCTGCGGGCACCGCTCGGCCGCCCCGCCTGCAGGTGCTGCCTGGCGCAGGCGTGGGCTGGGGCGCGGGGACCCCGAGCATCCCCAGCCCTGAATGGCTGGCCGCTGTTCCAATGTCCCACCTCATTAGGCTCGGCTCCGCTCTGGGTACGGAGGACGTGCGGAGGAAGCAGGAGGCTGCTCGGCCAGCTCGGGGACCCGAGGGGGTTGGTGCGCGAGCCCGGGGCTGACGCTCCGCCACCGGGATCGCTTCCCCGAGCCGCGGCGCACCGTGCGCGTTTGCTGCCCCTGTGAGCTGCCCCTGCTGACGGCTGCCACCAGGCACACCGCACCTCTCCGGCGGGGAAGGCTTTGCAAAGCCGCTTTCTGCTCCTGGGGGACGCGTCCGGCGCTCCTCGCCCCGCGCCCAGGCAGGGCCGTGCGTCTCCCGCTCATCCGGCGCTCGTTGCTGCGGTGCCCGTGGCCGACCGTGGCTTTGCCCGCGCCATCTGCCCAGTGCCCGGTGCCGGAGCAGGCGGTGCGGGTGGGCGGCCGTGAGCACAGCACCGGCCTGGCACTTTTCTCACCCCGGCTGTGCCAGCGGTGTCAGGGGGACTGTTTGGGAAGGTTCCTGGGTCTGCTGCGGCTGCTTCCTAGGAGCGCTCAGAAGCGCGGGTTTCTGCCCGCAGAGGGGAGGCTCCTCGCACAGCGACGTGTCCCCCTCCAGGGGAGGTCGGGGGCTGAGCACCGCTGGGATTCCTCAGCACAGACGTCAGCGGGGCGCACCCAGCGCTGAGACGGGAGGCCAGGAAGGAGATGCTCGGGCTGGCAGGAGAGGAGAAGCGTCCGGGCAGTCGGGGCTGTGGGGGAGAGGCTCACGACGCAGTGAAGGGCAGCACCAGCACCCTGCAAAGAGCACCCTGGACAGGCAGCCTGGGGCGAGCAGGGCACGGAAACAAGTATTTGGACTGTGCCTTCGGAGAGTTGTGCATTCGGAAGGCTTTTAGTGACTTAAGAAAAAAGGCACGGTGAACTCCCAAGCAGAAAGCAACCGTCACCAAACAGCCAGTAATTCGGAGCCAGTGCGAGGAAGGCAGGAAAACCAAAACAAACAGAAAACCAGGCGCTGCTCAGCCTTGCTCCCTGGCAGGGATTCCTTCCTCGCGCTGCCTGGAGGGGCTGCGGGGGCACTGCTAGCAGCACCTGAGCGAAAACTTGGCCTGGTTGGTTTCGTGGGGTCGGGGTTTCAGCCGTGAGGCTGGCGGAGGGCAGGGTGTGGAAGTCGCCCAGCTCACCGCGGGGCACTGCTCGGGACCCAGGGCTGCAGCGTGCGCCGGGCACCCAGCGCTGCTCTCCGGTCACGGCGAGGGGGATTTGTGGGTGCCTGTTGAGTTAAGACCCCCCGCTCCAGACCGGCCAGGTCAGTCTGTAAATTCCTAACATCGCCCGGGGGGAGGCAGGAGAGCGGCGCTCAGCAGGCGGCGCAGTTCGGCAGCGTGCAGGCGAGGAGGGAGCAGCGCTGCGAGCTGGGCCCATGGCGCTGGGGAAGGGGCGAGGCAGGCACAGGGCCTTAGTGCACGAATCCTGCACCTCCTTTTCCCATCGCTGCCGCGGTGCTGAGGCTCCCCTGGCTCCTTGCCCCTTCTTGGCTGTCCCTGGGACCAGAAGTTTCTCCCCTTTGCCGTCAGCCGAGGTCTCTGGGCCTGCTCGCAGGCGATCTGGCCCTCGGAGGGCAGGAGATGCTCGGGGAACGCTCTGGCTCGAGCGCCCGGCGGGCAGGGGCTGCCGTGCCTGGGCCTGGGCAGAGTCCTTCCAACGGATCCGCCGTGCCTGGTGCCAGCCCATGGTCCTGGCCCTGCCGACCTGGCCCCGTGGTCCTGGCCCCGTGGTCCTGGCCCCGCTCCTCCTCCTGTCGCTCACGGTTCTCTCGCAGGCTGGCCCCGCTGGCAGATTTTTTTTCGTCTCTCCCTATCCAGTAGCACAGCTCGTCCAAAAAAACACCGCTCGGCTTCGCTGCAATTCCTGGAAAAACTCTGGAACAAAATAATCAGCCCCTTCGCAAACCTCTGGAAGATAGCGAGCGGGCCGGTGCCTGCCAGCACCGACGAGGCTGTCGAAGCGATCGAGCTTTCCTCCCGCAGCGCGGAGCGAGGCCGGAGCGGGCGGCGGTGGCGCAGCGGGCGGCGCGTGGCCTCGTGGCCGGCCGGGAGGACGCGCACACTGGTGCTGCGCGGCTTCACGCTCATCCTGCACCTGCCTCACAGCTCCTTCCTAACCCACGTGGCGGGTGGAGCCGTGCTAATTAAATGAGCCTTGCTAATTGGGTAGGGGGCACGGCACAGCCCAGCGCGTGCCGGCTGCGGCAGCACGGATGCGGCGCCACCCCAGGCGGGCGGTTTGCTGCCCAGGGGAACGCGGGCTGGTGGTGAGAGAGAGCCTCGGAGCAGCCTCCTCTGCCTCTGCTCCGCTCGCCCCGCAGCTGGACGGGGGCTCCTGTGCCGGGGCTGCCCTCGGAGGGAGGAGAGGGGCCAGCAGCGGGCGTGCAGGAGGCTGTCCCCGGGTCTCCGTCGGGGGGTTTGGCCTCAAGGAGGGAGGGCTGGGGGCCGCAGCTGGAGCGCTGGGTTCAGCTCTGGGCCCGCGGTGCTGGCGAGCAGGGGATGGAGATGGGGGCTGCTCCCAAAGGTCCCTTCCCTCTGGGCCCTGTGCCCAAGCCAGCCCCCTTGTCTCCCGCGGCGCCTGGCTTAGGGTGCTGGGAGGCCTCGGCGGGACCCCTGGGGAGCCGCACAGCCGCGAGGACGGCCATGGGGCAGGCCCTGTTGTCTGGGGGTCGCCAAGCCCAGGGCAGACAGACGGTGTCAGAGAGCAGAAAGGGGCAGAGCTGGCCCCGCGGGGGCAGGGGAGGGTGGACGTGTCCTTGCGGGCACCGGCAACCCCACCACAGCACCCCACTGCCGTCATGGGGGCGAGGCTGACGCGCCCTTCGGTCGGAGCCTCCTTCTCCCAGGGTCACAGAGCCGGAGCCCTTCCCTGCGGGGCTTTTCACTTCCCTCCAGCTGCCGGCCCCAAGGGAAGGAGCAACCCGCAGCAAGGAGCTGGTTGGTTTCCTTCCTTAGGGCTTTTGCCCAGGTCCAGCCCTTGAGGTGAAGCCTCTGCTCCAGGGGTGCCCCGCTCGTGTCGCTGCCGGTGGCGCAGGGCGGGGGGCCGCACGCCGGGCACCTCTGGTGCGCCTGGCACACGCGTGTGTCACCGCGAGCTCCTGCATGTCACCACGGGCACGCCTCTCTGGGGCCTTTCCCTTACACTGCCGGGCTGGCTCTCGCTTCATCCCAATACACAGCGTGGGCTTTTTTTCCCCTGGAGCGGGGATAAGGTTCTGGAGCTCGGCGGGGCTGGAGGGGCTGCCCGGCCCGGGGTGATCTGACGGGGCGCAGTCAGCGCCCGCTGGGCTTCCAGGAGCAACCCGGCTTTCGGGCAGCCTGCAGGGGAATCTGCAGCCGGACCGGGTGCTGGGTCAGCCGGCGCGGCCGCTGCTGTGACACCGGTCTGGGGACGCAGGCGGACACCCCGGAGAGGCAGGTGCCTGCTGTCGGCGGTGCTGGCTCACACGCGGGGCAGGAGCTGCCTCGGGAGCGAGCTCTGGGTCTCCGCAGCCCTCGGGGACGTCCTTCCCCAGGCGCAGGCGCGGAGCCCGGTGGGCGCGGGTCCCCCTGCCCCTCAGCAGCCGCGCCGCGGGGCCCAGGCGCGATCGGAAGCCGCGTCCGGTGCCGGCGCTCGCCCCCGGGGCTGGGCTGTAACCGGAGAGCGTGCGGAGCCGCTGCCGAGTGCCTGTTTGTGCGTCCGGGAACCACGCGTCGCTTTGCTCCGCGGCCAAGCGCCGCTAACGGCTTCTGCTGGCTACCGAAGTGCCGGCTGCCAGAAGCCTTGGCCGCAGCCCCCGCTCCCCCCGGCGTCCCCGCTCCCCTCGGCGTCCCACCCCAGCTGCACGGCGCGCTCTGGCCGAGGGGCTCGTGCTCGCGGCCCCCGAGCCCCACGGCAATCCCTCTTTGTTCACGAGGGCGCCTCGCCCCGCTCCGGCCCTGTCCTGAAACTCGCTCACGGCCACGGCTCCCCGGCGGGCCCGCTGCCGCCCTCGGCCCTGGGCTGGGGTCGGGCCCTGCGTCCCCCCATCCCCCAGGGCTCGGGGGGGCACACCAACCCTGCGCCCCCTTTCCACTGTCCGGCCCCCGCTCGCGTGCGTCCCGTCTCTTTCCTCTCCCAGCGTCAGGTTTTCCTACCACATCGGGTTTTCCCATTACGCGCTGCTCCGGCGCAGGGATGTGGGTGACGCTCAGGCATTTGTTTCGCCGGGGAGCGAGTCCGTCTGCTCCCAGGAGCGCGTCCTCCCGCACGGCTCGGCTCGGGCCAGGCCTCCTTCCGGAGCCCGGCTCGGGTGGCAGGAGGGGGAGGCGATGCGCCGAGCGCTGGCTTTGCAGGAATGCTGCCTTAATGACCCGGGGTCGTTAAAACCTGATTCGCTTTGTGCTTGGGGACGAGGCTGGTGGGAGGCAGAGGTGCCCTGCGCTGTGGGGGGCCGGGGGCAGCGACCGGTGCAGCTGCGAGGGGCCGGAGCTCCCCACGTCGTGCAGTCGCATCCTGGAGCGGCTCGGGTCGGAGGGGACCCCAAAGGTCATCTCCCACCTCCCCGGCGTCCTCCTGGCTGTGGGCTCAGCCCTCCACGAGCGGCCTCGTGAAGGCCAAGCCACTGGAAAGGCCCCCCTGGGGCGTAGGGACGTGGGTGCTGGTGACAGGAGCGGGGTCTGGTGCGTGCAGGAGGCTGCGGGGCTCGTGCCGAGAGCCAGCCAGGCACGAGGCCGCCCCGGCTGCGGTGCTCAGGGCCTGTGGGATTTGCTTCTTCACTGAAAGGGAATCGCCAAGGGAAAGCCTCCCCTCTGCGGCCGGAGCTGGGGCGGGCAGTTCTGGGGGGCCGTCGGGGCAGGGCTGCTGCCTCCTGCAGTGAGGAGAGCAGGAAAATGGCACCTTGTGCCCTCTGGGGTGCGCGTGCTTCGCCTGTAGTACTGCAGCCCCCGGAGCCGCTTCTCTGGGTTCATGCCACGCAGAAGGAGCTGGAGCCGGCGCCGGAGCCCTGTCACCGTGCGGAGCATCCCCTCGAGGCGGGAAGGAGCCGCGCATCCCGGCAGGGCTCGCTCGGGGCCGGCGGTCACCGTGCCGCGCGTCCCGGGTCCTCCCTCTGCCCCCCGCCCCCGGCGCCCGGCAGGAAATCTGCCTTTAATGGGCTCTTCAGGGGAAGGGGCCGTGTTTTCCTTAGCAGGAGGAATGCTGACATGGAAGACTCTGCTCTTTCTTTCTGGCAGGTCCCGGGGAGCAGCGGGGCTGGATCGCGTGCTGCTCCCGCTGCGCGGGCTGATCCTTCCGTGGGCGGGGGGGGCCGGGGGGTGCAGGTGCCAGACCCACCGCCCGTCACCGCGGGCAGGGCTCACGCGGCGTTTCCTTTCATCCGCGCCGAGCGCTGCTCCCAGATGGCCGGGAGAGGGGGTCCCGGGGGGGTCCTGGGCACGATGAAAAGCAGCTGGGGGACGGAGCCCGCGAGCGCCTGGCTCGTTCCCTTCCCCAGCGGCGTAAGGGGCAGCGGGGGCGTCCCTGAGCCCGCCAGGAAGGGGGAATCCGTCGATCCCAGCGGGAAGCGCACGCTCCGCAGGTGGGGAGCGGTGGGAGGGGGCCGCGCATCCCAGGAGGCCGCTGCCCAGGCCCGTGGCCCCGTCCCCCCCCCCCCCGCCCCCCCTTGCCCTGCTTGGGAAGGCGCCGAGGCAGGGGGCCTGTGCTCTGCCTTTACATCTCGTAATCTTTAACGAGCTGGGCCTGCTCTGCACAGAAGCGAGATGTGGGCGGCTCCTTTATAAGGCAGCTCTTGGCCGCGGGGAGGGGAGCGTGCGCGCAGGCCAGCGCCAGGATTTGGCACCCGGCGGGGGTCGAGGCAGCCCCTCCAGGGCCGCTGGCCCCTACTGAGCACCATGCCGGCCGTGGCCCCCGGCCCCGTGCCTTCTGCCGGTGCTGGACACGTTCGCGGGGCAGCTCCCAAGCCCACGTAACCACAGCCCCCCTGCAGCAGGTTCCTCTGCTCCGTGGGGTTTCTCCCGCCCCGGCGCTGCTGCAGGATCTCCGTGGACCCGCGGTGTGGGACCTCCCCGACAGCGTCCCCGTGGGCACCGGGCCGGGCAGCGGCGGCTCCGGGTCTCCCCCGGCTGCGCGGGGTCAGCCCCCGTGTCCTCCCGGTCCGTGTCTGTGCCGCGGAGGGCAGAGTGCCCAGGGAGAGGGGGAATGCCTGGTGCCCCCCCCCCCCCCCGGAGCAGCCCCCAAGGTGTTGAGAATGGAAAAGTCCAACCACGGTCAGAGCACGGAGCGGGACTTGCCAAAATTAACAGTTGATTCGGGTTTGCGGGAGCAGGAGCCAAAACGCAAGGAATCTTGGATTCGAAGAGGGAAACTTTTTCTGTGGGCAGTAAATCAGCACGGAAAGATCGGAGGTGGGGGGGGGGGGGGAGACCGGCCCCCGCGCGGCCGCTGGCAGCGGGCAGAGGCGTGAGCGCGGCCGGTCCCGGGACCTGCAGCCACCACCACGACGGGCTCCGTGCTGTCCCCGCGGCCTCCTGCTGTGGAAGATGGGCTGCGAGGTGGGGGGGGGATGGGGACGGGTGCCGTTACCTGCCGACAGCCGCTTCCCTGCCTCCCCTCGTGACAAGTGCGGCTGGCGAGAGCGGGACGGCTGGGACGTCCCAGAGCGCCTGGCGCAGAGGGGAGCTGCCCGCGGAGGTGCTGAGCCCGCGCCCCGGGCGGTGCTGATCGGGGACACGCGTGGCCCTGGCGCGTGGCGGGCACGGAGCGGATCTCGGCTGTGCTCCCAGGGCTGTGCGGATGCGGCAAGTCCCGGGCTGCCCGCTGTCCTGTGAGCCTGTTGGCTCTGAAGCCTAGTGGTTGCCCTCTGCGTTGCCTTTGGCAGTGCTCGGGGGGTCTCTCTGGGGGGGCTGTGGGTCCGTACCCCGCACTGACCCCCGGGGGGGCTGAGGCTGGCAGGGAGCACGCACTGCCCTGGTCCCGCTGGAGCCGGCCGCCCAGGGCCTCGTCCCGCTGGGTTCTGAACCTCTCCAGCGACGGAGACCCCACAGCCGCCCTGAGCAACCTGCAGCGGAGCGGGGCCGCCCTCGTAGCAAGAAAGCGTTTCCTGGTGTTCGGGCGGAATTCACCTGCTCTTCGTGTGCCCTCCTGCCTGACAGCGGGCACCGCCGGCCTCCCTCGTCCTTGCCCTTTGTGCCTGCCCCTCCCCACCTTGCTAGGGTCCCCTCTGCCCCGGGGGGCCGGGACGGTGCCACCTCCCCGTCCTGCCCAGGGAGTGCCAGGGAGGCCGCTGACAGCGGCTCACGAGGCAAACACGGCTCCTGGGGAGGGCTGCGATGGGGGAGGCGCCGCCCGGCCCCGAGCGGAGGAAGCCGTGAGCGCTTTCCCCTCGTTAACTGCTCCGCGGTTCCTGCGCGCGGTGCGGGGATTCCCAGCCCCGCACCCTCCGACCCCGCCGTGCCCCTCGCTGCGGGGCAGGGGGCTGCCGCAGCCCCGCGTCGCAGGAGGAGGGCACGGGGCGAGGTCCTGCCGCCCCCTCCTCTGGTCCGTGCCTCCTCCCTCGCTCCTTCCCCATCCTCTGTCCCCGGGGAGGCCGGGGCCGGGATGCTCCTGGCTTCCTCCCCTGCACCGCGAGTGCCGGCAGCGCCCTGAGGCACGGGCACGCACCGGGGGCTGCTGCCCGGTGGCCGGCCGGGTCCCCAGGCTGCGGTGCAGGACGCGGTGGGGGGGTTCAGCACCACTGCCTCCTGGGGAAGGAGACCAGGGGGGTCTCAGCGCCGGTGCCTCCTGGGCAGGGAGGCCGTGGGGCTCGGCTGCAGCGGTGCCGCTGCTGCCCTGCCTTTAGCGGGAGGCGGCTGGTTCTAGGAGGAGCGACGGCCTGGGCCCGTCTGTCTAATCACGGAGTGCTGGCAGTCCGTACGTCCCGCTTCTGGCCCGGCGCTGGGCAGGAGCAAAGAGCTCGGCACAAAGGCGTCCCAGCAGCCTCGCCCCGTGCTCCTGGGCAGCATCCCAGCCTGTGGAGGGGAGCCAACCGTGTGCGCTAAGGGGGAAACTGAGGCAGGGGCTGGTGGCTCGCGTGGGAGGTCCCAGCTGCTTCAGGTGGCCTCCGGACCCAGGGCCCGTCTCCGAGCTCCAGGGCACCTCCTCGGAGCACTGGAAGCGACTGGGATTCGGCCGATGGAGCCGGGCACCCGCGCGTCTCTGCCGCCCGGCACCGCTGGTGCGGGCTCTGGCGGCCCTGCCCTGGCCGGGCTCCCTCCCCGCCTGCCCCCTCGGCGGCTCCTGGCTGCTCCCCCGTCCCCGTCCCGCTCGCTCCAATTGGAGCTGACGTGCTCTATTTGTCAGAGATAAAAAATAGCGGAGGAGGAATGGAAAGACAGGAGGCACAGGAAAGCAGTTTGGTAGTTAGAGACAGAGGAACAGAATTAACGTGCAGTGGGGGATTTGGAGCGAACACTGCACGCATTGTAATCCGATAGGGGCAGGGGAAAAAAGAGAGACCGAGAGAGAGCGGCTGACCCCGAATCCCCGGGGGAGACGCGGGGAGAGCAGGAACGAGGAGAGAGTGAAGGATTCCAGAGGTGGACTGGCTTCCTCTTTCACCAGACAGACACAGGGGAGACGGGCAGGGCGCCAGCACCGTACCTGCACTTCCAATCTGAGCCATTGACAGCTGGAGCTGCCTGGGGAGGGGGCGGGGGCGGCCGAGGGGGCTCGCGCCCGCTGCCGGGGCCGGGGACGCACCGGGGCCGCCGGCCGACCCCGCTCGGGGAGCGCGGCTGCGCCCGAGCCACGGCAGCGGAGCGGGGCGCAGGGGGCCCGGCTCGCCGGCACCGGGGGGGTCCCCGCCCGCGGCTCCCTCCCCGCCGGGCCGGGGGGCTCGGGCGGCACCTGCCCTGCCGGGGGAGCGGGGATCCCAGCTGGCAAGCATCGGGAGCGAGGGGGAGGGCGGGGAGCAGCTCGCAGCAACTAAATCAGAGGAAGAAAGGGGCTGCCGAGCCCGCCCGGCGGGGTCACATGTGTTTCCTGGCAGCCGCGCAGGTGCTAAGCAGGGCTGCAGGCAGGGAGCACCTTGTGATGGATCATGTGGGGAGCGCAGCAGCTCATTCCCCCGGCCTGGGGACAGGTAGTTGCGAGCAGGGGGCTCGCCCGGGCCAGGCTTTCAGCGGCGGTGGCCGCGGGACCCTCCGGGGGCGGGCAGCGCGGCGCCCGGCGGTCGGGGCGGCCGGGACGGCTCCGTGCTCGCCGCGGGCAGAGCCGCGCTCCCCGCGTTTGCCCCCACGTCCCCAGCCCGGCCCGACACGCGGCTCCCCCAGCAAGGCGGGGGGGACGCGGTGTCCAGGCCGAGAGCCAGGGCTGCAGCACCGGCCCCAAATCCCAGGGCACCGACGTGACGCCGAGCACGGCCCGCAGCGAGGTGGTCGCGCCGAGTGCTTCTGGTTTGCGGCGCCAGCTGAGCGGTGACTGCCCCCCCCCCCCCCCACCCCCGTTACGCCTTCTGAAAGCTTCGTCCAGGTCCTGGGGCACCCGTGGGCGTTTGGGAAGGGGCTGCGGAGGCACAGCCCCACTCGTTCGTGCTGGGCGACCCAGCACGGTCGCACCGCTCCGTGCCACGAGTGGCGGAGATGTGCCGGTGAGCGCGGAGCTCGGCCTCGGGGCAGGCGCGCGGTGCCGTGCCTCCTCCGGGCCCCGGGGACGTGCAGGGGGCACGAGCATGGCGGCAGCACGGCCCCGCGCGCCTGGGCGGGCACGGCCCCCTCCCCCAGCCATCTGCGGGTTCCTGCAGGATTAAGAGGAGGAAATCTGGAATTGGGTTACTCTCAATATTGAACCTGCCATTACGATGGTTTTTATTTTGCTCCGTTCCGATCGAATTGGATGCAGCCCGCTTTTTAGCCCTTAATGGCTTGGCTTTGAGAATTTCCTTCAAAATTACACCGCTGGCTTCCTGTTCTCAGAGCTCCCCGGAGCCCCGCAGCCATGCGGAATGGCCGGGGAAACCGATCCCCCCCGGAGCCGAGCTGGGGCGTTCGCGTCCTGCCGTGCCTGGGGCTGCGCGCGGCACCTCTGGGCTTCCTTCTCTTCCTTCCCTGCCCATTTCGCTCACCCCCCGGGGCCAGGGCTGAGCCTGGTAAGCAGTTAGTGCGTGCCTGCACGAGGAGACATCCCCGTGGCGCAGCTCTCCCCGTCTCGCTGGGCTGTGGGGCAAGGAGGAAGCAGGGCCCGTCGGGCCGGGCACTGCGGTTCCCGCATCTGGAGCGGTCCCTGGGGCTGGCGAGACCCGGCTCTGCTTTCCTGAACCCCGCGTGTAAATCCTTGTGTGCTGGCAGGCTGCGGTCTCACCTGACACCCCAAATCCTTGATCCCGGCTCCCATGTGCCCTGCGGTTCCCCCAGGACGGCTCTCGGCTGGGCGCAGCGTGCAGCATCCCCCTGATTTTCTGGAGCCGTTTTTCCCTTCCTGGTGGGTGCGGGAGATGAACGGGTGGGAGCTGAAGCCAAACGGGCCTGGGAGCGTGCGGGGGTGGCGAGGTTTCTCCCCGGAGGGCAGGTTTCTGGAGACAGCTCCTTACAGGAAGGGGCTGCTTCATCTCTTTGTCCTTTCCCACTCGTGGCAAAGAGGCGGACGGGTCTCCGTCTGCCCCGAGGCGTTCAGGCCCAAGGGGACAGGCGATGCCCCGCGGTGCTGCTGCATCTGGCCCTGCCTGCGCCCGAGGAGCTGCAGCTCCTCCCTGCCGGCCTGCTGGCACCGCGCACCTCGGCTCCGTGCTCCTAACGCTGAGCTGCGGTGGGGCTGGGGCAGGAGCAGCCCCCAGGGCGTATCGTGGGGCTCAGTGGGTCCCACCCGGGGAAGGCATCAGGGCACGCACTGCCGCGGGGTGCGGGGCCGAGCCTCAGAGGTGTGGGGAAGCGGGGCGCTGCGAGCCCCTGGGGGGGCCGGGCGAGGGGCCGGGGGGTGCCCGAGCTCTCCGGCCCCTGCAGCTGGGCAGCCCGGCTGCTCGGGGGCTGCCGCACGCCCCAGGCAGGCCTGCTTCCCCAGGAAGGTGTGTTTAAAGACCCCTTTCCTTTCTTCTCCGGGACCTCTTTAAGGCTTTACTAGCTAACCTATAATTTTCACCTGCATTATTTTAATAGCCCGCCAGCTGCACGCGTTGCCGCGGGGCGGGGGCGCGGGGGCCAGGGGAGGTGTATGGAAGCGATTGGGAGCAGCAGCGGCTGCAGCCACGTGCAGGCTCCCGTCCCGAGCACAGCAGCGTGCGGGGACACCGGGGGCTGTGCGTCCTGCATCGGGGACCTCGCGCCCCGAGCTGCCCGGTCCACGTCTCCCCAGGGCTCCCGGGGCGAGGGCGCCAGGCCGAGCCTCTGCACACCCACCCATGGCTGAGGTCGGGTGTTTCAGCCACGGCGGGCCAGCAGAGGCTGGGCTGGGAGCCGGGAGGGGACGTGGGGACAAGCTGGGCTGGGGGCAGACAGGGTCGGCAGAGCCCCATGCTCTGGGCTGCCAGGTGCCGGCGTGCCACGAGGCCGGCGGGACTCTTTGGTCACTGCCAGGCAGCGCGGTCGCCTGGGGAGCTCGGGGCTGAGCCAGGGCACGGCTGCGAGGGGCAGGAACCGGCAGCGGGGCTGGCGGCGGCTCCGTGCCGGGCTGCTGCCGGTGTTTGGTGTCCCCGGTCCCCTCCGGAGCGTGACAAGGAGCAGACGTGCAGGGGCGATGCAGCGTGCGGCACCAGGAGGGACCTGGGGGCTGTGGTACCCCCGTCTGCACCCCCTGGGTGAAGCTCGCCTCGCCAGGACCGCGTCGGAGGCAGCGTTCGCTGCCGGGTGCGCGAGGCGGGGCGGCGTGCTGTGGGTTGACTTTGTGCTGGCGTGCAGAGCTCTGCTGCCGCGGGAGACGCGGTGCCAGGGCTCTGGGGGCTGGCAGCGGGCACAGGTAGCGCGGCGCAGAGCCGCCTTCAGCAGAGCTTTGTTTGTGCTAAATTAAACACTCGTCGTGCCTCATTAGCTCCTGTCTCCAGCAGGGTGGTTTCGATGAGCATTTCTGCCTCGAGGCGAGGAAGGTGGCGGGCGCTGGTGGCTCCCAGCCTCAGCTCGGGCGCTGTCGGAGCGCAGGGCAGCACCGCCGTGGGACGCCCCAGCTTGGTTCCTGGCCAGAGGCTGAAATGTGCCCCCGTGTCGAGCCGACAGCCTCTGGGCATCGCGAGCGGAGAGGTCTGGGGGTCGCCGCCCTCGCAGCAGGGGTTTCCCAGCTCTCGGTCCCTTCGCCTGCTTGCACCTCGTCTGTTCCGTTTCCCTGCTCCCAGCTCTGCCTCCGGGCTGGCAGCCGTGCCCATGGCCGCGGGTTGGTCGCACACACGGGGCTGGGGGCGATGGAGCTCCCTGGGGGTGTCCCGGTGCCCGTGCCAGGCTGCTTCGGTCCCCGGTCACCTCGTCGCTGCCTGCTCAGCCCCTGTGGCGGTGCGCTCCTGCCACCACCCCCTTCTGGGCAGCCGTGCAAATGCCGAAAGAAGCCGGTGCCAGGGGCTGAAGGCAGGGGCTGGGCTGCACCAGGGGCGAGGAGCGGAGCTGCGGTGCCCAGGGCTGGGGCAAGAGCCTCTGGCTTGCAGCCAGTCCCACGGGGGTGGCTCTAGAGAGGAGCTGCTGCCCGTCGCCCCGTCCCCCGAACTGGCAGACCGGGGCAGGCGTGCGCATCCCGGAGCTACCTGTGACTTCACAGAGCAAAAATGTGCTGGAAAATTGCTCGGCGCCCGGGCAGGCCCTATCGCACAGCTGAGAGCAATTGCCGCACGGCTCTGCGCGGACGTCCGCCCGTCCCCTGGCACCGGCCAGGGAGCGGAAACGGTCTCCAGAGCCGTGCGTGTTCCTGCCGGTCCCGGGAGGTTTCCCCCCCGCAGGGTGCGTGCGTCAGAGCCGGGCAGGGAGGTGAGCGGCCGCACCGGGGAGCGATGGCATCGCACCCGGCGCCGCGGGCAGGAGGGCACATCCATCCGCACGCGGTCTGTCCAGAGCCGGCTGCTGCCTGCGGCACAGCTGCAAGATGCTGTGAAACCCGGGGGGGCTGCGTCCCCCGCAGCAGTGCCTGCACGTCCCTTTCCCTGGTTTTTTTCCCCTCGCCACCCCGGCAGCACACGCGCTGGCGGTGGCAGGCAGGGGGAGGAAGGCTGCGGGAGCCCCGGTGCGTGCGGCACCGAGCGGGAGCAGCCCTCCTCCTCCTCCGCTGCCCGAGGCTGCGGCCGGTGCCTTCCGCACCGCGTTGGTGCCGAGCTGCGGCACGGGCAGGCACCGGCACCCTCCCGCCAGGTGCGCGCTAAGGCGACCTGCACTGCCGTGCCGTGCGTTTGGGTGCTTGAGGACCCTGTCCCTGCGTGACCGCAGCAGCCCCGGTGTGGGTGGGGACGAGTTGGCAGCGTCCCCTGGAACCGGCGAAGCATCGTCTAAGTGCTGAGTGTTACGACCTCATCTGCGGGACCCGAAAGGGCTCCACTGAAGCTTTCCTCCCCAGCGCCTCCGAAGTGCGCTTTAAAAGCGTCCGTCACTGCTCGTGCGTGCCTTTGTCCTGCCTGAGAGGCAGGGAGGCTTTCCAAACCCCTTTCTCCAGCTCCGAGACCACTAGTGTTGAAATTAAAAATGCAAAAATTCCCTCTGTGCAGAGCAGAGCACTTCCAAACCCTCGCGTGAAGCCCCCGTGCCCAGCCCAGCTCCCTGTGAGGGCAGCGCCGGACGCACCCAGCCCGCGGCCCCGTACCCGAGCCGCTCGGTGCCTCCGGACCCTGCGGCACGGAACGGAGCGGCCTCTGCCCGCTGCCCTAACTGGGGGCTGAGGCCGGGCCGTGCTGCTCCGGCACGAGCTGCTCCGACCTCGACATGTCCGATGGCCGTGCCGAGGGGCTGGGGAGCCTTCCCACCCCGGTGGCCCTCAGCACAGCCCTTGCCCGCCCTGAGCCTGGGGACGTCCCCCCGCAGCCCGTGGCCCAGCGGGGGCACGGCTCCATGTGTCCCGTTCCCTGCGGAGCTGCCGGGCCTGGGAGGAGCCGGATGCCAGGGCAGGGCACCCGCCGGCCTCCCCGCGCTCCCCTCGCTGTCCCTGGCTGTCCTGTCCCTGGCTGCCCCGGCCGGGAGGTGCCGCACAGCACCCTGCAGTTCCGGGCTGGGCTCCTCCGCACAGCGGGCGCTCACCAGGGGTGTCCCGGTCTGCGTTTGCTTTAGGGCCCACTCCGTGCACGCGAGGAGGACAGAGGTGATGGCCGCGCTCTTTTCGCTGGGTATCCAACACCCCCAGGTCCCTGGGGCTCCTCCACGCACCCCCTCCTCCATCCCCTGCCGTCCCCACCCCAGTGCTGGGGGTTCGCTCGCGCCTCCAGCGTTGCTCCGAGCCTCGTCCCGCGGGCCCCACGCCCCAGACCCGCAGGCACCGGGCTCAGCCCCCAGCAGGGACTCAGCTTCACTCCATCCTGCGCACTTTATAGCCTCGGGCCGCCGTTTTGGTGACGTTAGGACGGAGCGTTTCATTGCCCTGCAGCCAGGGGCCCATGAAATCGCCGAGCAAGCCCTGCCTGGGGGAGCGCGGCCCAGCGCTGAGCTCGTTGCGCCGTGTGTAATTTATTTCCCCAGGAAGCCCGGCTCAGCTGCAGCATCTGGTGTGCAGAGTCCCTGCCTTTTACCTGCTCCTCCAGCTGGGCTCCGGCATGGCACAGGGGGTCGGTGCTCGCCCCGGTGCCGGTGCTGGGGGAACGGAGCTCGAGCTGCGGCTCCGTCGCTCGCTGACCGACGGCACCGGCAGCCGGAGCAGGGGAGCGAACGCGGTGAGGGCGAGAAGGAACGGTGAGGGTCTGGAAGGAAGGAGGCTGCGGCCCTCGGGCTGAACCATACTCACTTTTAATTATACAAGTTGCTCAGGCTTTATATTATCATATCAATGACATGAAACACCAGCATGTATTGATTAAACTCAACAAATGCAGCACCCCAGGACTCAGAGTTCAGGGGATGGCGTGGCTCAAAGCTGGAGGGGACGAGGGGAGCGGGCCGGTCCCGGCAGCGGCTTCCCCAGCGCTGCTCGGTCCGAGCGGGGCGGGCACGTCCAGGCACCGGCTCCCCCGGGAGCAGCCGCCCGGGCACCCGCAGGGGTTGGGGCCGGGACCCCCGGTCCAGGGAGCGCCGGGGCGTCCCCGCGACTGGCGCTGCTCCGGCCCCACGGAGTCCTGCCGCCCCCGCGGCCGCCTCCCGTCGGCGGCCACCCCTCCGGCCGCTCCCCAGGCACGCGTCCGGTCGGGGCAAGGTCCCGTGGGTGACGCCGTGCGGCCGTCCCCAGCAGCAGGGTGAAGGCGGGAGTGTCCGTGGCTGTGGTTTTGTGTGTGTGGCTTTTCCATCCTTCCTCCTTCTGCTCCTCCGTGTCGTCCTTCCTGAAGAGTGGGATCATCTAGCTCCGAATCGCCGTCTTCCTGTCTCGGTCTTTACTCTGCAGAGAGGGGGAAGGCCGAGTTAAGAAAACACACCTGGGGCCGGGAGGTTTGCCAGCGCTGGCGGCGGCCGGGAGCCTCTCGCTCCCCCCCGCGCCGGTGCCTGGCAGGAGAGGCCGGCGGCAGCTCCGCACCCGCTCTTCCGAATCGTCGCCCCCCGCGTGTCCCAGGAGCCCGGGGGGGGTCTGCGGGACCGAGCCGTGCCTGCTGCAGAGCCCCGCTCCCGCAGGTGCTCCCACTGCCGCCCGCACCCCGGGGACACCGGGCGCTGCCGCCCCGCTCCCGCTCATCCTCCGCGGCGCTCTCCCGTGCAGCCGCCTTCCCCCCGAGCCCCCCCAGGACAGAAGCCTCTGCCCCCACCAAGGTGCAGGGGGCAGCGCCTGCCGCAGGGCTCCAGTCCCTGTCCCTGCACCCGTTGCTCCCGGGACCAGGACCGCCGTGCGCTCTGCCGAGGTGTCGAAAGCACCAACGCGTCCCCGTCCGTGTGTCGCCGTCCGCAGCCCGCGGCAAACTTGCTGCTAGCAGCAGTCCTCCCGGGCAGCCCCGCGGTGGCGGCCGGGCCGCGAGCCGGGCTTAGCAGCCCCGCACCACCGCCGGTTCCACCAGTACAACCGCTGCCACCACCACGAGTACCAGTACCGCCGGTACCACCAGCACCGCCACTGCCGCCACACCACAAACCAGCACCACCTGTACCAGCACCACCAGCACCACCGCTATCACCGCCACCAGCACCACCACCAGCACCGCCGCCACCGCCAGCACCACCAACCGCACCACGAACCGCCCCCAGCACCACCACTGCCGCCACGCACAGTGCCACCGGCACCGGTACCGCCCCGGGCAGGTGGGCGCAGGCAGGGCTGGTGCTTCCCGTTTCCAGTTTGCCAGGACTCGTGGCCGTCGGGGGCTGGGGGCTGGGGGACGTGCCCCTCTCCGTGCCGCGCGTGCCTTGCCAGCGTGGCCCGGCCGAGGCCGTGCCCGGGGCCGGCCCGCGGCGTGTTGGCGGTGCAGCCTCCCCCACGGCTGCACGTGCGGCCCCTGCTCTGACTCTTCCTTTGTTACCGGGGGTGGGGAGGGGAGGGGAAGGGGAGTTCAGCTCAGAAATGGTAAAATTAAATTTCCCAGATGTTCAGGCCCCAGGAGTTCTTGTGCTGTCTGGAGAGGAAATGGGGATTCGGAAAATCCCGCCTCATATTTTTTCCCCTATCACCTTGCCTTTCCGCTGCCATTAAGTGCAGCAGGAACAGTAAATTACAGGGCTGCGGAGCCGTCCCATCTTGTAGATACCGTGGGGGGAGCGGGGGACGGCGCCGGGCTCTGCCCCGGGCTCCGGCAGCGCTGCCCTGAGCGCGCGGGGCGCTGGGCGCAGAACCAGGGCAGCGTCCCGGGGGCACCCGGTGCGTGGCTCGGCTCTGCCCGTCCTGCTCGCCGCCCCACCGCCTAGCTCAGCACGGCAGGGAGGCAGCCATGGCAGGCAGGGGCTGCAGGGTCAGCAGCCCAGAGCCATCGCCCCGCTCCCGCTTCCCTCCCTCCGTCCCCATCCCAGCCCTGACTCAGGCTGCGAGTCCCTGGCCGGGAGCTGAGCCACGAGCCCACGGGTCAGGGGCCGGCGCGGTGCAGCCGGCGGTGACCTGGGTCCCAGCATTTTGGCAGGTCGCCGCCGTTCACCCACGCTCTGTTTAGCAAACCCCCTGGGATGCGTCCTCGTCCCCCGGTGTCCTCGCCCTCCTGGTGCCGCCGAGCTCCTGCGCCGATGGCCGAGGCTCAGCGTCAGCGCTGCCTCCCCGGAGCCTGGCCTCCGGCCTCTGCTGGCCTCATCTGTGCCGCGGGGCGCGGTGACGCCAGCCACGCTGGCAGGGCCCCTCGCCAGTCCCCGGGGTCCCTGCAGGCAGCCCCCGGCCTTGTGCGTCGCCCTTCCCAGGGTCCTGTCCTGGGACAGAGGAAGAGCCCCAGTCCTATTTCCCCTGCTGCAGCGTCGTGCCCGGTCCCCGCGAGGAGCCCCCTCCGGCTCCTTCAGGTGGGACAGGGCAGAGCTGTCCTCGCCCCTCCTGTCCTCACGTTCGGGAGGCTTCAGCACCGCTCTGCCCCGTGCCCCACGAGGGAGGTGAGGAGCCCGCTGCCCAGTGTCCCGCAGTGGGACAGGGGCTGCGTGCTGCGCCCTGCCAGCGCCCTGCAGCTCCCCACAGGCAGTGGGTGCAGGCGGGGGCAGTGGCAGGGGGCAGACCCGCAGGTCCCCTCCGGCAGCCTGCCCCGCGGTACCTCTGCCCCACGGCGATGGGCAGACCCGGGCACAAATCCTCGGCTTTGCCAGCTGGGCTGGGCCAGGGGCACGGTGCCCTTCGGCCCTGGCTGGGTGCAGAGCCCTGGTGCCCCGGACAGCCCCCGGCGCAGGGCAGCCCTCCTGGCCGTGCCTGGGACGAGGGGCAGGCCTGCAGGCTGGCAGGGCAGCGCCCCGAGCACCGGCGTTGTCCCGGCTCCAGCGGGATAAGGGAGGCTCGGCTGTCCTGGACCGGGCTCATCCTGAGCCCCGTGGCCCCTTCGGAGTGCTCGGGGCCAGGACTGTGTCCGTCCCTGCAGACAGAGCCGTGGGGAAGCCCCCGGGGTGCGGGGTGCAGGAGGTGAGAGGTGGGAGCAGCGGGGCGTTGCTGCGGGGCTTTGCCCCCATCCCCCTGGCTCCCCCTGTGACACCTTTCAGCTCCCCGGTGGTCTCAGTGCCCCCTCCCTGGTTTGCTCCCTTGCCAATGCGTGCTCCCGCTCCAGAAGTCAGCGTGCCCGACGCTGGACGCGTGTCCCTCGTTCCTTTATCAGCGTGCAGTCCTGGCACTGAGCTGGCTGAGCTGTCCCCGTGCCCCGTCCCCACGCTCTCCTGCCCCTCGGTCCCCTCCGCGACAGCTCTGCGCCACGCAGGCGGCGGGGCCGTGCGTGTGGTGAGGGCTGCGGGCACGCAGAGCGCCGCGAGGGGCCCTGTCCCTGGGCACATCAGCAGGAGGCCGTGCTCGGATGTGGGCTTTGTGCTGAACTGGCCCCCGTCCTCCCCCCAGCCCAGGCTGCCCGAGTGCTGCCCCGCGCCGTGGCTGCTCCCAGCAGCCCTGCCACCCGACGCGCTCCCTGGAGGAGACGCAGCCACGGTTCCCCCACAGCGCCACGTGTCCCGGAGGGGACAGCACGGGCGGCACCCCCAGAGGAACCCAGGGGCTGGGGGGTGACGAGCCAGCTCTCATCCAGCACACCGTGGGGGCGGTCACGCCCCGCTCCCCGCCAGCTCTTGGTGGTGTCGGTGGTGACCGCTGCTCCCGGGCCCCGCGCACCGGCGGGGACGTGGCGTCCGCAGCCCTGCGCTCCCTGTCCCTGCGCCTGCCTGCAGCAACTGCCTGCATCTGCGCCTTGTGGCACCAGGAGCCGTCCCGTCCACCCGCACGTTGTCCTCGCGAGGGGAGCCGGGACCCCCGCCCGCAGGGTCGCAGGTCCCTGGTGATTAGGGACTGCCCCGTCCGTCCCTGCCACCTGCCTACGCGCGGTCCTGCAGCAACGTGCGCACGTGGCAAACGCGCTGCCCCTACCAGTACGGCCTCGCATCCCTCCTGCTCGCGCCCTGACTGGCGCAGTCCAACCCCCGAGTGGGTTTTGGCCTTTTAGTTAGAGCTGGGACTGGCACAAAGCCCAGCAGCCGCCCGCCTGGGCAGCCCCTCAGCAGGGCCTGGCCGTTCTCCAGCCAGCAGCGGACCCCTGCACATTTCTGGGGAGGCTTTATCCAGGGAGATGGCAGTGGTTTTGGCCAGGCAGGGAAAAGTCCCTGGGGGAAGGCGTCAGGATGCCAGGGCACGAGGCTGGGCTGTCACGCGGCGTGAATCCAGGCAAGCCCCGTGCCCGCCGAGGCGCCGCGCTGCCCGCAAGAGTGGGACGAGGCAAAGACCCAGCTCAGAAGAGCTTGCAGAAAGCGTGCTGCCACAGAACGCATGCTGTCGCCGTGTCCCTCGGGGTGCCACAGCAGCCTCAGCATCCCACCCGAGCCCTCATCCTGGCACCCCTCACCGCAGGGCTCCTGCAGGCTCGGGATGGGGACGGCGCAGGGCAGCGGGGAGGGCTGGGAGCCGGGCAGGCGCTGGGCCTTTTGGGGAGGAGGACGCTGCGGTCAGTCAGCTGCAGCAGCGCGGTGCGCGCCGAGATGTCTGCCGCTGCTGGCTGGCTCGGGGAGGGGCGGCACGGCACGGCACGGCACGGCACGGCGCGGCACGGCACGGCACGGCACGGCACGGCACGGCGTGGCGCGGCACAGCATGGTGCGGCACGGCACAGCACGGCACAGCGGTCTCCAAGCAGCTGGGGACAACCGGTGGCAGAGGGGCTCCTCAGGGCAGTAGCACGGGGGGGGCTTGCTCGGGAGCCCCATGAAGGGCATCCCTCACAAGGTTGCCCTAAGGAGCCCTTCCTGCGGCAAACCGGAGAGCCAGAGGCAGACAGGCGCCGCGGCGTGCGGTCGCGCTGGTCGAAGCGGCATCCGTACACGTAAGCACAACAGAGGCGGTGGAAAAGGGAACGCTGCTGGGTGGGGATGGACGGGGCGCTCTGACCTGCGCACCCGGCAGCGCAGGGCAAGCCGCGTTCCAGCACGGGCCGCCTGCTCCCTGTAACGCTCCGTGGGGAGCGAAGCCCCTGTGTCTGGGGGGGGTCTCGCCCTGCCTCCCCTGTGGGCAGGGGGTTGGAGCTGTGGGTGCTGCAGCTCCCGCGCACCAAGGCTGTGGGTGCTGGGTGAAGGTGCTGGCGCCCGTGGGTGGTGGCACGGCTTTGGGTGCGTGGCGTGGGCGAGCGGTGCCACGCGGGGCTGGCCTCCCCCGAGGGGCCGGCGGCTGCCGAGAGCCGGGGTCAGGGGCTGGGAGGTGCAGCTGCGCCGTGTTTGCAGCTCCAGAGGAGATTGCTTTCATTTCCTCGCCGTTTGTCAGAATGCCTTCCTGATAAAAGATGGTTTATTTTATTCGTTTAACACACAATAAAACCTATCGAGTTGTTATCTGCCTGTAAAATCTCAAGTACAGACCGAATGCGTAGGCAGGGTCCGTGCAGTCCCAAAACTAGCCCACTTCTCAGCCAAACCGAAGGATCTCGTCCCCTTTGACCGCCGCTGGGCGCCCGGTCTCGGGGAGGTTTATCCAGAAGAGCTGCAGAAGGGAGGTGGCCGCCTGGGCCTGGGGTTCCTGCACCGCTTTGTCCTTCCCCTGCGCCTTGGCACGGGTCAGCCCTGGGGTTTGCTCCCGCACAGGAGCCTGAGCCAGGAGCGGGTGCAAAAGTGGCGATGGGGATTTATAGGAGCTGATGCAAAAGCGGCAACAGCAGCGAGGGAGGCGGAGGGCGCTCGATCTTTGAAGCTGATACCGGAGGTTTCCGAGCGGGCTGGCAGCTGCAAGTGGGGAATTTTCCAGGTCAGCCCTGCAGGAGCTTCCCCACCTGCAGCTTCTGTTTCTCGGCGGGGGTAACGCTGGCTCAGCTTGCAGGGGAGGCGGGCGAGGGTGGCACTGGGGCGCGAGGGCACTGCGCAGCCTGCGGGTTGCGTCCTTCACCCCCGGGGAGAGGTCGATGCTGGTGCTCGGGAAGGCCAAGGGCAGGGGAAGCGCTTGGTGCCTGTGGCCCGAGAGGGAAGAGCCCGTCTGCTCCTCTCGGGTGACCTAAGGGTGGTCGGTGTAAATCCTGGCAGAGAGAAGGGCTCCTCGCGGCGTTCCCTCCTGCCTGCGGGTCCCAGGTCAGTCTCCTGCTCGAGTGAGTTGGAAAGGACGCGCGAGGAGGATTAACGGGGTTTGGGGTTTTCCTGCTCTAAAATACTCAAGCTGTTGGAGTTTGCTCGTGGCTGGTTGTACCGCCACTGCTTCATGCTTAATGAGCCTTGAATCCTCCACAAAGACGTCTCCCTCCTCAGGACGTTACTCACTGGGGTTAAACGGGTTCAAGCGGTGGAGGAGCGTGCATGCACGGCTCGGGCGGCCGGCCCCCCGCCTCTGCCTCGGCTCCCCCGCTCGCCTTTACCTCTGGCCTGCCAGAGACCGTCTGCGACGTGCTGGAGACCGAGTGGATTTTAAAGCCCAGACACCCAGGGCTCAGCGCAGGCTCTGCCCGCCCCTGCTTCCCGAGCCCTCTCTTCTCCTTGGGCTTTGCGTGCATGAAGAGCCCCGAGCAAGGCTGCAGCCCCCGCCGCCCCTCGCTCCCTGCCCGCCGCTCTCGGGGCAGGTTTTGTGTCCCCTGCGCCACCAGAGATCTGCCGGGCTGGCAAGGACGTGCCAGGCAGGCTGTGGCTCTCGCCTCTCCCGGCCGGTGGCACTCACCCCAACATCCCCGCAGCCCCGCTGCACAGGGTGGGTTTCCAGGCGCCCCACTCCCCCTGCCCTCCGCGGGCAGCGATGCCCACGCCAGGCCCGGCAGCCCCCGTGGCCACGCTGGTGCCAGGCTGGCAGCCTCTGCTGGGAGCCCGGTCCTGGCACGAGGCCGCGCTGCCCGCAGGGGCACCGGGAGCACGGCGCTCCCCTGGGGGCACGGGGAAGTGGAGGATTCCCTGGGGAACGGGGCTGGCCGGGGCGTTACGGCTCCCATTCGCCTGGCGAGACCCGCCGGTGCCCATGGCCAGCAGGTTCCCGAGGGCTCATCCCCACGGTCCTCCGGGGTGCTCAGTGGCGCTCCCCCCATCCCTGCGGCCCCTTGGGCTCCCGGCACAGCCCCCAGGACCCAGGCCCTGCTCTGGCAGTGGACGCGGGGATCTGGCCACCGGCACCGAGGGGCTGAGAGCCGCGGCCGTGGCCAGCCCCACAACCAAGTCGCTCTCCCCTCTGCGCCTTCTGCCTGCGCTCCGCTGGAGCAGAGGTGCAGACTTTCCTGGCTCGCATCCTTCCCCTGTGCCTCCGATTTCCAGCTCCTAAAATCTCACCCTCAGAGGCTTTCCTGATCTCCTGTCCCTTCGCCTTTCGGCGTGCAGTGTTCGGAGGCAGCTGCTGGGGCTCGGGCACCAATCTGGACGGGGTAGAGGGAGGCACCATATTTTCCGTGCCTAGGTTTTGGGCTTGCTGACGGGCTCCGGCGCGCTCTCCTGCTCGTGCCTGCGCTGCTCCCGGGGCCGCCCTGTTGCCGTCCCCCTCTCCCTCTCCCACACCGTTCCGACGGCTCCGCTCCCCCGGCGTTCCCTAACCCCCCTCCGGCCGAAAGCCCCGCGGGACGGCGCGCGGCCACTCACCAGCTTCCTCTGGTTGCTGAGGCAGAAAGTGCAGATCTGTTTGGGCTGGGAGTTCTCGGTGTCGCGCGCGGGGGGGCTGCTGCCGCCGTGGTGGTAGAAGGCCGGGGTGGTGTGGCAGGGCTGCCCGTCCCCGCACGCCTCCCCCACCAGCAGCACGTTCCCCAGGTGGGAGATGTAGCTGGAGGCCAGTCTCAAGGTCTCGATCTTGGAGAGCTTCCTGTCGGCCGGCTCGGTGGGGATGAGCGTGCGGAGGGCGGTGAAGGCGGTGTTGACGCTGTTGGTGCGGTCACGCTCCCGCGCGTTGGCCGTGTGCCGCTGCCGGGGCTCCCTGCTGATCCGGTTGGGCTTCTTGCCGCTCCTCCGCTTGCCGGCCTTGAGGCCGTAGCCGTCGGCGTCCAGGTGGTAGGGCTTCTCGTCGGAGCCGGAGCTCTCGCTGCCGTTCTCCTCGTCCTCCGACAGCATGCTGATCTCGGGGTACAGGTACCGGCTGGGGGCCGAGCGCAGCATGGCAAAGGACATGGTGGGCCGCGCGCGCGGCGAGGGGCACCGGGGAGCCGCCTGGGGACCGCCGCCGACCTCCTCCTGCTGCGGGCGGCCTCAGCTCCGCTGGCGCATGCTGCGGCCCCGGCTCGGCTCGGGGGGCCCCGGGAAGGCTCCGGCTGGGAGGCGCCGCGGCGGGGGGGCCCCGGGCCCGGCTCCCCGCCAGCGCTCGCCGCGCGCAACGGGTTAAGGGCTCCTCACAGGCAGCGCTGCCGCTTCCCCTGCCGACACATGTGCATCTTAAGGCGCCGAGCGTGGCAGGAGCGGGGAGTTTTATAGCACCAGCAGTGGTCAGCCAGGCCCCTCCTCCGCGCAGCAGCCCCGCTCGCTCCCAGCCGCAGGCTCACGCCTACCTGAGCTCACCCTCCGTCCCGTCCCGTCCCGTCCCGGGGGGGCTTAACCCTTCCGGGCTCACTGGGGTCCTGCCCGCGGGCGGGGGCGGCCGCAGCCCCCCGGCAGCCGGCTCGAAGCACTTGTCGCCGTTCACCTGCCGGCCTGGGGCCTCGGCCAGCAAGGGTGGGCTGGGGCAGCCCCTCACCCGTGGGGCTGCGGGTGGGCGCAGGTCCCTGCTGGGGGTCCCGGGGACCCTGCCTGCTGAGGGGGGGGGGGCTGCTCAGCCCCACATGCCCAGGAGGTGGCCAGGGCTGGGGCCGCCTGCCCCAGGCGGGGGGGCTGCGGGTCAGGATTAGTCCCTGCAGGGAGAGCCCCCCCCCCCAGGGCTCGCCCCCCCTTCCCCACAGCCCAGCCGAATCCATCCTGCTGCTGCTAATGGGGCAGAGAGGGAGGAATTAACCCTTCAGGGGCTGCCCAGCACCACCCCGGCCGAGGCAGCAGCTCCCTGCTGGCACAGCCGGCTGCTCTCATTTTCCCCCCAGACATCTCCAGCCCCGTTAAGTCTCTACGGGCCGGGCAGACACATCCGGGCGCGGTGCCCGGTCCTGTCCCCGTAACCTCGTGGGCCTTGCTGAGCCCGCTGACGCCAGCACCTGCTTCAGCGCCGGACCTTGCAAACTGCCCCTGCTCCCCCCTGCACTCGTCCCGTACATGCCGGCGGCTCGACCAGAACCTCGGGGCACACAGCGGAGGCATCGAGCAGGGCCAGGCATCGGCTGCCGCTCGCGTGGGGCAGCCCGGGCTCCCCAGACCGTGACCAAAGGAAGCCAGGGCTTTCCGGTGCTTAACGGTGAGCGTGGGGCTTGGGGGAGACCCAGCCTCCGGTTTCTGCTCTGCGGGGCTCTTGGCTCAGTGGCGGCTTTGGGCAGGCTTGGTGCGGCCCCAGAGCCGCTTGATTTTATGGGGCAGGTCACGGGCTCGGGCACACAGAGGTGCCCCGAGGCTGCTCCAGAGCCTGCTGGCCCAGCTGCTGCCCTGCGTGCGCTGGGGCAGGGGGCGGGCAGGGAGGGTCGGCCCCGCTTACAGCCAGGCGCGGGGCAGTCCCTGCAGCCCCCCCAGCCGTGGAGCTGGCCCTGCGGTGTGGGGCTGGCACCCCGCACCCAGCCTGGGTCCCGCGAGCTGGGGCAGGCAGCGCTGTGCCCGTGGGCCGGCAGGGAGCTCCGTAACCTCCTAAAATGGGCTGCGGGAGCGGGGTGGCGCGGTGCTCGCGGCCAGCAGACCTTGCTGTCCCCGCACGGCACGGCCGTCCCCGCTCCGTGTGGGGCCGCACCGGGCAGCCTGGTGCTGCGCCGCTCGGACCCGGCCCCCTTCAGGTGCAGCTCGCAGGGCGATGGCCTCTCAGGCCAGCACGGTCCCCAGGGACGCGTGGTCCCAGCAGGGACCCGGGGACAGCTCCGCCACCCGTCCCTGCTGGCGCCTTTTTTCACCTTTGCAGCGTGCTGCCGCAGCTCATCAGCGGCCCCAGCAGCTCCTGGAATCCAAGCCACTGTCATCCCCTTCCACGGCGCTGGGCGCTCACCATGTGTGCTTTGGAAGCCCAGGCTCCTGTAGGCATCTGCTTTCGTTTAGCTCTGCTAATGATCCTGCTTTTCTCTAGCACCTTCCATCCAAGTGTAATCCCCAGGCTCTTTCCCTGCGCTGTCCTTCCTGGTGAGAAGCACGTCCGTATCCCTGCGGCCCAGCTCCGGGGAGGAGGAGGGGAAGGAGGAGGAGGAGGAGGAGGAATTAGGGGAGGAGAAGAAGGGGGAGGAGAGGCTGCAGCCCTCCTGCCCACGTAGGACGGATGGGTGGCAGCAGCCCCGTCCGCAGGTGACGCGCAGTGCTGGGCTCTGGCCAGAGCACCAGCCCTGACACTGGCTCAAGGTCCCGGTCTTAATTAAAGCAGAGGCATTTGGTGCCGGCGATCGTCCCAGCCCCCAGGCTCCGCAGCACTCCTGGCTTCCCGCAGCTCCTGTGATGTCCCGCTTTGGGCACCGTTCCCCAGCGCTGGCCGGCCGGCAGAGCGAGGTGCAGGCGCCTCGTCCTTGGGAGGCCGCGGCTGCACGGCACAGCCGAGGAGCCTGAGACTCCCCGCTGCGATCCGGCCCCTGCCCCAGTTTTATTACCTGGAGGTTTGGCCCGTCCGCCCGAAGTGACGCCGCTGCTCCGCTGCGGAGGTGCTGCCTGCAGCGCCCGCAGCCTCCCCTCTGCTCCCTGGGCCCCAGCGCTGGGCTGGGGGCAGCCGGGCGTTTCCTGAGCCCTCCCCAGTCTGCCAACCCCCGGGACGCTGCCCAGCTCCCCGCCAGCAGCCCCACGGCCCGTACAGGAGGGGGTCCTTGGGGTGCCCCTCTCCTGCAGCCCCCTGAGCCCAGGCTCTGTGAAGCTGCTCCCGCAGAGGGGCCCCGTGCTTGTGCCGGACCCCCGAGGACCCCGTGGGCAGCCTGCTTGGGTGCAGAGCGGCCTCCGGCCCTGCTGGGTGCCGGGTTGTGGCCACCCGCGGGGCCATCGAGCTCTCCTCCTGCAGCCCCCGCAGCCCCCAGCCCTCCAGCACCTGCCCGCTGCCCCCGGGGCGTGGAGGGCGCGATGGCTGATGGCTGCGCTTGCCCCGTCCCCTTTCTCCTCCACGTGGACCGGATATTTTCAAGAAAAGAATCTTTCCTACGACGCTCTCCAGCTGCCAGGAATGTGCGTCTAGGAATGCCCAGGGCCCATCCAAGAACAACTTCCAGACGTGAGGCTGAGTGACGGCAGTCCCTCGCGCCGGGGCTCCAGACTCCCCCGCGCTCGCTCGCGGGACGCGGCTCGCCGGAGGCGATGTGTTAACGACACGGGAGGCAGCCCAGCGAGCCGAGCCGAGCCGAGTGGGTGGGTGGGAGGGGAGCGAGGGGGAGGGACGGGGCCGCAGCTACCGGGCTGCCTCGCACCGCTGGAAGCTCTGTCTGGGAGGAATTTTCTCCTTCCTCCCTGCCGCAGGGCTGGGGGGACGGGGAGCACGCTCTGGCGTGGGGCAGCCCAGGCGTTGTGCGTCCCTGCGGGATTTTGTGGGGGCTGCCGACCTGCCTGGTGGCACCGTCAGCGCTCGGGGGTCTGCTCCCTGCTGGAGGACAGCCAGAGCTGGGGGCACCGCGCGGGGCCTCCCCGTGGTCCCTGGGGGGTGTCCGTGCCAGGCACGTAGCGCCATGGATGGGGCGAGCCCCTGGGGCATCCTGGTGGCGCTGAGCCCGTCTTGTCCCAGCCGTGCCGGAGGTGCAGCCCGGGCAGTGCCGCACGGGGCAGCGCCAGGTTCGGCCCCGCACGCCCTGGCAGCCTGACGCCGAGGCGCGCGCCGTCGGGGCCAGCACCGCCTGAGCAGACACGGGACCCTGGGGCTCGTGTTGGAGGGGAAAATGTTCCAGGCCTGATGTGATCCTGTTTGTCCTCCTGGCAAGAGCTTCGCCCAGGGATTCCTGCGTCAAGTCCGCAGCTCCTGGCGGAGCTGGAGCTGGCCTTCGGGAAGAGACGCCCAGTCTGGGCTTCCAGGCTCCAGGCCCGGCAGCGCTCCCCGCGCAGCAGCCCGGGCCGGTAAAAACCCACGCCTGCTCCTACGCCGGCTGCGGGCTGCAGCTCGCCCTGCTGCACGGCTGGAGCCACCCCCCTGCACATCCTTCCCCGGGCAGGTGGAGCTGGAGAGGATGTGCGTCGAGACGAGGAGGGCGTCACGCAGGGAACAGCTGAGAGAAAGCAAAGCTGCTCTTGGCCGTAGAGCCCAGAGGGGGAATCTGCATCCCTGCCCCTGCACCCGGGCATCTGTTGGTCCTTGTGGGCTGCAGATCCTGTAGTGCCCCCTCGGTCTGCCCCATCTCGGTCAGATGCACCTAGCGCTGCGCAGCCCCAGCGGAGCCACCACGGCTCCGGCATCAACGCCCGCAGGCTCCGCTGGGGCTGCCGCGTGCCCCCTGCCCGGCCTGGGGAGCCCCTGCCTGGCTCCGTGCCACGTGTGTGGCACTGCTGGAGTGTCCCTGGCCTTGCTGCTGCCAGTGGGGACTTCTGCACCTGACTGAGCCGTGAAGCAGTGAGGGCACGTGGGTGTGCTGCTCTGGGAGCACGTGCTGCTGGTGGAAGTGTGTCGGGGCGCAGCCAGACAGACGGCCCTACATCTCCACGACAGACGGCCCTACATCCCCGTGACAGACGGTGGTACCTCTCCGTGCCTCGCAGCGCTGCGTGGGCGCCTCGGTGTGAAGCTCGGTGCTAGAACAGGGGCTGCGCCAAGCCCCGGCTGTCCCTGGCCCCCTCGCACTCCCCCAGCTCCAGGAGCAGGTGCTGGATGGAGCCCTGAGCGTGGGGACGCCCACGGGCAGGTGGCTGCAGAGCCTGGAGCGCCCTGAGCACTCCTGGATAGTGGCTTTCCTGCGGCTGACCGTGCTTTGAGGCTTGCAGAGCCGATGTCCCAGTGTCCGTCTGTCCGCACCAGCAGCGAGCAGTGCCCCAGGGGAGCCCAGATGCCGGGGCTCTGCCGCGTTGCTCCGGGAAGCCCTGCGGTCCCGGCCATGTCCCCGTGCCGATGTGGATGGGGAAGTTCCTGGTCGGTTCCCCTTGGGGCTGTGCACATCCTGCGCTGACGTGTGCTCGGAGAGTGATGGATGGGTCCGGTGTGGCCCGGGGGGCTCCCCCCGGCTCTGCCTTCTCGGGGCTCCTGGCGCCTTTCCGTGGAGGCTCTGTGCAGCTTGCAAGTGTTTATGGGGACCAGATGGTGCCGCGGGGTGAGGGTGACCCCTGACTGCGGGGTGTGGGGGGCACAGGTCACGTTCACACCTCCTCCCTGTGTGTTTGTAATTGGGGACGGGGTCTCTGCGTTTTGTAACGCGAGGGTTGCTGGGGAGAGGCTGGGGGACCTCGCTCCGCGCCCGACCCCACGAGCCCCGACAGGGAGGATGCGGCTGGGGCAGGTGAGGAGCGGGCCTGGTGCCGGGGGGCCTCATCCTGCCCTCGTGCGGCTGCACGGAGCCCTCCCAGGGTTTGCTGTCGATGGTCAGGGCCAGCTCGTCCTTGTGGCCTGTCCCCATACGGGCTGGCGATGGGGACCGGTGCAGCTCATCCTGCCGGCGCTGGGGACAGGAGATGGGGAGCTCAGCGGCACCTCCAAAACGTGCCCGCGGTGCCGGATGGCCCCTGTGGTGCCGGGGGCTGCTCCTGCCCCAGAGCCCTGGGACCCACGGCCACGGGCGGACCCCGGAGGCCGGGGAGGGGAAGGGAGGAGCGAAGCCCCCGGTGTGCTGGGGGCAGCCGCCTGCTCCCGCTGCAGGCAGCCAGGAACGGCAGCGGCCGGGCGCGTGTGTGCCTGCGCGTGCGTGCGTGTGCAGGGGGAGCAGGCCTGGCCCCGGCCGTCGGAAAATGTGAGGCGCGCTGCTGTCTGCGGGACGGACGCAGGAATGCGCTCAGCCGCGCTGCTGACCGCCCGCAGCCCCTGCCCGCGCGCCCGGCAGGCTGAGGCCGGGCTGCAGCCAACGCGGCGCCCCAGTGCTCGCAGCCACCGGGCTGTCGGGAGCTTTTTACACCCCGCTGTGGCAAACGAGCCCGGGAGGTGCTGGCCTTGACGCCTGCATCCTCCGACCCAAGCGCTGCACGTCCCGTAAGGAAGCGCAGCTCGGGGCAGGCCCGTGGGCTGTCCCCAGCCGGGCAGGGCACTGGGGGGCTCTCAGGCCGGTCCCCCGCATCCCGCTGCAGTTCCGGGGTTCAGTCACTGCCCTCCCAGCCTCCCCCAGCCTGGGCTTCCCTCTGCCCCCAGCCCCGCTCCCGTGCTGCCACGGCCGCCAGCAGCGTGTGGGGGCATCGTGCGAGGTGGGGATTTCCTTGAGATGGAGGGAGGAAGCCTGAGCTTCATCCCGGGGCAGCTCTGGGCACTGCTTGGGTGGGAGATGCTTGTGGGGGTGTTCGCTGGGAGCGGTGCGGAGCCTCTGCAGGCAGAGCGCTTACCCGGCCTCCACTGCTGCTCGTCGGTGCCCTCACATGGACCAGGAGGCCGAGGGGGAGGCAAGGGGCTCATCCTGCCCTCCCTTCTTACCCCCCTGGCACCCATCCCCTTGAAGCGGTGTCTCCTGCCCTGCCCTCACGCTGCCGTCGTGCCCCCTCCCCCAGGACATCCGCAACACGGTGGGCAACATCCCCATGGAGTGGTACGAGGACTTCCCGCACATCGGCTACGACCTGGACGGCAAGAAGATCTACAAGCCCATCCGCAACAAGGACGAGCTCGACAAGTTCCTGGAGAAGATGGAGAACCCCGACTACTGGTGAGCGGACACGCGCCGGAGCACCCAGCACGAGGGGAGTGGGTCCGGACAGTGGGACAAGCGCCAGGAGCCCAGGCCATGGCCTTGCAGAGCCCGGTCCCGACGTGGCTCCTGGCGCGTGCGGCTTCAGGAGCCGAGGGCTTCAAGGTGCTCGGGCTCGCAGCCCCCTTGGGGGACGGGCGCTGCCGTCCAGCCCGAGCCCTGTCACCCTGTCGCGTTCCCCGCAGGCGAACGGTGCAGGACAAGATGACGGGCGCAGACATCAAGCTGACAGACGAGCAGGTGGACCTGGTGCAGCGGCTCCAGAAGGGGCAGTTTGGGGACGTCCACTTCGACCCCTACGAGGTGAGGTTGCGGCACGCGCTCGGGCTGCCCGGAGCGGGGCCTGTCCTGCGCGCTGCAGCCACGCGTCCCTGTGTCTCCCCAGCCGGCCATTGACTTCTTCACCCACGAGGTGATGATCCACCCGGTGACGAATCGCCCAGCGGACAAGCGGAGCTTCATCCCCTCCCTCATCGAGAAGGAGAAGGTGAGAGGTCCGGCGGCACCGCGGCCGAGCACGCGGCCAAGCTCTGCCTGCCCCATGCCCTGAGCAGCGCTGGAGGCGGTGGCTGCGGCCACTCTCCTGGCCCAGGCGTGCCCAGCAGCCATCCTGTCCCCGCCGTATCCTCCCACACCGTATCCCCCCACACCGTATCCCCCCACACCGTATCCCCCCACACCGTATCCCCCCACACCGTGTCCCCCCACACCGTATCCCCCCACACCGTGTCCCCCCACACCGTGTCCCCCCACACCGTATCCCCCCACACCGTGTCCCCCCACACCGTGTCCCCCCACACCGTATCCCCCCACACCGTATCCTCCCACACCGTATCCCCCCACACCGTATCCCCCCACACCGTATCCCCCCACACCGTATCCTCCCACACCGTATCCCCCCACACCGTGTCCCCCCACACCGTATCCCCCCACACCGTATCCCCCCACACCGTATCCCCCACACCGTATCCCCCCCACCCTGTATCCCCCCACCCTGTATCCCCCCACACCGTATCCCCCCACCCTGTATCCCCCCACCCTGTATCCCCCCACCCTGTATCCCCCCACACCATATCCCCCCACACCGTATCCCCCCACACTGTATCCTCCCACACCGTGTCCCCCCACACCGTATCCCCCCCACACTGTGTCCCCCCACACCGTGTCCCCCCACCCTGTATCCCCCCACACCGTATCCCCCCACCCTGTATCCCCCCACACCGTATCCCCCCACACCGTGTCCCCCCACCCGTGTCCCCCCACACCGTGTCCCCCCACACCGTATCCCCCACACCGTATCCACCCCTGCCAAGTGCTCCAGTCCTGTGCAGCCCCCCCCCCACCAGGCTCCCGGAGCGGCAGAGCTGTGCTCGGGGCCATTGGTTTCCATCCTCCCGTCCCACACCCCCCTCCTCAAGCGTTCGGCGTCTTGGGGCTCCTGGAGCTGACCCGTGCCTGCCCCACAGGTCTCCAAGCTAGTCCACGCCATCAAGATGGGCTGGATCAAGCCCCGCAAGCCCAAGGAGGACACACCTACGTACTACGACCTCTGGGCCCACGAGGATCCCAACTCCATCCTGGGCCGGCACAAGATGCACGTGCCAGCCCCCAAGATGAAGCTGCCCGGGCACGAGGAGTCCTACAACCCCCCACCCGAGTACCTGCTCAGCGAGGAGGAGGTAGGGGGGGTGGTGGGAGCTGTAGAAAAAAGGGCTGGGGGCACGCGGGGAGCTGCGGAGGCAGCGGGACCCTGGCAGGGCTGTGCTGAGGGAGGGCAGCCAGGGGTGCTGGGACACCAGCGTGAAAGCCGCCGACATGTCGCGATGAGCGGGGGGAAGGGGAGCCGGGCAGTTGCTGCTGGTCCAACCTCAAGGGCTTGCCTTGGTTCAAACAAGCCCCAAGAAGAGAATCACTGCAGAGAACAGAGGAAATGTTTTCTGAGCTGGTACAGGGGCTTCCCAGGCAGCAGAGGAAGGTGGAGGGGCCCTGAGCGTGGTCAGGCCAGACGGGGAAGCGGGGGTCCTGGCGCGGGCTGCGTCCTGGCACACTGCTGCCAGAGGCACCTTCAGCCCAGAGCAGGTGCTCGGGGAAAACCGGGCAGCAAAACCCGGTCA